>NC_135726.1:52805002-53144103 GCF_964656455.1 Halichoerus grypus
AGGAACATGTAAACCATGGCCACGAAGTAGACCACAGCTCGTGCCGCCTTGTCACCCAGCGACGGGTCATCGGGCTCCCAAACGGGCAGCAGGACCCCCGGCTGACAGCGGTTTGAGCCCTGGCAGCCCCCTGTGCTGGTATCACTGTCATTGGCGGGGGGAGGCGGCAGGGAGGGGGTTGGGGTGGCTGCCCCTGAGCATGGGGGCGTCCCCAGGAGGAGTGCAAACCCCACTAAGGCCAGGGGAGCCATGGAGGGTGTCGGGTCCTGTGGGGGAGGAGGAAGAAGTGTGGGTGAGGGGCACGGACCCCTCCCATTCGCACAGGAGCCAAGGCTTCTTGGGGGTAGAGCATGGGGGACAAGCAGAGGGCTGATAGGAGGAGGATGGGGGCAGAGGGAGATGCAGAGAGACAGAGAGGGCCAGACAGAGACTAAGAGAGAAAGATAAAGACAGAGGAGAGTACACGTTGCTCTCACCACCTTGGGGAACTAGAGATGAACATCCCGTGTCCTAGGACTCAGCCGTCCCCCTCCCAGGTACACGTGCACCCGGGAGCCATTGGTCCTGTGTCTGCCAAAAGACACATCCGAGAATGTCTAACAGCTCCCGTCTTGAAACAACCCAGATGCCTCTCAGCAGTAAATGGAGAAGCCCAGCACGGAGCACTCACACTGAGGAATGTTATAGGCCCTGGAAAGGGAAGGGGCTGCTGACCCACCCAGCCACACAGATGAATCCCACAGACGAGGGAGGAATGAAGCCAGGCCCCAAAGAACACAGACTGAATAATTTAGCGGGTGAGGCGAGGGGCTGGAAGCCGTCAATTCATTAGGTAAGTCTAATGGTTTCCAAATTGACCCTCAGAGGGCTCCTGCTTGGGGTCTGGGATGTCTGTCTGCCTGTCTGTCTGAGCGGGACTGGGGAGGGGCTGCTGTAGGGTCTCCCACTCACATCTTGCCCTGCAATGGCGGCAGGTGTCTCTCTCCAGTACCCCCTATGTCTCTGTGAGGTGCCCAGGTCTTCAGCAGCTATGACGAGGCCCCGTGTTGGGCTTTTGGTCTCATTTGTGGGTTGTGGGGTCTCTACAGTTTCAAAACTTCTCCAGCCTCTGATTCTGAGTTTGAGAGGCTATCTCTGTGTCTTGCCTCAGTTCCCTTTAAAAACGCAAACCAGGGGCGCCTGGGTGGCTCAGTTGGTGGGGTGTCTGCCTTCAGCTCAGGTCACGATCTCGGGGTCCTGGGATTGAGCCCCGTGTCAGGCTCTGTGGTCAGCGAGGAGTCTGCTTCTCCCTCTCCCACTGCCCTTCCCCCCAGCTCATGCTCTCCCTCTCTCAAATAAATAAATGAAATCTTAAAAAAAACCCCAAAAACCCAAGTCAGTTCACATCCTTCCTCTGCTCAGAACCCTCCATGGCTCCCGACTCAGTCTCAGCCAGAGTACCACAGCCCTCTCCCTGGCTCATAAGGTCTCACATGATCTGCCCCCCTCGTTCCCTCTCTGGCTTCATCTCCTCCCCCTTGCTTGCTTGGCCCCAGCCACCTTGAGGTTCCTCACATACTAGACAAGTTCTTGCCTCAGGGCCTTTGCCCCTGTTGTTCCCCCTTCCTGGGACACTCATCCCCACAGATTCACCCTCTCTTCTCCAGTTCTCCACTCAGACACCTTCCTGAGCTCTCCATTCAAAACGACGCCACCCCACTATGGGGAGTCCCTAACCAGTTCCTCGATGGAGAGGGCCAAGGCTCAGAGGTCAAAAACTCGTTCAAAGCTTCCAGCACCAACTCTGGCTCCATTTCTCTCTCCAAGAGTGGTTCAAACTCCCAGTTCCCCTGCCCGACTCTTGC
This sequence comes from Halichoerus grypus, assembly GCF_964656455.1. Lineage (NCBI taxonomy): Eukaryota > Metazoa > Chordata > Mammalia > Carnivora > Phocidae > Halichoerus > Halichoerus grypus. Next base: position 52,806,847 of record NC_135726.1, read on the forward strand.
ATTGCCTTGGTAACCCAGTAGCCTATAAAAAAAAAGGGGGGGGGGACTGACAGAAGAAGGAGGGGCCCTCTGAGCCTGCACCTCCCTGATCGCTGTCTTGCCTCAGTTCTCCCGGTAACTTGCATTTCTGTCCGAAAGTTCTTCTCTGAGTCTAACCCACAGCCTGCCCCCAAAACACGCCCACGTACTCACGGGCAGGGAGCTGGCTCCTCTGGGGGAGGGAGGCAGAATGTTGGCAGAACTTCCCTGAGGAGAGGAGTGTGTGTGTGAGTGTGTGTGTGTGGGCGGGGAGAGGGGGATTCTTAAAGGGCCACTGCACAATTAGCCCCCTTAGCAAGGCCCCTAATGATACGTCTAATTAGCAGCCCCCTAATTAGCAACAACTTAGGCATAATTACAAACCCACCAGGATCCAAAGCAAAGACTCATGCTCTCTTCTCCCTCCCTTCTCCCAGGCTTTCAGGAGTAACAAGGGCCACCTGGGAGTCAAGAATTCCTCTCAAGCATCAAACTCCCTCTGTCATGGGAGGGCCACGGCCTGGAAATTGCCCCGCAAGTCTAACCACCTGTCCCTCCTGCTGCGGTCCTCAAGGGAGACCAGAGTCTGCCAGTGGGTGTTCTCACGCCTGCCCTCCTTGCCCAGGGGCTGGGCAAAGCAGCCTGGCTCAATCTCTTTTCCTGCAAAACCTGGTTTTCTCTCACTGAGGCCTTAGGGGAGGAGGGGTCAGGGAGAGAAAGCACTAGATAAATATTTGTGAAACGAAGGACCAAGAGCTCTGAGCCCTGCCGCCGGGGCCAGCTGGGCTTCCTCTGCTGGAGGCGCCTGCCTATGCCTTCTCCATCCACCAGCAGCCCTGAAACCTAAGCTGGGTTTAGAATCCAGGGGCAAAAGGATCAGGTTGAGGCCAGGGTAGGAGTCTGGAGGGCAGATGGTGGCATCTCTGCATCTCTCCCCACCCTCGTGGGCAGGTGACCAGCTGGGTCAGTGGTGAGCACCCCGGGTCCGCCTCCCGCGCCTCCCAGGGGCTCGGAGACCTCCTTCCTAGAGTGAGACTGCAAGCATAAGGGCGGGGGGGGGGTCCAGTCCGGTATGCCAGGTGGGACCTCCTCCCTCCCTCACGTCCCTCACATTGGCAAGGGAGGTGGTGGTTCCTGGTTGTGCTCTGGTGGGGGCAAGGGTTGCCCGCCACCCCTCGGAGGGATTCTGAGGTGGGGACACAGGCTTCTAAACACACCCACTTACTGCTCCAGGGGTGAGCCAGGCTCTCCCAGCACCACGTCCCAGCCTGGGGGTCACACATAGTCTCAGTGCTCAGGGCTATGACACCCTGATGGGTAAATTGAGGTCTGGAGGGGAAAAGAGCATGGCCAGGTCAAGTAGCTTCAAATCAGGGGCAGGGGAGGATGGAAACTCAAGGCATAGGACTGCTAAGCTGGTGCTCTTCCAAATCCAGCTGGGCCCCACATGGATACTTGAGGACCTCACCCCATCACAGCCTGGGCTACAGGCTAGGCCCACACCTCTCCCCTGGTCACTCACTCTCGCCCAGCTTCTCTGGGGCCCCCTTCCCCCAGGAAAGAAGAAGATGCACTGGCCAGGGACCTCCAGACTCAGAGGGCCCTCTCGGAGCCCCCAAGGGATGGTGAAGTAGCTTTGGAGAGCCACCTCCACTGAGAGACAGGTCTGAGGCTGGTATGCCATGAGAGGGATGGAGGTGAGGCTGCAGAAAGGACTGGCCTGACTCACCCAGGACCTTAGTGCTGTGCCTGGAGTAGGAAAGGTGCTCAGTAACTGTCAAAGGAATGGACGAGTGAAGCAAGCAATGCACAAATGGCAAAAGAGGTACAGAAGTCAGACTGCAGGAAGGACCGGTCCAGTCTGTATGAAGAGGAATGGGGAGGCAAGATCGGAGGACTGGTGCAGTGTCCACCACAAAGGGTATATAGGCTAGACTGCAAGAAGGACTGGCTTCAGAATGCCAGATACAAGGCAGGGGAGAGGAGAGGAGCTCTGTCCTGGGGGGTGGGGTGGGGTGGGGAGGGATGGGGCACAAGCCAGCCGGGAGGATGGGCGGGAGCTCAGCTGAAGAAGGGAGAGGAGTTTGGGGGACTCCGCGCCTTCTGGGGGAGCCCACTCTGTGGAGTGGGGGTAATCTTCTTCCTCCAGGTCTCCCCCTGGCCAGGGGCAGGGACGAAGGTGTGTAGGAGGAGAGTTAACCCACTACCAGGGAAGAGAGAGACAGAGAAACAGAGACCACATACCTACAGAGATGGAGAGGAGGGAGAGGGGCAGAGAAGAGAGAGGGAGACACCCACAGAGACAGAAACACAGGAGAGCAGAGACGGGAGAGAGAGACAGAGACACACACACACACAGATGGTGAAAGAGGAAGGCAGAGAGAAAGAAACCAAGGACTTAGAGACAGAACCCCGAAAAGACACAGAACAGACCCATGCACAGAGGAAACCAGAGGGACAGAGGTGCGAGTAAGGGACTGAGAGACAGGGACACAGGGAAAGGGACTCAAGAGAGGCAGCCAGACTCTGCAGGACAGGACCCCCAAGAGATGTGGAGAGACAGAAAGATGAGACCCAGACGCAGGAAGGCGGGGGCGGAGGGAGAGAAGGCGAAGGGTGGCTGCCCCAGACAGGCTGGGGTGTTCTCGCCCCGTCAGTGCCCAGGAGGCACCCCCTCCTCAGCCCGCCATGCTCCCTGGAACACAGGAGGGGCTGAGGATGTTGGCTGCTGGTGGCGCCCCCAACCCACAGAAGGGACTGGGTATCCCTACCCGGGATATGCAGCCCCCCAACCCCCATAAACGAGCTCAGGGAAAAGCAGCTCCTGGCTCCTCAAATGTCCCCCTCCACCCGCCTGGGACAACACCATCCTTCCTCCACGCCCCCCCCCCCCACAACGGAGGGTCTCTTACCTGCAGCTGCAGCTTGGAGCAGGTCCCCCTAGCACTGGGCTGGCAATGGTGGGTGACTCCACCCGAGAGAGAGAGAAAGAGAGAGAGAGAGAGAGAAGCTGGAGACTGAGAGGGAGAGCCAGGGAGGAGGGGAGGGAGAGGGGATAGAGGGAGGAGAGGAAGAGGGGGGAGGGACACGGGGGAGGGGGAGTCAGGAGAGAGGGAGGAGGAGGGACGGGGGAGAGTGCTGGGAGGGAGGAGGAGGAGCCAGAGACAGAGAGGAGGAGGAGGAGGCGGGGAGAGGGGAGGCTGCGGCGAGGCGGGGGGAGGCTTGGGGAGGGGCCTGGAGAGAGGAGGTTGGGGGGAGCCCAAGCCTCCCACCCACCCTTTCAGGTTCAGCACCACAGACAAGGGACAGAGGCGGAGGGTGCTTTTGTGTGTGTGTGTGTGTGTGTGTGTGTGTGTTTTGGGGGGAGCTTGGGGGTCATTCAGAGGCATCCTTCCCCCCTCCCCAACACACACACACTCTGATCCATACAAGGGCCAGAGAGGCACGAACAGCTACAAATAGTTACAGGCTCACAGAACCAGGGGGAGGGCAAGAATGTTTAACCAGTCAGATCCAAATTCACATGCTGTGCCTGCAGACATAACCTCGCCAAGCAAGCCAGAAACAACCACAAAGGCACCCATTAATAATAGTAACAACAGTTGCCATTCATACCGCCCTTACCACCTGCCAGGCGATGTTAGAAATTTTTTTTGGTAAGTGACTGACAGGTGTTGACACAACTAGCCCTTCTAATAACCCTGTGAGATAATGCTATTAGCCTCATTTTACAGATGGGGAAATTGAGGCACAGAGTGGCCAAGTGGGGCTTCAGGCTCCACAGCCTTAACCACTCCACTGTGCGCTGTCCCAGACGGAGGAGCAAGTGAGAAGTCAGGCAGCGAACCCGCAAACGGCCAGGTGGGGGGCTGAGTCCTGAAGATACAAAATCCTGAGCCCTGAAGTGGACACACAGGTGCACATACATGCCCGTGAGCACACGCTTCACAGACTCACACCACTGCTGACGAAACTCACCTAATCCCATGCCGGGGTCCCACTCCCACCCAGGACGGCAGGCGGGCAGCAGGAGGGAGGAGACCCCGCCCACGCCAACAGTCCATGCCCATCGCCAGTCCAGGCTGGACACCCTTGGGCGGGCTGCCAGGAAGAGGGAGGCGATTCAGCTCCCTGCAATTTCCCACGCTTGGGCCCAGGATTCTAGGAGCTGACAAGGGTGGCCAAGGATTGGTGGGCTCCTGCCTCCTAAAAACCCACCAGGTGGCTTGGTCTTCACAGTCAGTGTGGGTGGTCAGACTGTTGGGTGGACTTCCTTGGTAGGAGGTAGACGGATGGCCAGAATGACTGTGGTGTCTGCCCCTCTGCACTGGGAAGCAGGAGTACCACCCAAACCCTGCCCCAGGGAGGAAAAAGCCCACCCTCCCCACCAGCCTGGATCCTGCTCGGGAATTAGTCCCCAGCCCCCTGCCCCAGACGCTATTTCTGGCCTGCGGTGGGGGAGGGCGAGAGTTCTCCCCGTTCCTGCCCTCCACTGGTCCCGGAGATACAGGCCTCTGCTTCCTTCTCCCTTGCCCTAGCCGGGGCTGCCAGAGGGAGCAAATCCTACAGCCAGCCCAGCCTTGGGCCAGGGAAACCAGCCCTGTCTCAAACTCCCTGGTCACTGGATCCCCTGGGCTTTTCAATCAGATCTAACCTTGGTCCTTTCCAGCATGGCACACCCTGGGTCTCTCCCTCCTGGGTCTCATCGCGGTATGCCCCACTGGGATCTAAACTCAGTTGCTTTCTGTTGGGGTCTAACCTTGGCCCTCGGCACAAGGTCTAACCACAGTAATTTCTGTCCGGGGTCCAACCTCAGCATTATTCATATGGGGGGCGGGGCTAGCTTCAAACCCTCTGCGGCAATTTGACCACAGCTTCCCACGGCAGTCCTTCCCACCTGTATCCTTTCTTTTGAGGCTTAATTTCTGTATTTTTCCCACTGGGGTCTAACCTCAGATCCAGGGCACCACACTGGAGTCCAACCTCAGATCCAGAGCGCCCCACTGGGGTCTAACCTCAGATCCAGAGCGCCCCACTGGGGTCTAACCTCAGATCCAGAGCGCCCCACTGGGGTCTAACCTCAGATCCAGAGCGCTCCACTGGGGTCTAACCTCAGTCCTTTTCCTTGGCTTCTACAATCTCTTCCACGTTGGTTTCACTTCAGCCTTTATAGCAGGGCCTCATTTCTATTCTCTGAGGTCTACACTATGATCTCACCTCAGTCCCGCTTCTAGGTCTAACCTTGGATTTTCTCTCCCCATATGCCCCTCTCTCCTATTCTCCTGGGCGATTCTAGCACCCAACACCGAGCCTGGCACAGAGCAGGTGCAAACACTTGCCAGAATGAAAGAATGAAGACAAGTCAAAGTCCGCTTCCTCTGGACATATAAATAATCATTGGCTGACCAATTCTCACTGGGGGCGGAAGGGGGGGGGTCGGGTGAGATCATCCCATTTTCAAACGGGGACACCGAGGTACGAGACAGGGGTGCGTCAGCCAGAGTTGCAGGGCACAATGGGGCAGAGCCTGAGCAGGAACTCCCAGCTCCACCATCCTAGGGGGCCTGGGGAGACCATCCCCTCCTTCAGGAGGCTTCCCCACCATGAATGGCTAGAGGCGATTACTCCAGTGAACTGCCCCTGGGCCCGGGGCGGGCAGTGGGTGGGAGCTCAGGAGGCCGAGGTCTCAGGGCCCCAAACCAGCCCTGTCCCCAGGCCTCTGCGACTGATGTCTCCTCTGCTGTACTTGATGCCGAAGCCGGGTCAGGACCAGCTCCGACGCCTGGACCAGGCTGTGCTGTGGGAAACAAGAGGAGGCCCAGTTGAGACAGGGCAGGAGGGGCGCAGGTTGGACCATGCGGGAGCTCGGCTGCGGCGGGAGGTTGGAGAGCAGACCAGCATGTGGGGTGGGAATGGGTCTCTGTGATGGGGTGAAGTTAGACCCAAGAGGATGGCCTTCATTGAATTTCCAGTGGGAGGAACAGAGCCTAGGCCCAAATGTATGGGTGTGAGGTTAGAACTCAGAAGGGACAGGGAAGGACCGAAACATGGCAGAGACACTACATTGTATGGGAGTGAGGCTGAGGTTAGACCACTGCGGGGGGGGGCACGGGGGGGGGGGGACAAAGGTGAGACCTTGACAACAAAGGATAGGCTAATAAGGCAGAGGAGGGGGGCGCCTGGGTGGTGCCTGAATGCATGTCCTCGTGGGGCTTCTCCCGTCCCCTTCCGTGTTTCTGGGGAGAGCATGCCCTCAACAGAACAGGTGTGTCAAAGCCCCCAGCCCAGGCTCTGCTTTGAGGGGAACCGAACCCAGGAAGCCCGGCTACCTGCAGGATGTGCACGCCCTTCAGGGAGACCACGGCGAGCTCCTGCAGCCCATCCCCAGTCAGGTCCACGTGCGCCATGGCCAGCAGCGGGCTGGAGAAGCCTCGCCGCCACAGCAGGCGGAATCCGCGCTCGGCCTCGGGGAGCCCGGACTCTGGGCCGAAGTACTTGTAACAGAGCAGCTCCTGCGGGGGGGGGGGGGGGGGGGGGCTGAGGGTCACATGGGGATGCGGGGCAGTGGGAGGGGACAGGCGGTGGTGGTCCCATTCCCCAGGTCCCACCTGCCCGTAGGTGGCCACCAGGACTTCGGGCCGCCCATCCAGGTCCACATCGGTGACCAGGCCACAGAGGACGCTGTCAAACTGGTCACTGCCGGGCAGGAGAAGCTGGTCCTCGAGGCCCCGGCTCAGCAGGTCCCTGAGGGTCCCCGAACGCAGTGGGGAGACTGAGGTCATACCACAGTGCCCGCAGGCCTGGTCTGGGTGTCCATGCTGCTCCCCTTCCCAGGTCTGGGCCACGCTGTTCCTCCTGACGCCCGGACCCCCTCGTCTCCAACCTGGACGTCTCCACATCCACCAAGGGGAACCCAAATCGCTCACTCCCAGACTGGCAACCCGCTATTCCCCAGTAGGGACACCCACGCTGTCCCCTGGAGGCGGGACCATCTCACTCCCACATGGAGGCCCCACTTTGCCTCCAGTCTGGATGCGCACACGGCCTCCGTGGGGCCGGGGCGGGGAGGGCTCGGTCCCAGCTTGGACACCTGCGCTGCCCAGCAGGGGAGCCACATCTGGCTTGCTCTGGTTCCCGAGAGCAGACTGGGACGTTTTCAGAAATTCTGCCAGCTAGCTGGCATCATGTTGGTGGCTCAAAATCCACCACGGCGGGAGTAGGGACACTCCAGAAATCGATCGGCCACACGCCGAGCCAGGTGGTAAGCATTTGCCAACTCGCTTGTCCAGGGGGAGTGGGCATCTCGGTTCCCACCCCAAGGCATCAAGGTAGCCCCGACAAGGTCCAGACATTCACACTCCCCTCCATGGGGCACGACCACCTTGACCTGCCCAGCCCTGAACGACCTCCCCCAAAGGGACTTCCTGCCGAGGCCCCTCACCGATACACCACTGCAGGCTCCAACATGCTGGCTACAAGCACGCCGTACTCTTCCCGCTGTGGCCTGTCCACGGTCTCTGCAGAAGGGACACGAGGGGGGCAGGGCCTGAGGCGACAGGCTCCAGGCTCCTCCTCACACCCCCCACTCCGTGACAGGACGAAGACCCGAAGCTGTGCCAGGGAGGGATGCTTCGAGATTAGACCACAAGAGAACGCGGAGTGAGGGGAGACGCCGGGAGGAGGAGCAGATGTGAGGCCAGAGTGGGAGGGAGAGGAGTGAAGACCAAGCCGAGGGGCAGAAGGCAGCCTGCAGAGGTCAGGCGAAGGGAACCCACCGGGGAAGGCCAGGGCACAGGAAGAGGAACAGAGCAACACGTGGGGCAAGAGGGGAGCCCGAGTAGGAGGGCGCACAGAGTTCCTGGGGCGAAGGGGTGCGGGGGGGGGACCTCAGGATTAGATCACAACAAGAGACAGAGTGAAGAGGCCAGAGGGGGGATGAGAGGAAGTCACAGTGTGCCGGCTGACGGTTAGACCGCCAAGGGAAAGACAGAAGTCCAACTCCAGAGAGGGTCTAAGGTTAGACCACTGGGGCAAGTCGCTGAAGTGAAATCTGAGAGCACAGAGGGGAGGGAGGGGGCCTGGGAGCGATGGGGGGGGGTGCCGGGGGGTTGGACACTTTGGGAGAGGGGCATGAACCTGGGTGTGGGGAGCCGAGCCTGCAGAAGTTGCCCCCCACCCCAGGACCAGAGCTCACCCTTGGGGGCCGAGAGGCTGAACACGATCACTCGGGAGATGGGGCCATCCTGCAGGATCGTCCATGTCTGCAGGACCTCTGTGGGGAGGGGGAGGACTCAGGGCCCTGCCCCCAGCCCCTGGCTCCCGGCCCCCATCCTGGGACCTCACCTTGGCTTCGCTGGTCCACGTGGGCAACTCGGACATAACCACTCTGACAGCCGAGGGCGGAGAGTCGCCGGGACGTGCCAGGGAGGTTGTGGACGTCAAGCCAGAGGACGCTGGTGGGCGGGCGGGTGGACAGCGGGGCTGAGGGTGTCACCAGGTACCGGTCCCATGTTCTGCCTCCCCAGGAGCATCCACCCCCTTCCCGTAGCCCTGGGAACCCGCTGGGGAGTCTGATTTCTCTGAGGTTCTCTGATTTCCCTGAGTCTGTTTCGTGTTTTCTCTGTGATCACCACTGTTGACCAGCTTCTCTGAAGTCACATCCGTGGCCCGAGTTTGCTGAACTCCCCTCCCCTGCCCAGTTTCTCTGAGGTCATCTCCATCCTCACTGCTCCTAAGGGTTTTCCCACTACCTGATTTCTCTGAGGCCGCCTGCTCCAGTCCCCAAGGGCCTCTTTCCAGGGACTCTCTTACCTACTGGTCAGGTTCGTGAGCTCTGGGAAGAGGTTTTCCACGGGCTGTTCTTCAAACTGATGCAGCCCCTCGTTCTGGGGGAACCAAGACCGAGGCCAGCCTCACACCCAGCACCAGCCCATGGCGACCGGGGCAGGGCCCTGCCCACCGCGCCTCCCTCTGCCTCACCTCCTTGTACAGATGAATGGCCGGGTCATTCCCACTCAGGAGAAACACTGTCTCCAGTTGATTCCCGACCTGGACCCTGAAAGCAGACAAATCTAGAGCCCCAGTGTGGCAGAGTCCATGTGTAGAACTGTCCAACCTCAGAATTGCAGAAACCTTCTGTTTCTAGAGCCCTCACCTGCTAGAATCCTCATTCTGGGTGTGGATGCAGGCACGGAACATGGGGCTCTAGTGTTCTAGAACACTAGGACCTCTTTAATCTAGAACTGCGGTATTCCAGAAGTTCTGCTTTCCATCTCCTTTGAAATACTGGAACTTCTAGAAATTGCCACCATGGATATTTGGACTCATAAAATAGCAGAACATCCAAATCCTAGAATCCAGAACATCAGCTTCTAGAATTCTCACCTGCTAGACCAGAGGCTGGCAAACTATGACCTACAGACCAAATCCAACTTACCCCCTGTTGCTGTAAAAAAAGTTCTGTTGAAACACAGTTACACCAATTATTTACATAGTGTCAATGGCTGTATTCTTGCTACAGTGGCAGACAAGTAGTTTTAACAGAAAAACTTGGCCAATCACTGTGCTAGACCACTGGTGTTCTAGAATGGAACTCAGAGCTCTAGAGTGGAATTTTCACACTTTGGGATTCTAGAAACCTCACATTCTAGATGGTCTGTATTCTGTCTCCTTGAAATATGAGAATATGAGATAGGAGAAGGACTTTATCACTACAGAATCTCAGAACTACCAAACTGCAGAATTTTTAAATCTTGGAATCTCAGAGCTTACGACTCTAGAAAACTTAGCATCTCTGGATCTTGCAGGATCCAAATCTAGAACATCAGAACCTCAGAGTTCTAGACGTCTAGAACACAAGTGCTCAATCAGCTCTCAGATTATCTAGTTCAGGGCCGAGGCTAGTCCACAGCCACTTTAAAAGCACAATGCTCTAAAAAACAAAACTAGAGTCTGACTGTCTATGGGCAGGTTTGCTGCCTCGTTTGCTAGAGCCTCCCCACTACGCGCGCATGCACACACACACACACACACACACTCTCTCTACAGTATTACACCTGCAGCTTACATACTCTGCATGGCACAGCTGGAAAGGAGTGAACTGAAGCTCCAGGTTCAGGCAGCTCTCTGTAAGGGGAGCACACGCAGATGGGCACCGGGGACCTGACAGGTGCCCCCTCCCATCTTCTCCAACCCTCCTTCCCTCGAGGCCACACTTACGGGCTATGGAGTCAAGGTTGTACTCAGAGCCAGGCTCATAGTCGCAGTATATGTTCAGGAAGGGGCTGCCCTTGTCCCCTGAATCCTGGGGTAGGAAACTGGCCTCAGGGGAGAGTAGGGGCAGCGAGAGGGATTTGGGTCAGGCGCAGCGGGATCGTGAGGAGGAGGGAATGGGTAGGTGGAGCGGGCCTGGATACCTTGATGAACGTGATCCCCACCACCAGGCCCCGCTTTGGGGGTGACTTGTTGAAGGTGTCGATGGAGACAATCTCCGCGTCCACTGGCAGGGGACAAAGTTCACGTCAGGCAGACTCCTGACCCCTATATCCCCAATCACAGTGACCCCTGACCTCTAGGACTCACTAATCTCTGACCATGGCAATTACCATCATCTCTGGGTCCATGTGAATCCCGATCATCGTAACTGTGGTAGGAGGGATCCTAACCGCTGGGTCTGAGGAATCCTGAACCCTAACCACTGACACCAATGCCTCCTCATTATCAGCCTTGATCCCTTTCAGTCACCCTGATCCCATTCTCTCATCACGGTGACCCAGCTCAGAGCTTCAGAAGCCTTCTCAACACCAAGTTCGAGGACCGCCCCCCCAACCCCATGGCGCCACGCACCGGGAATGTAGTTGAACTGCAGCTCCTTGGCCACGGGCCGGATTTTCTGTCGGAGGTCTTGGTAGCGGAAGCCCAGCACCTTGCCTTTAAGGGTGGCGGCCAGCAGCTCCCCGCGCCCGCCAGCGCCGCCCGCCAGCCCGTACACATTGCTCTGCGACGAGAAGCGCGTGAAGCTATCCTCGCGCAGCGGGCAAGGCCCTGCGGCCACGGCCGCCTCACCCATCACGCCCCTCAACCACTCACCCCCGGCCGCGCCCGCCGCCCGCCCTGCCCCACCCCACCCACCGCTCCCGAAGCGACCTGAACCGCCGGGTCCCCGCACGTCGCGCAGACTGATGACGTACAGAAGCTGCCGTCGCTGCCCTTTACCAAGATGGCCACCCGCCGGGCCGCCGGGGCTTCCTATATAAGACTGCCTCATCGCGCGTGCGCGCTCCTCGCCGCTCCTTTTCGGAGTCCAGGAGGGGGCTGCCACCGCCTGAACTGGGGAGGTGGTGGGCCTCGCTGTGGGCTCTGTGGAAGGTAGAATAATAATCCTAAAACTCAGTATAGTCCTTACGTGCCAGGAACTGTTCTAAGCGCTTTCCCTCTATTTATTTCAAACTCACAAGCAGGCTGAGGTAGGTACTGTGTTTTACGAAGGAATCGAGGCACAGGAGGTAATTTGTCTATGATCGCACAGCTAGTAAGCGGTAGTGGAATCCATACGAGATAGTTCCGTAGTCTGTTATTTTAATCACGTTACCTTTAAAGTGGTGAAATGCATTCGTACCCAAGGAAAAGGGATCTGGCTGACCGTCCTGGCAAAGAACCACCTCCTTCACTGAATGAATACCTCCTTCGTGCCAGTCATGTTGGCCCCGATCATCTCTGAATCCTGACAGCCACCCAGCTGTTGTTACCCTGCTTTCATTTACTCAGCATTTATTGAGCACTTACCCTGTGCCAGGTCATCCTTTACAAATCAATTTCGACGAACTCTTCCAACTCTGCAAAGGAGTTTATTGTCCCAATTTATAGAGATTGAAATGGTGGCTCTGATATGACTGGAAAGTGGGGGAGGCTCTGGGGTCTTCAGGGGTTCATATATGTGCTTTTTTTTGTTGGACTCTAGAAAGGCATCAGGAGTTTGAGGGACTCTATACATCTGTACATCATTTCCAGAAGATAAGAGCTGGCCAACTGTCTGGCCACGTTGAGTTAATCTTCTGTCTGTCTGTCTCTCTCTCTCTCTCTCACACACACACACTGCAGGAAGTACGAGTGTACGCGCGGGTGCACACACACGTGAACAAGGACGGCAGGATCCGTGAAGGTGGTGACTGGATCTCCCTTGGTCACAGTCAGATCCCCAGCTCCTGGACCACGAGGCCTGACACAAAGCAAGCATTCAGTAAATGTGTTAGAAATCCACAGATTCCGTGCCAGCCCCTTTGCCAAGCACCAGGGACATTGTTACGTAAGACATAAGGGGAAAGTTCTCAAACGCACATGGGATCTGGAGGGTGGTTAAGGGGAGTCTGTGTCCATTCCCGACTTCGGGATTTGGTGACCAAATCCTCCTGGAGGGCAGGGTCTAGCCATGTGGTTTCATGCTATATTCCAGGGCCTAGACCAGGCATGGTATACAGTAGGTGCTTAGTGGATACTCGCTGAGTCAATTAAATGTGGGGTCTAATTCTGCTTCTGAAGAATGTTTTCTTCAGGCTGCTTCTCCCTCACGTGGTAACCTCTAAGCTACATTCACTTAACATCTGTCAAATGAATAAATGAAGTTATAGGTTGGGAAGGAAAGAATTGTCCTGCTCAGTCATTTCCACCCCTTGCAGCACATGTGACTCAGCTGTGGAATTTTCAGGAAAAAAAAACAAAACCAGAACCTCCCAAAAGAGCGGGGAGCTTCATCCAAATCACAATTTATCACGTTCTGACCCAAGCTTGTGTACTTCAAGTGATTTTAAGCCCAGCCAGGGTTGAGACTCACTATTGAGGTCACGGGTGGAAGAAGGAGATTCTGGCGCTTAGTCTTCAGCCGGTGCCCGTGGCAGACATCAGTAATTGATCTCAGGTCTCAGGAGTCTTAACTGCACCCTAGGCAGCCATCATCAACCAATCCATCTGAGCTGTGGGAGGAGCTCAGGGGACAGAGCAGGGCAAAGTGCTGCAGTCCGTTCTCTCTTGACACGGTGAACCTGAACCTCTCTGGGACTTCTTCCAGGCTCTAGCCTGGAGCACCTCTTCAAGGAGGCTGACTTGGTCTCCCAGGCGGCCCCTCCCCTCGTCCTGCCCCCCGTTCACTTCCAGACACCCCCTCCCGTGGCGACTCTGAGCCTCCCCCAGTTCCGTCCCCCCACAGCCCACGTGTGTCAGACTGCTCGCCTCCACGCAAGCCTCCATTGTGGCATGTGGCGGAGGCAGGTGGTTCTTGCCCACTTTTCCCAGGCAAGGGCTCCTGTCGTCCCCCCTTCCACTTGCCACACCCGCTTGGTCTTCGTGCCCTGCCCACCTAAGTCATGTCCCCCCTCATCCTGGGTGCCTGGAACAAATACCACCGGGGCTTTCAACCGTCCTTCCATGAGGGGCCTCTTCCACCCTCCTTACCGCCGTCCGTACCCTCCCTTCTCCAGCCAGCTGGGGCTGGTACTGCCACCCACCGTCCCAGCGGAGGAAACTGAGGCCCGCAGAACCCAGAGGCCATAGGATCAAGCCAGGCTCTCCCAGACTCCCGAGCCCACCCATCCCCGGGCCTCCCCCAGGACCTCTGACCCCAGCCCCATCTTCAGTTATGCTCGCCCTCTTCTTTCCCACCAGGTGTGCCCAGAGCCCAAGGCAGGTACCAGGAGGGGCAGGAAGACAGGACACCAGCCCTGAAGGGAGAAGGGGGCAGCAGAGTTGAGGAGGAAAAAGAGAGACTCATGCAAAGTGTTCTTTTTTATTTTCTTTCTTAGGCCAACTGCAGCTTCCGACCACAAAACCTCAAAGCACTAGGGAAGGAGCAGATGTAGGGGTGGGTGCAGGGATGACCCTCTGAGCTCCAGGGCCTGCGGTCTATCCTGAGAGGTCAGGGCTGCAGGAGGCTGGGGGTGGGGGTGGGGGGTGGGGCGGGGTTCCCGGCACTGGAGGGGAAGGAGCCCACCCCCGTGGAGAGAGCAAATCTCAGCAGCTACATGTGCTCAGAGCTCGGCTGGAGGACAAGGGGGAACGACAGAAACCAGCCTCGTGCCTCAGCTGGTCAGGATATGGGGGACCAGATGCTGACCCCCACCCCTGGCAGCACCCACAGCAAATAAGTCTGTGTCAAAGAGTCTATGTTTTGGGGCAGAGAAGGGGCACCTTTGAGGGGCTTAAATAAATGGGTAGAAGGCGAGGGATGCAGCAAGAACAGAGGGGGGCTGTCTGGCCGGCAGGCCTGGCCTCAGGGACCCCAAAGCAGGGCTGAGCCCGCACTGTGGCTTGGGGAGACTCCTCTGCGGGAAGGGAAGGGAGGTCTCACAGCCAAGGTCTCGGCCCCACCTCTCTCTCTGGGCTCACGCGCTGGAGGGGCGCGGGGGTAGAGAAGACGGGGCAGGAAGACAGGTGCCAGGGGGCTGGGTGGGGCTTAGCGCAGGTCCTCCTCATCCCCCTGGATCGTCTTCTTGATGCGAAGCAGCATGGTGGTGAGCCACTGGTCCAGCCGGGAGATGGCATCGTACTCCTTCACCTGGGACACATGGGGAGGGGAAGGCGACAGGGGGGCCGGTCCCGTACCTGGTCCTGGCTCCCTGGCTCCCTCCTTGTCCCCAAGCCCAGGGTCTCTGGTCCCCAAATTCTCTACATGTGTCCCAGCCCACCTCCCTGAGGAGGAGCAAAGGGAGGGGGCTCCCTCTGAGGCTGCCTTGAGAAAAAGAAAGGATGCTGCAGCGTAAAACGGTCCAGCTTCCTGTTTCATGGGTGGGAAACAGGCCTGGAGATGTGAAGGCCTATTCCAAGCGCCACGGGGACGGGGCCAGAGAGAGAACCGAGCCCTGTCACCCTGCCCCGGCCCCGCTCCTCCCTTCTCTGTGGCTGAGCTTCCTGACGTCCTGCCCACCGTCCGGGGCATGATGGACTGGAGGGACTTTGGTCTCTGTCATTGTTGGTGGTGTAGGATTCCTGAGGGGCACCCAGGAGACAACACTTGACAGATGCAGTCTAGACGACTGGATTAGGACTGGAGCTGGGCCCAACCAAGTTCCAGATTGTTCAAAAGAGAGTAAGGAAAGGGAGACACACCTCTGTGGGGCAGTTCTACCAAGGAAGCTGGTGCTGGAAGGGCCCCCCCCCTTCCACGACTCATCTCTCTCCCTCCCTGCTCCTCCCAACTGCTCACCAAGGACACTCACTGGTGCAAAGACCTTGGCCTTCAGGGACAGACAGACACAGGTCTGCCTCCCAGCTCTGCCCCTAAGGGATGGAGGATGAGTCTCCTCACCTCCCCCTAGTGCCATCATCTCTAATAGGGGGAGGACACCGCCCGTACCTCCGGGGCTCCCCGTGAGGATCCTGGGGTGACTGGAGAAAGGGATTCACAGCCAGGACGGGGGCCAGAGAAAGGGTGGGATTCATGGGAGAGTGTGTCTGCACAGGGCGCCCCCCACCCCTGCCCCCAGCCCCAGCCACTCACCGCCTCGGTGTAGCTGTCAATGTTCTGCTCCTCATGGGCATCTAACAATTTCTGCAAGAAGATGGCAGGCAGGGGTCAGGGACCAAGGCTGGCCTGAGGCCTGACCTGGATTAGACCCACACATACACTATCCTGCGGGGGGCAGGTCAGGGGGCTCCCGTGCTGGGAGGGAGGAAGGGGCTGGTTCCACCCCTGCCCGGTGTGTGTGTGCGTGTGCGTGTGTGTGCATGCTCATGTGAGAAATCACACTGCCCCTACCTCCATCACCACCTGAGCCTTACTTCTCTCATCAAGAAAACAGAGGCCCAAATGAGGAAAAACAAAACAAAACCAAAAGACCTTTAAGAACTGCTGTACAAACCCTGATGATTATAGTAACCAGAGCCCAAGCCTCCGGGTGCCCCCCACCTCCAACCCCCCCAGTCCTGGCTGAGCCCTCCAGGCCCAGAGGCAGGGAAGGGGCAGGGAAAGGGCGGGGAGAGGGCTGCAGAGCGCCCAGCACTCACTTTCATCAGTGTGCACTCCCGGGAACCAGAGAACGCGGGGAACAGCTCCTCGTACTTCTGGACAGCGAGCTGGACATCGCCAGGGTGGAAGGAAGGAAGGGGACAAGCTAATGAAGATGGGCCATTGGAGCCACCGGCCTGGCAGCCAAGGGGATCTGAGACATCTGGCCCCTGGTCAGCACTCTGCGCCCCTCCCCCAGCCTCCAGTGTCACCCGGCTTTGGGCCTGGAGGGCACCTCTGTGGGGCTGTGCGCAGCCAAGCCTGCTGCAGAGACAGCTTGTGGGGACGAAGCAGCGGGGGGTGGGGGTGGGGGTGGTGTGTCTCCCAGGCCAGTGCCCAGGGTAGGGGGCAAATGACAACTGCCTCGTATGAGCCCATCCTACGTGCCAGGGCTGGTGCTGGGCGCTTCCCACATTTAACCATCATGTGGACCCAGGGAGGGTCGAATGACGGTGACCCCTATTCTCAAAGTGGGGAAACGCACAACGACCTGCTCAGGGCACAGGGTACGTGGGGGCGGGGACGCGCACCAGCCTGACACCAGAGCCCAAGCTCTTACCCACAGCAGGAGCAGGGGTGGCGGAGGGCAGTGCGGCTGGGGCCCCGGTAACGCTGCACCCAGGAAAAGTCCAGCTCCCCCCTGGGCTGTTCCCCACCCCCTCGCCCAACACGGACCCCTCTCTTGCCAAGCAGCCCTGAATATGGGTGGTGTGGGCACGCATGCTAGGGTTCCGATCATGACACTGGGAGTCAAAGATCTGGAATCCAGCCATGGGGCCTTGAATAAGGGTCTCTGGTCTCAGCCTCAGCGTCCTCATCTGTAGGACAGGGGACAGTGATGCTGACCTCAAGGAATGCAAGTAAGGATTCAAAACATGCTCTCGCTGAAGACAAGGCCTGGCACTGAGTGAGCCCGGAGCTGGATAAACTCAAAAGCGGCAGAGACTGGGCAGGTGACACCAGGGCCAGGAACACACCAGTGAGAACACGCATTTCCTGTCTGCAGCTGTCGGGTGTCGGACGTGAGGGAGGGGCTCACCCCTATTAAGGGGTTAGAAGGTGACTTGGCCTAGTGATGGACACCACGCTCCGAGGTGGTCACTGGGAGGTGGGGGAAGCTCTGGGCAGGCCCACGGGGCCCCAGCTCACCTTGGCATTGAGCATGTCGATGCAGAAGTGGCAGAGGGCCGCCTTGAAGAAGTAGTCCTTGGCGCTGTACTTGAGGAGGGGGCTGTCCATGGCGTTGGTCCCCACCTGTGACCATGTGGAGGCGGCACCATAAGCTTGGGGCAGGCAGCCAGAGGGCCTGGGTCACTGCCAGGCACCTGGGGCCAGCTGGGAGCCGCATGTGTGTCCCGGGTGAGGCCCTGCTAAGCCGGGACCCCAAGGGCAGGGAGGCCAAGGACCAGTGTGTGGGCAGCCAAGGCCCAGGGTATGACAGGAGATGGGTGTTGCCACAGGGCTGAAGCCAGGTGTCTGCAGGCCCCGAGGCACCCACGACGCTGGGGAGGAGGCGGCCCCACTGTCAGGCCCCACGGGAGGCTGGCACGCAGTGGGCAGAGGGACGGCAGGCTGCGGGAACATGAGAGGTGGCGCCCGCCCCCCTCTCCTCCAAGGCCAGCTGCCTGCCTTTCTCTTGGCCAAACTGAACCCACCAGGACAGCCTGGCCCGCCCAGCCCTCCCCACACAGCCCAGGGGAGCCTGCGCACCCACGTGACGTTCCCTCCCTGTCCCACCCGCCACGTTCGGGACCATGCTTCCTGGCCCCCTTCCTGCAGGCTCCTCAGCTTCCTCCGGCCACCCCAGGCCTCAGTGATTCATTCCCTCCAGGACCCTGGGCCTCCCCGGAAGCTCCCTGTGAGAAGCGTATAGGGAGGGGGCGGTGAGACCGTGTGGGGTCGTGGGTGGAGAAAGGTTTAGCCAGCAAGGACAGGATGAGCGCCAGGGAGGTGATGGAGGGAGGCATGTGATAGAAGGCAGGGGGAGGGAGCACGGTGCAGACGTCGGGCGCAGCGCCCTCCCAGAGAGCAGGGCTCGGAGCCCCACCTGTCCCCACCTGTTCGTAGATGTCAACAGCCTTCTGATACTGCTCCAGCTGAGCGGCGTAACCAGCCACCTTCAGCAGACACTTGTTGGCTGAGCTGTGTGGGGTGGGCGGAGAAGACAGAGGTCGGTGGTGGCCTGGGGCTTACTGGGGCCTGGGGAGGACAGGGAGAGGGGAGCCCGCGGCCCGTACCTGTTGGATTCTTCCCCTTTGTAGTAGTCTGCAGACTGCTCGTAGTGGGCGATTGCCTGGGGGAGACGCGGGAAGGGGGCAGAGGGCAAGGAGGTGGCAAGGTGACCGCTGTCCACCACGGGCCCGACCCTGGGGCCTTCACGCAAGTTCTGCCAATGCCCCACGCCCCTCTTCCAGTACTCAGACACCAGAAACCTCCCAAGTAGACAGAGCAGAGAGATGAACCCCAGTCCGAGGGGACCGGCCACTGTGGTCCTCCCCCACCGTTGGCCAGGCAGGGCCGACGGCCACTCACCTTCTCGATATCCACCAGCTCTGTCTCATAGATCTCGGCGATGGAGATGTGGTGCTTGGCCGCGATCGTGAATCGGCCCTGGGTGGGACACGGGGAGGGGCCCTCTGTGACAAGTGATGTCCCCAGCGCCCCACCCCAGCCTGCTCTTGCCCTTCTGGGTCCCCAAAGCTGGTGGGTCCCTGCCCCTTAGCCGCACCAGTGAGGTGTGCACAAGAGGGTACCGAGAGCCAGGGGCGCATAGGCCTTTAACAGGAGGCTCGACTGAGAGGCCTGGGTCTGAGTGCCGCCCTGACGGGTTGACCCTAGGCACCTGCCTCCCCATTCAGCCTCCGTGTCCATCCTGTCCACAGGGACACGGGCAAACAAGGCAATGCCAAGGTCATGGGGGCACGGGTACCTGGTGGAGGGCCCGGCCTGGGGAAGCATTTGACAGATGGCCCACAGAGGTGGAAAGACCAGCCTAGAATTGCCTGGTAAAGGCTCTGGAGAAACCAGGCTGACGGCTGGGCATCCCTACTGCAGAGGGGACAGCCTTTCTTGGCCTCCCCCCGGCCCCCAGTGTGGCCATGGAAGCCGCCCCCCACCCAGGCCAACCCCCAGCTTCCCCCATAGACATGCACAGTTCTCCCGAAGGAGGCCTGGAGCTCCCAGAGGGGCTGAGCACAGGCCACCAGCCTCCCTCCAGTGGGCGTCCAGGCGCCTGGCCCTGCCGAGGGACATCAGGAAAGGGCGAAGCTCTGGGCTCAGCTACTCCTGTTTGTGGCCATGTGTCCCTGGGCAAGTCACGTCACTTGTCTGGGCCCCCCTTTCCTGTCACATGGGCGAACGGCAGGGAGGATTAAACCGCTAGCACTGTTCCATCTACGATACTCCAGCATGGCCCGGGACCTGGCAGGGGAAGGGGTCCGACGAGACAGAGGTAGAGGGTGAGGGGCAAGTGGCAGAGTGGACAGGAGTCTGGTCCTGGCTCCCTGGCGGAGCCGCCCCTGGGCCTCCCCTATTATGGGGGTGCTCCCTGGGGCGGGGCAGGGGCTGGCCCAGGTGACCAGACTCCCGCAGCTCCCACTCCCCCTCGTGCCTGCTCTTGGCGCCGAAGCTGGGACGGCAGGCTGGAGCAATATGGTGGGGCAGGAGGGGGGACAGGACGGGCAGCCACCCTTACCATGTCTGTGTAGATCTCGATTGCTCTCATCAAACAGTTAATGGCCTCTGGGGAGAGAAAAAGGGAGGCAAGGAGGAGAAATGAGAACGAGAAGTCATCTGGGCAGAAGCCAGGAGAGGGGGAGGCAGGGCTGTGCTCCCGTGGCTGGGCGGGGAGCTGAAGGGGTCCTTGAGCCCCAGGTAACGTGTTCAGAGCGATGGACTGCAGGCCGTGACTTGCTGAGGGCTGCCACAGCGCCACCGCCTTCCCGGCGACCCCAGGGACGGAACACAGGCCGACAGCCAGCCTCCCATGGGCGTTCGGAGCCAGGCCAGCGAGGGCCCTACCCTCCACGACAAGAGGGGCTGGCAAGGGGAAAGGGGGGGACCAGAGGGGGCCGGGCCTGACATCTGAGGGACGCCCAGGTTTCACCGGGGCTCTGGCACCTTGGCACTGCCCCACGTCCCCTGCACCTGTCTGGCCTCCATCTACAGCAGGAGGGGGCTGGACGCCGGGACACCCAGGCCCCCTGGGCTGGAATCTCCATCACTGTCTCCTGCCCACGTGTCTGCGTTCAGCAGAGCCCTCTGCTCTTGTCCCTTCCCCTGCCACCGGTCAGCTCCTCAAACCACAGGTCCCCCCAACACAGCAAACACCAGGAAGGCCCATGAGAGTGGAAATTCCGCTACCTTTGTGGTACTACCTCTTCCAAGACCTGAAATTTCGGTATGGCTTTTTTCTTTTTTTTTTTTGACACGTTATTTGGAGGAGAGAGAGCAGCATGAGTGGGAGGCATTTTCTAGCAGACAGAGATGAGCTCTCAGGGTGGATTTTTTAAATGCATCTCCGAGGAAAAGGTGTTGGGGGAGGTGCGGGAGGGGAGGACGGAGAGCCTGGACAGAGCCAGGACTTGGGCTCTGAGCTGGGGCGGGGCTGCAAGTTCATCCTGCCGTCCAGGGCACCCAGCAGGCTCCTGGTCCGCCCCCAGGGTCCCCACAGTCAGCCAGGCCCGCTGGGCGGAGAGGCCACGGAGAAGAGCCGCAGCTGGCACCTGCTCTTATGGGGCTAAAGGTCTCACTACCTGGGGTGGGGTGGAGAACAGACATGTGAACAGAGGCTCTCAGCCTCGGACCTGTGGCTGGGCCTTCAGGGAGTCCACAAGGCCCCCTAAATTTACATGCGAAAGGTGGGTGTCTGTGAGCACTCTTCTGAGGGAGGGAGGGCCTACAGGTTTGCTCCAATTCTGAAAGGCCTCCGGGGATGCCAGAAAGATTTAAAGAATGTACACCATTCGGTCACGGTTTTGAGGCTGATAGCTGGAAGCCCGGGGCACCAGAGAAGAAGAAAACAAGGTAAAGAGGAGGCAGAGGGAAAGAACACACACAAAAAATTATAGCCGGAAAACAGTCTGCTTGAACACAAGCACATATTTTGAAACAGAGCATTTCTGAACTGATGAACCAGCAATGGGCTGGTTGCAACAGGACGATAAGGCCGGTAAGGAGCTCGGGGGCTGGGCTGCAGGGAGCTGCCTCTGCACATCTAGCCCTGCTCCAGCCTCCATGCCGGTGGGGGGTGGGGGGGCGCCCTGTGGCCAGCGGGGAGACTCACCGGCTCCCTCTTCTGGGACACCGGGGAGCCCCACCCGGCACCTGCGCGCTGAGGTGGCCCAGGCGGCTCCCAGGGAGATGAGCAGGCCCAGGAGGGGGACAGGCTGCGAGTTCCTCTCTCTGGTAGGACGCACTCTCCCACAGCGGCCGCCCCAGGCCTATGGGGGCCGCCCCAGGCCTACGGGGGCCCCCCCAGCGCCGGAGCGCTGTTAGCACGGCACGGCCCTTGGAGAGGCAGAGGGGGCAGGAGATGACTCCCAGGCAGCATCGCGGATTCACAAGGTTAAGTCCCCCTCACGTGGGCTCCTGGCTCGGGGACACCCCAGCAAGCGCTGGTAGACCAGCCGCTGACACACGGGACACGGCAGGCTTATCTCCAGTCACCAGGCCCCCGGGGATGAGCGGCCAGAGCACCCCTGGATGAGATCCAGCTCTCTGCGGTCCAGAGCGGGGAGGGTGCTGGCTTAGGCACACTGGGAGCCGTGCAAGCCAGGGCCCTCGCCCCACCTGCTGGGCTCCAGCGGCCTCCGGGGCTGGCTGCTGTTTCCCACATCAATCCCGGGACTCAGCCCTCCTGGGTGCAACGGGGGCACAAGGCAGAGTCCCACAAGGAAGCGGACTGGGTTAGAGAACGCTACCGCCGCGTGTGGTTCGCAGGAGGCACCCAGGAACGCGCGCGTGCAGCCCGGGGCCCCGCTCAGGTGGCTGGGGTTAGAGGCCTCCCTGGCCTGAGTCCCTCCAGAGCGGCCGGTGGAGGCTGGGAAAGGCTGGGAAAGGCTGGGAAACCCGGGAACCACCGACAGCTAGAGGCATCACATATCCCCCCCCCACCCCCCGCCGCCCCCAGTCCACCATTCCAGGCAGACTCGCAGACAGAGCACGCTGACAGGTGCCAAATCCTTTCCTTCTACCCCGGCCGGCTCTGGCAGGCCTTCTGTGCGGGCTGGGCACCAGCTGCCTCTCGCGGGGAGGGCCCTCCAGGACTCCTGGAGGAGGTGCTGACACAGGACAGAGGCCTTCCAGGCGGCCGAGGGGACCAGCAAGGCCCCAGGGAGCTGGCCACCTGCTTGGGGAAGCCCGGTGGGGTTCCGAGTGGGCCCTCCAGCTCTGTTTTACAAGCCGAGTGGCCAAGGGGAGGAGGCCGGGCCTCTGATGGGGGCCACGGGCCACCCCTCATTAGAGATTTATCACACGCCAGGTGCCGTGCTGGCCAAGCCTGTGCTTTTTCTCACACGTGGTCTCTGCCTTTACCAGACTAGGAAACTGAGGCCCAAAAGATGAAGCGACTGCCCGAGGTCACACGGGAAGAGGCTCGGTCTAGACTCAGGAGACCACGCGGAGCCACACGCTACATGAACCATTACCGGGGCGACGAGTCCGTGAGGCGGCGGTGCCGGGTCACTGCTCCAGTGGCCCCCCCCCCCCCTTGCTCAGCACCAAGAACCTGGTGCTCCAGCCAAGGCACCCACTCCGGGCTGTGCCCAAAACAGGCTCCTCTCCTGGTCACTACTCCTCTTGCTGCCTGAAAGGTCCTTCCCACCCAGGGCCACCCCTCCCTCCCTGCCTCAGCTCCCAGGGCAGCAAACCATGCTTGCTGATCCCTGGAGAAACCAAGCTGGCCTCTGGGGCCCCATGATGGCCATGTCAGCAGATCCAACGTGAGACACCCCTCACCCTCCGCACTTCCTGAGGCGGAGCACAGGGCTACACCCCCGGCCCAGGCCCCAGCACCCAACACACTCCCCGCAGAACCCTGCCTTGAGCTGGAAAAACAGATCAAAAGCCACCAAAGGATTAAGGACGCAACATCACAGACGCAACATCGAGGAGCCGGGTGGGGGCCCATCCGAGGGAAGCGCTCGGGTTTGTTTGAAGAGCCAATGGGGCCGCACACAGGTCATGAAGGCTGGCACTCGACTTCTGCCCCAGAAACGAGTCCTTCCGGTCACCCCGGAGCAGCAGCTGAATAGCACAGACGCTAGGGTGGCAATCCAAGAAGACCAGTTCCCCAGCGAGCAGAGGGAAGGCTGGTGGTGGGGAAACGGGACACAGACGTCCCTGGGTGATTCGCGGTGGCCCTGGGTCCTCCTCACATGGCCGACGGCCTGCTGTGGCCCACCCCGCCACAAGGCCTCCCCTCTGGTTCTCGCCGAGCCTGGGCCCACCACGTGACCCCTCAAGCCAACCTCTGTGCGACACCCAGCTACCCAGGCGGCGACTGGTCAAGTCTGGGGACACAGAAAAGCTACTTGGTCTACAGAGTAATCCCTGTCCAGGAATGACAGGTCGGTCCCTAGTGGTGGTAACGGATCCGCCAACCACTCGCCAGCACCGGACGGGAACCGGTGCTTACCAAGCCTCGCAAACACCTCGGTGCCCAGCTGCAAACTGTCCTCTCTTGGGAAGGGCAAGTCTTTGTTCCAAGATGAGGCATCTCCCTTTTTTTTTTTCTCAAAACATTCACGTATTCCCTATTCTCTCATGAGAGAATAGTAACAATAAATGGTTACCTAAAAAAAGTATCTTTGCTTGCTAAAATTAAAAAATCAGCAACCTGTGTCTGGCAGCGAGATGGAAAACAGAAATTTAAAATTCCAGCTCCCTGAGACCCAAAATTCTGGTACCCACTGGGCTGCGCTTCTGCTTCGGGATGAGCCCGGTGGGACAAATGGTTTTCTCACCATGAGTCAGTCCCAAACCGGGCTTTTCTCCCCAACGCTGCCTCATTTTAAGTAACTTGTTCTCTGGCAACTCCCATCTTGGGCTGTGTTCTGATTTCCCCCCCAGGGTGTAGGGAAGCCAGGTTAGGATAATTTCCGCTCCTTTTTCGGCAGCAACTCCTACCTGGCTGGTCTCAGAACCCCCTCCCACCCCCCTCTGCATGTTAATTCTGACAACAGAACAGATTTTCCTCTCTCCTTGGCATGCGGTGGGTCTGCAATGTAACTCCCACTCCCAAATGCTCCCCGGCTCTGGGAGGGAAGCGATCAGCTGCGCACACCAAGTAGCAGGGGGAGGCGGAGGCTTGGAGCGGGATGCAAATGCCAACCGGAAGGGAGCCAATTTCGAAGTTCAAGCGCAAGTGTCTCCCTGCCAGCCTGTGGCGCGCGTGTCCCCGGAGAGAACCGGCGCCTCACGGAAACCTGAGGACTTCTGTGGAGAGTGCTCAGCCGGCCGCAGAGACCCGCGGACGCTCACCTTGGGGGTCAGCTTTCTTGAACGCGTTGCCGGCGTCCACAAAGCAGGTGGCCGCGTCGTGTTTGCTCTGGAGCTGCAAGTGCAGCTGGGCTGCCTGGCAGAAAGCGTTTCCGGCAGCTGGAACAGAGAAGAGCGAGCTCAGCCTTAGTGGGGCTCCGCTTGTCAGAAGCCACCCCGACGCTGGCCCGGGAGGGGGCTCTCCTCTCCCGAGAATGCAGAGGGGGCTGGAGAGAGGAAGGGACTGGCCTGGCTCGGGGGGGTGGGGGTGGTGGTGGTGGTGGTGGTGGTGCTGACGTGAAGGCCTCGCCCTGTCCACCTGAGGCCTCCTGACTCCTGGGCTGAGGCTCCTGAAGGTCCACGAGGTGGACGCGGAGGGAGGAGGAAGCTGCCTCAGGGAGAGGCCCCTGAGCCCTGTGTATACAAAGAGAGAGCCAGGTGGGGGCCAGCTAAGATCCCATGGCCCTAATCTCAGCCTCTGCCAGTATTTCCAGGGCCACCCACTTCTAAAGATCCAAGGAGAAGGCAGACGGGGCCGAGAACTATGCAGGATACAGAAACTATCCCCAGTTGACCCCCGCAGTGGCCCCGTGGGACAGCAGGAACTCGAGTGCACGGGGACAAGTGCCACTGGGCAAAGGGCGGTGCAGACCACATGGGAAGCCCAGTTTGTCCAGTACTTGGCTGCAGGCAGTCATCCTGCGCTGCTCCCAAGCCACTGTGGTCACCTGTCCATCTCCTAAGTTGCCTGGCAGCTTGCAGAGGACAATGACCTGGCTCCTCCTCTGGGGCTGGAGAGCAGGGGTGGGACGGTCCTGATCGGAAGCTCCAACGCCCACCGCCAGCTCAGCCAACCCCCACCTGAGGCTCCACTGCCCTCCGTCCTCCTCCAGCCGCGTCGGAATCACAGAGTTCCGGAGCTGGAAGGAGACCAGAGGGTCTGGCCCCCTCCTGGAACTTGAGAGCAGCAGGAAAGACAAAGCAGCCCAGTTTCCATCATGTATGATTTATTACTTTGAAGGGCTCAAACGTGAGTGCAAAATTTCCAGAAAAGCAGTATCGTTGGGAGAAAAATGAAACACAGCCCTGGATTTTTGTTTGAATAGTTGGGGGTGGGGGTGGGAAGGAAGTAACACATTTTAGGGGCAAAGCGACATCTACGTGACTGAGAAATACTCTTTCTCTGACGGCGCCTTCCTAGTTTGGGAGCCCGGAATTATACGGGGCACGTGGTCGTGTGCACTATCTATTTGGTGAAAGCTCAGGAAAAACCCTTCTAGTTTCCAGGAAACCAAAAGTGTTCTCAGAAAATGAGGAGACTCCGTCTCACCGGGGCCTCCACCCTCTGCCTCCAGGATCCCATTCCAGGCTGTGTCTCCTTCTGGTCAGAAAGTCCCTCCCAGGGCCCCAAACCCGTCTTTGCTCCATTTCCTTGATCCAATCTCACTGAGGCTTGAGGCCGAGTCCTGCAATCAGCCCTGAGCAGCTCAACGCGCTAGATTTTCAAAGCTCTCCTCCAGGCCCTCAGGCAGCTCCCGACCAGCTCTTCCGGCCTCTCAGGCCTCTAGGAGCCCCTCCCTGCCTCGGTGGGGCCGGCCAAGCGCCAGTCTGACCACAACCTCGAAGCCAAGTCAGAGGAATGGAGCCTCTGGTCTCACTCCGCCCACTGACATAGGTTCTGAGTGTCTCCGGAGGTGCATGACCTGGGATGCCCTGTTCTGGGGGGAGGCCCTTGCAGCAGTTTGCGACAGTGTGCGAGAGCACATGGAAGGCTCCGGTGGGCACCTCACAGCCACTCCTGAAGTTTGCTAATCTGCTGACCAGGATCCCGGAAGAGCTCTCCTTGCACCCTGACGCGGGGAGGTGGGCTCGCAGGCATGACGAACACGGAGCTCGCGGCCACCACATTTACTGAGTGCTGGCTGCCCCCAGTGGGGATGCCTGATCTCCATGAATGCCCACTGCGGCCCCACGGGGGTGGGACTGCCGCTGTCCCCGCTGTCGGACTCAGCAGGAGTCAGATTGGGAAGTAACCTGCCCGGGGTCACACGGCCAGCCTGAGCCGTGCCACGAACCTCAGTCACTCCGGCAGCAAAGGCCCTGAAGCCACACAGAGGCCGCTCCAGAGTCAGAGCTCTGCCTTCTGAATTCTGGTTCTGTCCCTCACCATGGTGGCGCCTTAGGCCCGGGGCTGAGCCAAGCCTCGGTTTCCAACAACGGGGATGTTAACAGTAGCGCCCCTCACAGAGCTGCTGCGACGATTCCATTCAATGCGCATGCTTGGCACTTAGGGGCGCACTTGATAAATGGTTAAGGTGACTGTTGGAACCACTGGAATGGTCTGCTACATCTAGCATTCAGACCTGATAAAAGCAGTAGGGAGGAGTTTCTGGGGAAATCGGACACTCGGGAGTTTAAGGAGAAACCCCTCCAAGAGCTATCTGGATTCAATAATCTATTTATCCTTAGAGTCCTCTCGCCAAGGCCCTGTGGCCCAAGTAAAATAACCCAGTGGGCTCGAAGCGAGCCAATGGCAGGCCGATGGGCTTCCAGTGGCAGAGATGGCACGGAGAGACTGGGGGCTGCAAGGCGAGCCCCAGAGCCAGGACTTCGGGACTGGAAGTCAAGGGAAAAGAGGAGAAAGGAGCACGAAGGGGTTCTAGCAGAGATCACATACCACTCCAGTTTTTGGCCATTTTGAACATGTTTGCTGCTCTGGTGTAGATCTCACACGCTTCCTCTATTTTAGATGAGCCTCTGGGGAAAGAAGGGAAAAGGAGATGAGATGCACTAGTCTGGTAGTGAGGAGCAAGCCAGTGTTCTGTCCTGGTGACAGTGGAGATGTGCCCCTACCGCCCGCCCATAAGGCCTCTGTGAAGTCCGCCGCAGCCCAGGCCTCTACTGAGGGTTCAGGGGAGACCAAACCTGCGGCCCCTGCTCCCCCCACCCCCGGCACAAAGGCACACTCAATGCAGGCTGGCTGGGCCCTCCCTGGGGAGGCCTGGGTCACCCCCACTCCGCGGGGATGGGGTGGGGGAGGGGGAAGACTTCCCAACCTCCCAGTGAGCCCGGCCTCTGACGGCCTCTTCCATTTCTGCTCAGTGAACGCTGGTTCCCAGGCTCTATGCAAATTCCCCCACTGCCCTGCCAAGAGATTGCAAAGCATTCTGGGGGAGGAGCCCAGCTCTGGATGACTTGTCCATTCCCCAATGCCTGAAGCCCGTGCCTTACACGCCGCAGGTGTTCAGGGAAGACCTCTCGACAGTACGAGTGTGCCGTTACTAATTCAGGACGGAGCGGATATACACAAAAAACTAGACTTTCTTCTCTAACGTGGGGTCTACAGAACTGTGGGGCCAGGTGCAAGAGACAAGATTCCTCACCCTGCACTCCTCCTTTGTACTGCCTGAATTTTCTTATCTTCTGCCTATTTTATCTGCTAAAGTGTATTTATATAGAACACAGAAAAGATATATTTGTCTTTTTAAATATCAGGATTTACATTTGGTTCTATGGTCCAGCAGTGAGTTACATGTCTAGCCATCTACCCCAAGAAACTAATCAGAAGCGGTATAAGGATGTTCAGTGCAGAATTATTTAAAATGGCAAAACTACCTTCAAAGAACTTACTGTGCCAGAGTAGGGGCCTGAGAGATACGGAGGAGTACTTAAAAAAAATCAAAGAGCATTCTGCTTAGGCAGCTTTACTCTGCCCTCCTGAGATCTCCAAGCGGTGCATCGGAAGCTCTTCTGGAACTGGGGGGCCCCTTCATGAGTACCTTGTCTGTGAGTCCCCGCCATGTCTCTGTCCTTCCACCTCCAAGAATGCAACCCGCCTCAGCTCATGAGGTCTGTGGTCTCTGCAACTGTTCAAACACCCATGGCCCACATAAACCAGTAGGAAAAAACCCTACATGCCGAGTTCTACCAAATGGATTTCGGATCCTCTCTTCGCTGACATCAATCAGTGTTTTGTGTCGAACGAGGAGAAAAGAGAGGCATTTTCCAATAGAAAGCCAAACAAATCATCATTCCTGTCCCCCCTGATCCATGTCCACTGGCCCTGGAAATCGGCCAGCCCCCGCTGCAGCTGTGGAGAGCCTCCGGGGTAATTTTGGGAGTCGTGTTCACAGCGTTCCTTCCTTCAGTCCATTTGAATCACTGGAGCTGCTAGTTACAGTGATCACACCAGGCCCCCCAGGCACCCTCCTGGAAGATTTCACTCAGTAGGTCTGGGTGGGGCCTGGAATCAGGCTTTTTAAACAATGGGCCCAGATGAATCAGAAAGCTCAGGTGAGTTTGGGAGGAAAAAGCTGATGTAGACCCACCCCAGCGACCCCTTCAGGCTGTTTCCATTTGTAAATATACCCCAGGGCAGGCCAGCTGGCTGGCTAGGATTGGAATCCCCGCCTCATGAATCCACATCACAGGAGATAAGGTTCTTCTTAGCTGAAAAGTCTCTGCCTTCTGGGGCTGTGCTGATGCGGTCTCCCCTCCCCTCCCCTACCCTCCGCTGTTCCACAGGAAGTGGCCCCCCGGGGAATGCACTCCTATGCTCACTCTGCTGGGTCGCAGGGTCTTTCCTGGCCAGCTTCACCCCAGCTGGCCCAACACACCTTGGGCTTGGGGCCCCTGCTTGGAGTGACCTCTTTAGAACCCACTCCTGGCCTTGGAGAGGTGAGGAACTTCACAGGCAGTAGGGGGGCCTCTGGGGCCTGGATAGAAAAATCCTCTGGGGGACCTTCTCTAGAACGTTCTCTGACTTAAAGGGGATGGATGCGTTCACAGACCGAAGTCATGTCTCCCTGCGCCGTGGATCCCCTAGCTCATCCTTCCCTTCCTTGTGGGAACAACTAAGTCCTATCCAGATTGAGCCAGTCTCTGAAAAACCTCAGGCTCCTGGATGAGCAGAAACGACTCGTCCCACCGAGAGGCCCAAAGCGGGGTGATCAACAATGAACAAAGTCAGCCCCAGCTGGTTTGTTTCAGCTCGGTGGGACAGTGTGAACACAGCACACAAAGGCTGTCAGCTGCCAGGCTGCAATTCTGTGATCCCAGGCCAGCCCTGCGCTGGGTCAGTGATTCTAACTGCGGAGTGGGAAGACCAGAGGGATTAATGTCTGCTCAGGCCTGCCTCCTCCCTCCTCTCCGGACTTGGGTCCTGGCCATTTCCATGCCAGATGATGATCAGGGAATCTCTGGAGTTCCATCGTCTCCTTTAAGAGATGGGAGCGGAGTTCCCAGAGGGGGACAGACGACTCGCCTTGGGTCACTGGCAGATCTTGAGACAGAAGCCCTTCCCACAGCCACTCATTCACCTGGGGAACAAATGTGAGCATTTATTACGTGCCAGACACTGCAGATACTAGCAGCAAACCAAGGAGAAAGACCTGGCTCTCAGTAAACAGGAAATCAGCAAGGTGATTTCTGAGTGAGTAAGCACTGGAGGCCCTGGGGGAGGAGGGGCCTCTCTGGATGGGCAGATCCAGGCCGCCGCTGTGAGGATGTGAGAGTCAAGCTCCGTCCTCAAAGACAACTAAGGAGCCACCGACAGAAAGAGGGAGGAGCACTCCAGAGAGCAGTCACAGCATGTGCAAAGGCCCTAGGACACCAACAGGCATGGCCAGTTCAGAACAGCAGTGCGCCGGCTGGCTCCGGTGCAGGGAAGGGTAGGAAATGAGGCCAGAGAGGCAGGTGGGGGACCCCCATGCTGGAGGCCAGGGGAAGGGGTGAGGCCCTATTATACCATAACAGGCAGGTTTCTGGCAGGGCCAGTGACCAGAAGGAGGAAGTCCCCAGCTCCAGTGCTCTACCAAGCTGCCTCCCCGCAGGATCAATCTGCAGTTTACCACAGGACTTCTCCCCGAGGTCAGGGCGGCTCTCAGAGCACTCATCGGACAGTGGCAAACTCCCTTCGAGGAAGAAACCAGGCCTCCTCCAATGCCTCCTGCAGGAGATCCAGAAAAGCTAGTTGGGCCTGCCTCTCACGAAGAGCCCAGTGGCAGCACAGGCGACAGCTGACGGTCCCTCCCCCACTGACCTCCCCCGAGCTGCCTCTGCTTAGCTCTCCCCATCCCGCGGCTCCAGCTCCGAGTCAGGCCGGGAATAGAGGGAACTGGTTTGGGCCAGCCTGGTGCAGGGCTGTCTATAATTACCCACTCGGCTCTGCTTTCTGCCCCCTCCCCAGGCGGAGGAAGCAGTCTCAGGGCTCCCAGGCACAGCCACCAACCTCCAGCGACTGCCATATGGAGAGGCGCGCGCGGTGCCAGTGACGCACAGACGGCCCGGTGGGCGCCGGGCCAGGGGGGTCTGCAGGGCAGAGTCTCAGCCTCCCTCGCTCCCTCCTCCACCCCCTGGGCACCTCCTGGCTCCTGGAAACATGCCACCCGGCCCACCGGCACTCTCCTAAGGGCTGCAAAGGGCAGGGCGGATGGAGTGACTCCCATTGTAGGTCCTCGACCCTCCCTGGCCCTCCTGTGCCTCCCGAGGGCCGCAGCCGCTGCCCCTCAGTCCTGGCCTCTGTTTCTCTGCTTCTCCAGTGTCCCAGGTGGGCAAGAAGGGACCCCAGGGCCTGTCCCACCCTTACCGTGTCTCAACATCCTACCCACCTCCTTTACGTGATTAGAATGGCCTGGTAGGAGCGCAGAGTTCTTTTCTTTTTTTTTTAAAGATTTTATTTATTTATTTGAGAGAGCGAGAATGAGAGAGAGAGAGAGCATATGAGAGGGAGGAGGGTCAGAGGGAGAAGCAGACTCCCTGCTGAGCAGGAAGCCCGATGCGGGACTCGATCCCGGGACTCCAGGATCATGACCTGAGCCGAAGGCAGTCGCTTAACCAACTGAGCCACCCAGGAGCCCATGGAGTGCAGAGTTCTTCACAGTAACGCTCTGGGTATTACCCCTGCTCCACCGAGGAGGAAGCTGGGGCTCAGAGGGGTTAAGGGGCCTGCCCACACTTATGCTGCCAGAAAGTGGCAGGGCCCAGAAACAGGACTCAGGCCTGGAGATCAAGTGCTGCCTTGCGTCTCACTCACTCAGTGACCTGGGAGGCTTCCTTCCCCACGTCCAAGGGTCTTCTGGAAAACGAGAAGGTGGACAAGGTCCCTGCCTGCTCTCGCCTCTGTTCTAGATTAAACAGCCAACGCTGTGCAGATTTCCCTCCCCTGATGAGCAGACGCTGCTCTCTGCTGGAGCCGCGCTGAGCACGCCCTAGGCAAGGGAGGGAGTTAAACCAGCCCCCCACAGAGGCCCCCGTCCATGCTGCAGGCGGAAGGAACATTAGAGAACATGACGGTCCACCTGGCCCAGGGAGCAGGCAGCCACCGGCCCTCTTCCTCTGCTGACTGCACTGAGCTGTCAGAGAGCTGCGGGATCCCCCGGCATCTCTCCCGCACCCCCTGCAAGGCTAAGCCCTTCACCACCCCCCCTGCTCGGTACTGCACCCCCTCACCCCGGCCTGATGGGTATGGCCTCCTGTGGGGCAGGGCCTGGGCGCCCCCCTCAGTGCGCACACAGGCCCCAGGAACGACTGAAGGCTAAAGTTGTTACGTGCTAACGGCTGGGTTCTGCAACCCTCCCAGGTCACTCTTGTGACACTCTCGTGACACGTCTGTAACGGGTTTCTACAGAACAGACCTGGGGGCCAAGGGAGGGGCTGAGACCAGTTTCGGGCACTTTGATAACGGCGTGACTTCGGGCTGGTGATCAGCAGAGCCTCAGTTGCTTTATCTGTAAAATGGAGACAAGGAGCCGATCCGGGAAGCAGGCTGTGGGGATTAGAGATGACATATGTGCCGTACCCAGCATGAAGGGCAGAGCAGAACAGGTGCTCAAACGGCTGCTATTATGTGAAGGAGGAGAAACATGCTCTGAGGGCTGCCGGCCACCTGGCAAGGGGAATTCTAGAGTCACGAGGGCTTGGTGGAAAAATCGAGGACTGTAGTTAGGCCTGGACTCGAATGCAGGCTCGTGGCTTGCACGTCCCGGGTCCCTCTGTGACCCAGGGGGAGATGCCGTCCCTGGTGGGGCTGCTGGGGGCCCTCGCAATCTTGCTGGTAGCACCTAGGAGAGTGCCGGCCCCATGGCAGGCGCTCAGCTTGGCTCTTATCAGGCTGGCAGAGACGGCACGTTCTAGAACTGTTTACCTATTTCCACTCTCAGCATGAGCTTTATCTCCCCTGCCCCCAGGTTGGCGAGGTGGCACCCTCCTCTGATTTCCACAGAGCCCTGGGCCTCCAGCCTCCCCACCCCCCTTACTACGTCCTGCGGACAGTGCTTATTTCTGGGCCACTGCCTTCCTGACAGTAAGCTCAATGGGGGGGGGCACACCTGCGCACGGTGGGGTGGGTACTCCTCTAGTTCTCCTACTGATGCCCCTCTGCACCCCAACAAGATGACTTCACTGCAGCCCAAGAACTGTTTTCCTTTCCTTAATAGATGTTTCCGTAAGACCTCGGTCTCTCAGCTGTCCTGTCCCAAACAGGAGCACTGGAAGTTCTGTATAACCAGGCGGCAAAGTCCCCTCCATCGACAAAGGCAGAACCCTGGGACTGCAGCAAAATGATGGCCGGGGTACCCCCAAACCTTGCATCCCCTCAGGAAGGACTCCACTCTGACACTGGGCGAGGGACACCCGAGTTTTCAGCCATGGAGCCTGGCAGGGGGCAGGGCGCTCTGAGTGGCCACAGTGATCGCCGGAAACAGGCAGGCCGGGCTCCTGCAGGCTCTGCAGTGGAAGGTGGTCCAAAGCATAGCTGGAAGCTACGGTTCCCACACGGGGCTTGGCTAAGGGCCCACCCACCCTACCCAGGCAGCCATCCTTCCCCTACAAAAGCCAGCCTCCAGCGCTCCTGGGGGTTGCAGGTGCCCGCAGGCAGTTTAAACAGGACCTGATTGGTCAGGACCTGATCCCATCTTTAGGAACAGGCTGTCGGTCTACGTGCTCTCGGTCTACGCAACACCCTATCATCCCTATTTCTCCGGCGCCTCCCACCCAACTTCCAGTAACAGCACTTAATGATAACAGTGAGCACTTAAATGCTTACCAGGACCGGGCGCTGTGTGCTCACCACTTCACAAGCACGTTCTCCGTTTCTCTTTAGGACCACCCCATGAAGTAGGTATTACTATGATTTTCATTTCACAGACGCAGAAACTTCCTATCAACATTGGTATCTAAGCGGAAAAGTTTTTGTCTTGGATGTCGGTAGGCGGGGGCTGGGGGGCGAAGGTGGAGGTGTCACGGATGAGGACAAGCCCCAGGGAACACAACCACTGTTTAGAACTCGTACCATTCCAGAGGGAGCACAGCGGGGAAGTCTGTGGATCCATCTGAAGCCTCAGGGCAGGAAGAAGAAGGCATACCTCCCCTCCCCTTTCCTGCGGTTTCACTGTGCTTTACTCAGGAACTCTCCATCTTTTTGCTTCCGGAGAGAAGTCTGGGCTGCCCACCCCCCATTCCCTACAGCTCCCTGCCGCAGGGGCATGTGCTCTGGCTGGGGGCTTGAGGGAGGAGGAGGGAGCCAGAGGGAAGGTACACAAGGAGCTCGGATCTACTAACTGGCTGGTGGTACCGCCTCCCTCGCGGGCCGCTGGTGCCCAAAAGCCCTCTAGTGTCTGGGAGCCCAGAAACAGTGAAGAACAAAGAAGGCCCTAACATCCAAGGATTCGGGCTTGCCCCAGATCCCAGGTGGGCGCTATCCTACTTGGCCCTCTGACATGACCAGAGACCTCTCAGTTTGCAAGGTTACTGCTGAGGTTTCTGAAAGGGGAGGGAAAAGCACGAGGGACAACCTGAGCCCCAACACTCCCTTCTCCGGTCCCTGAAGCCACTGGGGTCTGTAAGAAAAGGCAGCTGTGAGATGCTGAACACATGAAACCCCAGCTCCAGAGGGGAGGAGGTGCCCGGAGCGGCTGCTGGCCAAGAGGAGTCCTCTGGGCTGACCTGTCGCTATACTCCCTGCTCTCAGACAGACAGGTTCCCGTCAGTACCTCTGCCCTCTGCTCTCGCCTTGCCCACTCCCCTCTCAGCACCATCTCAACTGCTTTTGGAGCCGGAAGGGACTGGGATGAATACACCGGCTCTTTCACTTAAATGTTTGGAGAAAACTGCCATGTGGGGCAGGGAGGGAGGAGGAGTTATAGGGTAGGAGCCCCCTGAGACACCGAAGTCTGCCAACATCCTTCCTAAGTGTAGTGTCCAGAAATGGGCACGAGCCTCGGGGAGAAATGAGTGTGGCAGCAAAGACAGCTCTGGGATCAGACAGGCCCAGGTCTCCCACTTACTGAGGAATCAGGCAAGTAAGTCTGTCCACCTCCACAGGGATGTTGTGAGGATCCAATGCAAGCACACAGGTAAGGTGCCTGAGCCAGGTCTGACTCAGAATCAGAGCACTTAATAAATATTACCTGGTATTACCACCATCACTGCCTTCACTCTCCCCCACACCAGCTGCTGCAGTCCTTTCTACAAGGCCAATGGGAACTCTCCAAGATCGGCCCTGTTATGGACTGAATGTGTCCTCTCAAGATTCATGTGTCGAGATCCTAACCTCCAAGGTGACGGTACGCGGAGATGGGGGCCTTTGGGAAGTACTGAGGTTGCGAGGCAGAGCCCTCCTGACTGGGCCAAGTGCCTTTATAAAAGAGACTCCAGAGCGCTAGTTCTCCCCTTCCATCACTGCTTCCACAATGTGAGGACACAGTGACAAGCCCCCTATGAGAACGCAGGCCCTCATCAGACACGAAATCTGCCAACACCCGGATCTTGGGACTTCCAGCCTCCAAACCGTTAGAAATAAATTTCTGATGTTTATAAGCCACCCGTTCTAGGGTACTTTGTCATAGCGGCCCAGACAGACTAAGACGGCCCCCATTTAAAATCCTCGATGCTCTCCAGCACCTCAAGTCCAAGGTTCTTTCTCCAGTTCATGCAGCTTTCTCTCAGGCACCCTCAGACCTGGGCTCATCACTCCCAGGATCACCTTAGCCCTGACTCCCTCAGCCCCATCGCCCAGAGCTCATGCAAATCCACTGCGGTTCGCCTTGGAAAGGTCAATCCGCTGGGCAGGTGTCCTCGGTCGCAGGCCCCGCCGTGCCCATCAGGGATCCTTCAGATAGGTTCTCTTAGAACTCCAAAAGACTCTGACCTGGCTGCTCTCCCACTCCGGTCCCCTTCAGGGCCTCAGACCGTGTTGCCTCGGCCCAGGTTCTCCTCCGGCCTCTTGGCCCATCTTCAGCTTGGGTCCCCTTACCGCCTCAAGACGGTGCGGCCTCGGTTTGGGTGCCCTCAGCCCAGGGCCCTCCCAACACCTCAAACCATCTCCCCTCCAACCGTGTTGCCATTGCCTGGGCCCCCTGCCCTTAGCCTGGGTCCCCCTCCGCTACTTTAGACCACGGCACCTCCTCCCGGAATCGCCTCCGTTCTCTAGGCTCGAGCCGTGCGACTCCGCCCCGCCGCTTCAGGCCATGACTCCTTCGTCCTCTCAGTGTAGGTCCCAGCCCACCCCTCGGCGTGGTTCTCACCCAAAGAGGCCCGAGAAGAAGGACTGCGAGTTCTTCACTTTGCGCTCCGCCTCGGCCAGCAGCGCCATCGCCTCCGCTTCTTTCCCGGAGTTGTCCATGGCGGCCGCAAAGGTACTCAGCAAACCGCCCGACCCGGGCCCGCGGGGCACTCAGCAGAGGCCCGGCCGCGGTAGACAGGTCGGGGGAGCTTACAGGGCTGCGTTGACGTCGCACCGGTACGCACCCCCCCCCCGCCCGGCACCATGTGATGTGCGCCGGCCAACCAGCGATCTGGTAGGGAGGTGCGCGCCCTGCCGGCCACACCCACGCCAGCCGCCGCACACCGCCCCGTGACTCACGGCCGCCAATCGGCGACGCGATGTTTCAACGCTTGCGCATACTTCCGCGTAGGACACTCCACTCTTCCTGGTGCGCTCTACGACCTTCCACGTGATTCGCATAAGCCAATCGTAGTCCCCACCATCAAAGACCCGTCCCGAGGTGGGGCTTTCTGGCTCCTGCTCCACCAGTCAGCAGGATCCCCCGTCTCGGCCCGTACCTCCCCGCGGAACTTGCGCCCCAGTCAGCTGACCATTGACCCTCACATGACAGCTCCCGGCCCCGGCCGGAAGATACGCCCCGCCCTCCTCCGGGTTTGACAGGTGTCCTGCGCACAGCTCAGTCCCCGCCTCCGCTCCTTAACTCGCCCGTTCTTCACTAGGAGAGCCGTCTGCGGTGAGGAAAGCGCTCTGCCTTTTCTTGCGCCCTCTGCTGACGGATCCTGGAACTGGTTTGGGAAGGCCGGTAAAGTCCGTAGACGGGGAAAGAAAACTGAGCGAGGGCTCTCTCTGGATTCATTAATAAAAACAAAAACAAAAACAAAAGCTGGAGAGAGCGTGTCAAAAATTCACTCAGAGCCCAGATCTTTGTTTTTAATACCATTCTCCAATAAAAGGAACCAGGACTCCTTGATAAATGGCTGCTTTGAGGCTCGGGCAGGAAATTACACAGGATGAGCCTGAAGAATCTCGTAGTGCCAAAAAGAGGGGGGGAGGGAGAGAGAGTGTAGTGTGTGTTTGTATCAAATGGTAGGGTATGTCAAAGAGACACAGGAGCCAACTGAAAGAGCTCCCAATAGCCAAAGCTGGAACATTTTGAGCAACACAATAAACTAGTACTGGATTATAATCCAATGTATAAAATATCCCTGAGCCCTTGCTGGTATAAGTGAATGACTGAACAAATAAACGGGGAAGATAGACAAATACTTCATGCAGAAGAGTTCTGAATAGTTCATGTAGACTCCTCCCTCCAGAAGGTGGAGCGTAACTCCTCACTCCTCAGTGTGGACCACCCAGACACTTCCCTCCGGAGTGTGGATTGGGAAAGGGACTGGGAGACTGCTTCCAGTGGAGAAACCTGACAAAGTCTCAGCCAGGTGACTGAGGTTAACATCAACAGT
Source organism: Halichoerus grypus (assembly GCF_964656455.1). Lineage (NCBI taxonomy): Eukaryota > Metazoa > Chordata > Mammalia > Carnivora > Phocidae > Halichoerus > Halichoerus grypus. The sequence continues at coordinate 52,844,300 of NC_135726.1, forward strand.
GGTGAATCACATTGATAGAAAGTGCTCTCAATAATGTGATGTGAATGGCACGTCACTTCTGTGAAGGATGGCTCTTGACACCACCCTCTCCCCATCTAATCACAAACATCAGACAAACCCCAGTTGAGGCATATTCTCCGCAACACTTAACCAGGACTTCTCAACACTGTCAAATCATTAAAAACAAGGAAAGCTGGAGACACAGTCCCAGCCAGGAGGAGCCTATGGAGACATGCCCACTAAATGTAATTTGGTGTCCTGGGTGGGATCCTGAAACAGATGAATGTTAGGTAAAAACTAAGGAAATGTGAATAAAGTATGGACTTTAGTCAATAATAATGTATCAATATTGGTTTGGTAATCGTAACAGATGTACCATACTCATCTAAGATATTAATAGGGGGAGCCTGGGTGGCTCAGTTGGTTAAGCGTCTTGACTTTTGGTTTCAGCTCAGGTCATGATCTCAATTGGGCTCAGCACTCAGCAGGGAGTCTTCATGAAGAGTTCTCTCTCTCCCTTTGTCCCTCCCCCCACTCGAGTTCTCTCTCTCTCTCAAATAAATAAATCTTTAAAAGAAATATTAGGGGGGGGCGCCTGGGTGGCTCAGTTGGTTAAGCAACTGCCTTCGGCTCAGGTCATGATCCTGGAGTCCCGGGATCGAGTCCCACATCGGGCTCCCTGCTCGGCAGGGAGTCTGCTTCTCCCTCTGACCCTCCTCCCTCTCATGCTCTCTGTCTCTCATTCTCTCTCTCTCAAATAAATAAATAAAATCTTTAAAAAAAAAAAAAAAGAAATATTAGGGGGAACCGGGTGTGGGGTATATGGGAATTCTCAGTACCATTTTCACAATCTTTCTGAAAAATCTAAAAACGATTCTACTATGAAATCTTCTTTTAAAAAATTCAAGTTGGGCGCCTGGGTGGCTCAGTTGGTTAAGCGACTGCCTTCGGCTCAGGTCATGATCCTGGAGTCCCGGGATCGAGTCCCACATCGGGCTCCCTGCTCGGCAGGGAGTCTGCTTCTCCCTCTGACCCTCCCCCCTCTCATGTGCTCTCTCTCTCTCTCATTCTGTCTCAAATAAATAAATAAAATCTTTTAAAAAAAATAAAATAAAATAAAATAAAAAATTCAAGTTGCAGGGCCCTACCCCCAACGATTCCAATTATGGAAGTCGGTGGCAGGATACAGGAATATACATTTTCTTACAGGACTCCCAGATGATTCAGATGCAGATAACCCAGGGACCACTGGGTGAGAAAAAGCTGTTATTTGGGGGTGAGGATGGGGCTTAGCTGAGGGGGAGTAATTCACAAGAAACGTTTGCTCTGACATTCGGAGACTCTCTTGGACCACCTTCTTGTGGTGGCCACTGTATTCTGACTGCAGATCAGGTGGGGGTGGTGGGGAGAGTCTGGATTACCACAAGCAGTTTTGGTTCCCTGTCCAGCCGAGTGGTGCTATTTATAAAAGCTCCAGTTTGTTTAACACTGTTAAATTTCAGGACGATTTGTTATGCAGCACTAGAGAACTAACATACCACCCGCCCATTAAGTCAGGGTCTTTCATTTCCAGCAGCTGAGCTTGTCATTCAGGGCAGGACCCAAACAACAAGAGCAGGAGGACCCATTTAATGGCAATGGCTCTGTTCCTGCGGTGCACCCTGCCAAACGGTCATTTATGTCTTTTCATTGAACTGGGATGTGGGGGAAGGCACTTCCCATCCTGTTTCACAGACTGAGAACACAGAGGCTGAAACAGGGAAAGTGACTTGCCCAAAATCACTAAGAAAGAAGAAGAGTTGGGCTGTAAATTCCGGCTCCTAGGAGACCTGAGCCTGAGCCCTTTCCCTTAACCACAAGGGTCCTAAGTCCTTCAAACTCAACTTGCTCCTCTGCTCCCCCTCCTGCCCCGGCTTTAAGATTTATTTAGCCGCAGCACGGCCCCCCTGGGATGGCTCCTGACACCACGCTCTGCCCTGCTCCCCCCCACCCCACTGTCCCTCAGAACGCAGCACCCACTATGACAGACACAATCGCACCTCGAGGCTATCAGTCTTCTGAGGTATCCCCGCTCTTCCCCATCTGATTTACTGACATCTACTCAGGTGCCGAGCCCCAAAGCTGTCATGCCGGCCCTGACCTGTCCTTTCCCTTACCGCCTCTCCCTGGGAGGGGACCCACCAGCAAGGCTGAGTCTACCCCTAAGATGCTTCCCTACTCCCCGAGTTTCTGTCCCTCCTCAGCCCAGGCCACCGTCTCACCTTCTTACCACCATGCCTACTGTGTTTGCCATCTTGCCTCCTACAAGCTCCACAGAGCAGGTGGAGGCTCTTGGACCACCCTCACTAGCCATCCAGACCTTGGCCCCAGCAGCCTCCTCGGTGTGGCCTTCCCTGGCCGGCCACTGTGTGCCATGCCCCGGACACTGCCCAGGACTTGGCCTCCCGCTTTATTTTCTTTATGTCACCCTGTGGTGGACACACCGTCTCCCTGCCCGGTAGCCCTCTCCGCGTCCTCTTCTTTTCCTGGCAAACAGAATTCCAGTTTTGAGCCAGTGGCAACAAACTTGAGGGATCACACTGGTTTCCCCCGGTTCCTGGAGACACAGCCTGAGTGTCCAGGAAAACCGTGGCCGTTTTCCTTCCAGCTGTCGGGGATCAGTGGAGAAAGAGCATGGGTTCTGCCAGTGGGACAGGAGGGACGTCCTGCTAGGGGCTGCTACAAGCTCTCCTGGCTCTTCCAAGGGGACAAGAGGGAGGGACGGGTTCTCTTCCCCGCAGCCTCCGAAGGTCTGGGTGTTGGCATAGGAAGAGGTGATTTTTGCTGCTGCGGCAGCCAACAGGCTGAAGCTGGCCCCTGTGGGTGCGCCTGACCTCACAGCTGAGCCACGGGAGCCACCACGCGTCCCGACCCCTGCCGCCTGTGCTGCCTCCCCTGCTCCCGTGGCCGCGAGCATCCCCACAATCAGTATCTCAAATCACCTTTTCACTCATTCATCACCGCGACTCTCTCACTCCGACAATGGAAGCCCCACAGGGAGAGGGGCCTTTTTCCTCCTGCCTCACTGTAGCCCCATTGCACAGACTGGGGGCCGTCAGTTGGGCTTATGCTCTATGGTAGGTGCTTACTAAATGCTGGCTGGGTAAGTGTACGAGGCCCCCGGCTCCTGTCCTCCGGGGCCGGGACTCAGCTTACTCATCTCTGTGGCTCCAGCAAGTAGCAGGGCTCAAAAGCCTTTGTCAGATCAACAGGCCGGGGAAGCCAGAAGACAGCTGCTCAAGAACCCAATTTAATAAGATTTACAAGTCGACACGTACAAAAAAAACCTAACAATGTACAAGTCATTGCAAGACTAGGGACTGAATCTGGAATGCAGAGAGACTCCCCTGGTGAGGGGGCCCCAACATGTTGGAGATCTGAAGGTATCTTCCCACTGATTCTCTACGTCTTGGCCTTATCTAACAAATGTAACCAAACCCCAAAACTGAGGCGAAGATTTTAGCGCTAGCCAGATCTACCTCATCCCCCCCGCCCAAGCCTCCCTGCTCTAGGAGAAGTGGAACTGAAAGAAGGGGAGAGACTAATTAAAACCTACGGAGACTGGAGCCTCTGGCACCAGCCAACAGCGGTCTGACGACTGGGGGCTTCTCCTGCCTATTTATGGCCGAATGCCCACCATGTTTCCACACCAGGCTGGCAAGTGAGGGAATGTAAGGGTGGGGAGGAGGCAGAGGGGTACCCCAAACCCGCTGGAGAGGCCGAGGGGAAAGGTGACGAGGCTGGAGGCCCCCATCCAGACTGGCTGCCTTGCCCCAGTTCCCCCCACCCCACCCCAATCACCACTGCAGGGGGCCGATGTCAGCCCCTATCTCCTCCTCCTCCTCTTCTTCCTCCTTCAGCTGGAAGGGCTTCACAGGCCACTTTACCCTGACGATGGGCTCCACATGGTCCTGAAGCCGGTGGCGCTTCATGTGGGCATTTCGACTCTTGATTTTGTCGAACACCCTGAGAAGTCACCAAAGGACACAAGTCAGAGCAGGGCGAAGGCAGGTCGCCCAAGGGCCGCCAGGGGGGCCGAGGGGAGGTGGTGTGGGCACATCCAGGGACAGGAATGATACCTCTCACACTCTCTGCAGGGAAAGACACCCTGGCCCTCCACACTCCCCGGTGGCTCAGGGGTCCGCTTGGGGCCGGCATTTGGGCTGGAGTTGAGAATGGACTCCCTCCTGTAACTCTTGGTCTTTATCTTGAACTCAGGAGTGGGACGGTGGCTGGGTCTCTCCCGAGGGCTGCAAATGACCTGCAGAGGGACAGAAACGACGATGGAAGGGTGCCAACCCTCCACCCTTCTCAGGGAGCCTCTAGGCTGGGCAGGGAAGCCCTTCCCCCTTCCCTGACTTGGATGGGCAGTGCCATCCCGATCTGCGCCGAACTCCAGCCCCACCTTCCCCCGGACCTTCTACCTTTGCTTCTGTCCTGTCTGCCTCATCTGGCTCTCTCTTGACCCTCTTTTCCAGTCCTGGGGCTCGGCCACAGTCAAACTTGATCATTTTTTTCCAGATGTAATAATACTCAACACACTGGGCTACAGTCTTTGTCTGAATCTAGTGAAGGAAAACAGAAGGCGGCTATGGGCAACACCTCACAAGCAGCCTCAAGTGTCGCCATGATGCCCTAAAATCCCCTCCCCATGGGCGCCTGGGTGGCTCAGTTGGTTAAGTGACTGCCTTCGGCTCAGGTCATGATCCTGGAGTCCCTGGATCGAGTCCCGCATCGGGCTCCCTGCTCAGCAGGGAGTCTGCTTCTCCCTCTGACCCTCCCCCCTCTCATGTATTCACTCTCTCTCATTCTCTCTCTCTCAAATAAATAAATAAAAATCTTTAAAAAAAAAAATCCCCTCCCCATGGGGCCAGTCACTTTTTGAAAGCCTTCCTGAATGTCTCTCTGCGTCGGCCTGGCGTGCCCCTTCACTGCAAGGGGCAGAGAATCGCAAAGTCCTCACAGGTGACGAGGGGTTCAGGGTGAAGCCCCCACGGCCGACACTGGCTAAGCCCTGCACACCCCAGGGGGCAGGTCCATCCCAGAGATCCTGCCCTATGGGAAGGTGCACTGGGAGGCATGTTACAAGGATGCTCATGGCGCCATCATGCCTAGGAGCCACGTGTCTGCCAACTGGGACTCATGAAAGCAGAATGCCCTGAGGCAGTGGGGGCCACACAGCCTTTGCAACAGTGAGGCAGGGCCCTGAAGTCCGTAGGGAAGTGGCCCATGAGAGGAGGAAGAGGTTCTGAGGGCACAATTTGATCCTGGCCATTTAGACCCCACCGTTTGCTCCTCCCTCCACTAAGAAGTGATTCCGTTAACAATAAAATCTGTAAAAACAAAACAGGATGGAAAAGTTTATTAATTGCTCCAGAAGGAACATTTCTCAGGTAAATTCAATTGGCCATTTAGTATCTGGAGCTCACTTCAGAAAAGACCTTCTCTGTGTGAATTTTTTCAGCTTTGTGTGTCGTCACAAACTAAGAGTCAAAATAGTACATCCCCTGCCCATCTAGGAAATAGCACTAAGTTAAAAAAAAAAAAAAAGCCAAAAAGTTGAACTTCTGCTTCCAAACAAGACGGAGCAATAGCAGGAGCTAGATCTCCCTCCCATCCCAAACAATGAAAAGACACAGGCAAAATATAGGAAACAGTGGTTGGTAAAACCCTAGGCATCAGTCAAAAAACATCTTTCTGAGAGGTAGAAAATACACTACCACCTTGGGAGAGTTTCCAGACCACGGCCCAGGGGGAGGGACCAGCAGACTCCTTAGCTGAGAGGAGCCTAGTGCCTGGGGAGACCAAGGTGGCAAGAGTCCACAGGACAGAGGACAGCAGAGCAGACAGCAGCACGGAGAAAAATGCCAGAGATCTGGACAGAGTTCCCCTCAAGGATTCAGTGAAGTGGGTGTGAAGAGACAAGCCAATGCTAAGTAAAGATCCATCTGAAAGGATCAGAGGGAAAGGCGCCTGCGGCTCTCAGGGGCCAGGAACGGTGCCTGTCCCCACCAGCTGGGGGTGGAAAACCTAATTCATGGGCCACTGGTAGAGTAATGAGAAGGGTTTCACCTCAGAAATGAGAAATAATTAGCCCTAGACAAAAAGCTGTTCTGGTACCGCCTTAAAAAACCTAAAGCAATACCCAAAAGGAACAAGTTGTTTTCAAGTAACTGTGCCAGAACAAAGGTCAAGAATATTTATAAGATGCAAAAATATCCAGCACCCAACAAGCTAAAATTCACAATGCCTGGAATCCAGTGAAAAATCACCAGGCATGCGAAGAAGCAGGAAAATATGACATATAATGAGGAGAAAAATCAACCTGTCAAAATCAAGTCAGAATACTTGCAGATGTTAGAATTAGCAGGGAAGGACATTAAATTTATTATGTCTGCATAATATTTGATCAAAAATTTAAGTAACGACATGGAAGATATGAAAGAGACCCAAAGAAAACTCTTAGGGACAAAAACCATAATGTCCGAGAGGAAAACTGCACGGCATGGGATTAATGGCAGACTTGGCACTGCAGGAAGAAAGATGACTGAACTTGAAGATACAGCAATAGAAACCATCTGAAATGAAACACACAGAGGAAAACAGATGGGAAAAATGAAAAAGAGCATGAGTGAGCCATGGGGCAAGTGCAGGAAGCCACACACACACACACACACACACACACACACACACGTCGGTGGAGTCCTCGAAGGAGAAGGGAGGGACACAAATATCTGAAGAAAGAAGGCCAAATTTCCCCAAATTTAATGAAAACTACAAACCCACAGGTCTAAGAAGCTCAACCAACCCCAACCACAAGAAAAAAAATGAAGAAAACCATACTGAAGCACATCATAATAAAACTGCTCAAAACCAGGGATGAAGAGAAATTCATATAAACAGCCACCACACAAACAAACAAACAAAATACATGTTTTATACAGAGGAACAGAGACAAGGAAATCTGTAGATTTCTTGGTGGAAACAACAAAATCAAGAAGAAAATAGAGCAACATCTTTAAATGACTTCAAGAATTAAAAAAAAAAAAAAACCTGTCAAACTAGAATTCCATATCTAGCAAAGATAGCTTTCAAAAATGGAGGCAAAATAAAGACTTTTTTCAATACACAGAAGCTGGAAAAAATCCATGACTAGCAAACCTGAACCACAAGAAGTGGTAAAGGATTCGCATCTATTTCTTTCTGGAAAATGATGCCAGATGAAAACATGGATGTGTACAAAGGGATGCAAGCGCAGTAAAAATGCTAACTATGTGTGTAAAAATATAAGACTTTGTATTTTACTTTATTTATTTATTTACTTATTTATTTATTTTTATTTTTAAAGGTTTTATTTATTTGACAGAAAGACAGCCAGAGAGGGAACACAAGCAGGGGGAGTGGGAGAGGGAGAAGCAGGCTTCCTGTGGAGCAGAGAGCCTGATGCGGGGCTTGATCCCAGGACACTGGGATCATGACCCGAGCCGAAGGCAGATGCTTAATGACTGAGCCACCCAGGCGCCCCCTTATTTTTAAAGATTTTATTTATTTGACAGAGAGAGACACAGCGAGAGAGGGAACACAAGCAGGGGGAGCGGGAGAGGGAGAAGCAGGCTTCCCGCTGAGCAGGAAGCCTGATGTGGGGCTCGATCCCAGGACCCTGGGATCATGACCTGAGCCGAAGGCAGACACTTAACGACTGAGCCACCCAGGCGCCCCAAGACTTTGTATTTTAAATCTCTCTAAACATAGTTGGCTGTTCAAACAAAAACAGTAACAAGGTATTGAGGGGTTCGTAACATATATAAAAGGTGTAACAATCACAGTATAAAGGCCAGGAGGAGAGATGGAAGCCTGCTACTCTGTGGTTTTCATTCTGCACATGAAGTGCTATCAAATCACTTGAAGGTTCAACAGTGATAAGTTAATGATGCATAGTATAAACCCTAAAGCAACCACCAAAATAATAAAAGAGTTATAGCCAATAAGCCAACAAAGGAGATAAAATGGAATCCTAAAATTTACTACATTAATCCAAAAGAAGGCAGAAAAATTGCAAAAAGGAGAAACAAAGAACAGATGAGTCAAACAGAATACACACAGCAAGGTGATGGACTTAAACATAACCATCTCAATAATCACGTTAAATGTGAATGGTCTAAACACCCTAATTAAAAGGCTGGATATTTTTTTAAAAAGCATGTAACAGAATATTACTCAACTATAAAAAGGAATGAAATCTTGCCATTTGTGACAACATGGATGGATCTGGAGAGTATAACGCCAAGTGAAATAAGTCAGAGAAAGACAAATACCATATGATCTCACTCGTGTGGAATTTAAGAAACAAAAAAAGAAAAAAGACAGTTAAGACAGATTCTTAAACACAGAGAACAAGCTGGTGGTTCTCAGATGGGAGGTGAGTGGGGGGAGGGGGAAATAGGTGATGGGGATCAATAGCACATTTCTTTTGATGAGCTCAGAAGTGCTGAATTATTATATTGTGCACCTGAAACTAATAACACTCTATGTTAATTATACTTCGATTACAACAAATAAAAAAGCACCATCTAATACATGCTACTTATAAAAATATACTTTAAATATAAAAACACGAATAGGTTAAAAGTAAGAGGTTATACCATACAAACACCCATTATAAGAAAGTTGGAGTAGTTGGCTATATAATAGCAGAAAAATAGATTTCATAGCAAAGAATAATACCAGGCATAAAGGAAATCATTTCATTATGATAAAAAGGTCAATTAATCAAGACATAAGAATCCTAAATGTTCATGCACCTAAGTCAGAGCTTCAAAATACACGAAGCAAAACCTGATAGAACTACAGGGAAGGGGTGCCTGGGTGGCTCAGTTGGTTAAGCGACTGCCTTCGGCTCAGGTCATGATCCTGGAGTACCTGGATCGAGTCCCGCATCGGGCTCCCTGCTCGGTGGGGAGTCTGCTTCTCCCTCTGACCCTCCCTCCTCTCATGTGCTCTCTCTCTAATAAATAAATAAAATATCTAAAAAAAAAAAAACTACAGGGAAAAATAGATCCATAGTTACAGCCAAATATTTTAATAACCCATTCCCAATAATTGCTAGGACAAGGAAACGGTAAAGGGATGGAAGACCCAAAACACATTATCAACCATCTTGAACTGATATTTCTAGAGCTCCAGCCAATAGCAGCAGAATACAGCTTCTTCAAGTGTACTCAGGACATCTACTAAGATGTAGACCATATTCTCGGCCATAATCAATGATCAAAAAATTTAAAAGGATTTGAGTCATATGAAGTATTTCTCTGACCACAGTGACATTAAATTAAAAGTCAGTAACAGAAGAACTCTGGAAAATCCTAAAATATCTGGAGACTAAATAACACACTTCTAAACAACTCATAGGTCAAAAAAGAAATCAAAAGGGAAGTGAAAATGTATTTTGAACTCAATAAAAATGAAAACCCAACGTATGTATCAAAGCAGTACTTTGAGGAAAATTTGTAGCACTAAATACCTATATTAGGGAAGAAGAAAGGTTTCATTTCAATGATCTCAGTCTCTACCTTCAGAAGCTAGAAAAAGGAGAACAAATTAAACTCAAAGCAAGCAGAAGAAATGAAATAATAAACAGCAGGGGTGCCTGGGTGGCTCAGTCGTTAAGTGTCTGCCTTCGGCTCAGGTCATTATCCCAAGGTCCTGGGATCGAGCCCCGCATCGGGCTCCCTGCTCCGTGGGAAGCCTGCTTCTCCCTCTCCCACTCCCCCTGCTTGTGTTCCTGCTCTCCATCTCTCTATCAAATAAATAAAATAAAATCTTAAAAAAAAAAAAAAGAAATAATAAACAGCAGAGCAGAAATCAAATAGAAAAAAAAAATCAACAAGCCAAAGCTGGTTTTTTTGAGAAAATCAGTAAAATTGATAAATCTCTAGCCAGACTGGTCAAGAAAAAAAAAAAGACCAGTTACTGATATCAAGAATGAGAGAGGTGACATCCCTATAGTCAATGAATATAAAAAGCACAATATGAGACTATTATGAACAATTTTAGCTAATATATCAGACAACTTAGAAGAAACGAACAAATTTCTCGAAAGAAAAACCACCAAGAAGACATGATAACGTGAATTGCCCTACATCTATGAAATAACCTGAATCTGCACTTCAAAACCTTCCCACAAAGAAAACTCCAGGCCGAGGTGGCTTCACCACCAAATATTTGAGTAATAAATAAAGCTGATTCTAAACAACTTCTTCCAAAAATTGAAGAGGAGGGAATACTTCCCAGCTCATTCAATAAGGTCAGCATTACCCTGATATGAAAGCCAGACAAAGATATTACAAGGAAAGAAAGCTCCAGACTAATATCCCTCACAAACACAGATGAAAACTTCTAAACCAAGTGTTAATAAATAGAATCCAACAATATATATATACAAAGGACAAGACTTCGGGACCAAGTGGAGCTCATCCCAGAAATGTGAGGTTGATTTAACAATCAAAAATCAATATAATTGGCCATACTAAAATAAAAAAGAATAACCATATGAGCATCTCAACAGATGCAGAAAAAGCACTATCAATACAACCCCATATCCTTTACCGATACAAACTCTCAGCAAACTGGGAATAAGAGGAATTTCTTCAACCTGATCAGCAACATCTACAAAGACCCCACAGCTAATGTCATACTTAAGGGAAAATAGGGGCTGGTTTCCCTCTAAGATCATGAACAAGTCCAGAAGGTCCACTCTCACCACTTCTACTAACAAGGTACTGGAGGTTCTACAGAGCAGTGAGGCAAGAAAAAATCAAAGGCATCCAGACTGGAAAGGAAGAAATGAAACTGTCTTTATCTGCAGATGATATGATGGCCTATGTAGAGAACCCAACAGAATCTGCTTTTAAAAAAGCTATAAAAACTAATAAATGAGCTTAGCAAGACTGTAGAACACAAGATCAGTATTATTTCAATCTTATTTCTATGTATTTCACAAGAAGCCATTGAAATCAGAATTAAAAAGAACCTTCCATAACAGCAGAAAAAGTAGAACTACTTAGGAATAAGCTGGAGGTCAGACGTGCAACACCTCTACACTAAAACTTTCCTCAAAACACCATGGAGGGAAATTAAAGACTTAAGTAAATAAATATACTTCGTTCACTGGTCAGAAGACCAGATACTATTAAGGTATCAATTCTCTGCAATTGACCTAGAGAGTCAATGTACCAAACAAGATCCTGTCAAAGTTTTTTTAAAGAAATTGACAAGCTAATTCTAGAATTCACATGGAAATGCAAAGGACCTAGGACAGAAAACACTTTGAAAAAGAGTAACCCAGAGTTGAAGAACTAACGTTTTCTGATATCATGACTTATTATATAAATCAACAGTAATAAAGAGCATGCTAACAGCTTAATAGTAGACCAACAAGGGGTGCCTGGGTGGCTCAGTCGTTAAGCGTCTGCCTTCGGCTCAGGTCATGGTCCCAGGGTCCTGGGATCAAGTCCCACAATGGGCTCCCTGCTCTGCGGGAAGCCTGGTTCTCCCTCCCCTACTCCCCTGCTTGTGTTCCCTCTCTCGCTGTGTCTCTGTCAAATAAATAAATAAAATCTTAAAAAAAAAAATAGACAAATAGATCAACTGAACAAAATGGATAGCCCAGAAATACACACATACGTATATGGCCAACTGATATTTGGCTGAGGCACAAAGACCGTTGAGTGGAGAAAACGTAGTTTCTTCAACAAAAGGTATTGGAACGATTAAATATTCATATGCAAAAAATGAACTCCAATCCATACCTTGCATATCAATCCAGAACAGGTCATAAATCTAAACCTAAAACTAAAAACCATAACACTTCTAGAAGAAAACATAGGGGAAAATCTTGATGACTTTCGGTAGGCAAAGGTTTCTTAGAGATGCCACCAGAAGCATGATCCATAAGAGAAAAATTAGTAAATTGAGCTTACTCAAAGTCTAAAATTTTTCCTCAAAAGACACTGTTGAACCGAAACTGTGAAGTCAGAGACCGGGAACAAATATCTGCAAAGCAGGTATCTGGATGAAGAGCTTGTGTTCGGAACGAATAAAGAACCCCCACAGTTTAATAAAAACACAAACACCCCCCCAAAAAACATAGGCAAAGAATTGGGAGCAGACACCTTACCACGAGGCACAGCGAAAGCGAACAAGCAGGTGGAAAGATGCTCAACATCGTTTGTCTTTCGGGAAGCGCAGTGAGAGAACGCTGTGCGCTCATCAGAATGGCAAAAAGAAGCCTGACCGTGGGGCGTGCTGGGAAGGGCGCGCAGCACCGGGAACTCTTGCGAGCACTGCCCGTGGGCACGTGAAGTGCTACGACCGCCTTGGATAACCATTTGGCGGTTTCTTCAAAGTGAAACATGACACTCACCATATGATGTACTCATTCCCCTGGCTAGGTATTTACCCCGAAGAAAAACAGTGCTGGTCCTTGAGAGCCCTGTATGTGAATGAGTGTTCACGGCAGCTGTATCTGTAATTGCTGATATCTGGAAACCACCCAGATGGCAACAGGTGAAAGATTAAATAGATGGTGGTACACCCACACAATGAAACATTCCCCGGCAATGAAAAGGGGTGAACGACTGGTACTCAACAACACGGATGGATCTCACTGATGCTAGGTGTAAGCAGAGCACATGTCGTATGACGATTCCATTCATAGAAAACTCTGGAAAACGCAAACTAATTTACAGTGACAGAAAGGAGACAAGGAGTGGACTAGGGACAGAGGTGGCAGGAAAGAGGACCGAGGGGCAGGGGGAAACGTGTGGGGGTGACAGATGTGTTTGTGATCTTGACCGTGTGAATGGCCTTGTAGGTGTATAAATACACAAAAACATCAAATGTTACACTTTGATTACGTGTGGTTTTGTGTACATCAGATTAACAAAAGAACAAAAAACCCAGCAGGATATCCAGTGTAGTAGGATCTCAGCCTTTCATAAGCACGTGCACGTATGCGTGTGAGATGTGCACGGGGAGCGCAAAGCTGAGGCGCACGAGCAAACAGGCCGACGTTAGCCACCAGAAGGAGGCCTTTACCGGAGCATTTCCCAAGTTGAAGATGGGAGCGTTCATTTATTTGAGCACTGAGCCTTGACGCATTTCTGGGCTGTCTGGAGGTGTTCACAACAATGGCGTTTTAAAATTATGAACCGTTTCTGAGACAAGCAGAGCGTCACCCCCGACAGGCCCTTCTGCTCTAGTTCGGCTCAGCTGTGTGAGGCGAGGCCCTGTCTACACCAGCGCACCCACATTCACCTTACCGTCTTGTGTATCAAGTAGAAGTCCTTCTTGTGGGCACAGAATGCCTTCTTAAAAAGCCTCTTCTCCATGGGGGTCCAGATGTCTGAACCTATTAGAGAAAGAGCCAAGCACGGGGGGCGGGGAGGGGAGGACAGGGCTGACGTGCAAACCACCCTCCTTTTAAAGCTGCCATCACTAAGCACAGTTATGTGTCAAACATTCTGCTAAGCCCCTTACTTCCTTTATCTCCTACAATCCTGACAAAAACCTTAGCAGGTAGGGCCCGTTAGGATCTGCACTTTACGGAGGCAGCCACGGCTTGCACTGGTTGAGAGACTTGCTGAGGCTGGGGGAGGGCCCCAGACTGCCTGACTCCAGGGCTGGCGCGCCCCACTGCTGAAGCTCAGCCTGCCTACGCCTCTCCCTGGCCAGGGGCATCCCCTTCCAGGTTGGGCACAGCCCACGAGGGAACCACCGGGAAGGGGATGGTAGGACGCAACTAGAAGAAAACATGCCACAGAGTCCCCCACCCCACCCCCACCCCCCTGGGAGAGGAGAGGCCTTTCTGGAAAGACAGATGAAGACCCCAAGAGAACTCCCAAAAGGCACAGGCAAAGTTTGCTGTTCGGACTGACTGTTCACAAGGTCTTGCCTGGCAAAAACCACACCCACAGCCTCGCCCAGTCACCTGCGTAGCGGTAGTCGGCCAGCGGGTGAGTCTGCGGCTTCTGGGGTCCTCGGAGTAAGAGGGTCTCCAGGGCAATCTGGAACAAGAGGAGTTGTGGGCTACTTTACACAGGGAGGGAATGAAGAGTCTTCCTCCATTCCTTCCTTCCTTCCAAAGACACTTCTAGCTCTCCCTAAGGCCTTCCCTAGCCCTACTACCCGGTGTGTGGTTGGTCCACGGACCAGCCACCGCCTGTAAACCACCTGTGGCCCCGCGGACCACACCACTAAGCAGACTGCTGAGTGCAGCTGACGGAGGTTTCTCACGGCAAGGTGCTCCTGACGCAGGAGACAGTGTGTGGATTTATTCTGGGGCACACTCCTTACCATCAAGGACCAGCATTTGGAATAGGACTGCCCTTGCCCACTGCCCTCCTTTATTTCCTTCATAGCACTAACCACTATCCAGCAATCTTCTAAAACGTACTTCCTGTTTTGACTCTTCTAGAATGTAAGCCCACAAAGAGGGGATTTTGTCCTGCTCCCCTGAGGAACCACAGTCAGGTCCCACCAGGGGATCTGTGGGACCCAGCACAAAATGAAAACGTGGGCCCTTGTTCAAAACTTATTAAGAATTTCAAGATGGCAGCAGCAGAGCATGAAACCAAGGTTGGAGCCCCCAAGCCGGCCCTGGCCCCAGCGCCACATTACCAAGCACTCAGTCGAACCCCATAAAGATGTGTTGATCACTCTGCTGAGCACGTACTACGTGCCGGCCGCTGCCTCTCGGCTCAAGAAAAAGCATGACCGTGGCACTGATTCTTGGGGACCAACCTCAGGTGATGGGACTTTTCCTCTCCCACTACTCAAGACTGTGAAGAGGGTCCTTGGAGGATGCAGAGGCCATTCTATTGCATCAGAGGTTTTCATACACGGGTTTTTATTTTTATTTTTTTTAAAGATTTTTATTTATTTATTTGAGAGAGACAATAAGAGATAGAGAGCATGAGAGGGGGGAGGGTCAGAGGGAGAAGCAGACCCCCTGCCGAGCAGGGAGCCCGATGCGGGACTCGATCCCGGGACTCCAGGATCATGACCTGAGCCAAAGGCAGTCGCTTAACCAACTGAGCCACCCAGGTGCCCCGTACATGGGTTTTTAATCGAAGAGAAAAAGCTCAATAAGTAAACCCAATTAGCACAGGACCCAAGATGATGGGTCTCCGGGGCGCTGACTGCCCAGTGCCCCCTAGATGTCTCCGAGGACCCCGGGAGTTGTTGTTGCACCACCCAGACAGCTGACTCACTGAGCCCACAGCTGCGGCTCACAAGGACCACACCAATCCCAAAGCCACCGGGTCGAAGGACAGTGGCCCGCCTTCACTTTTCGGGAGCCGCAAACCCCCAAGCAGACCGCACACGGCATGCACCTGCCGTCCCGGCCCCAGGAGAGGAGGGGGCTTCCGCAGACGGCCCCTGGCCCTAACCCTGCCTCCACTTCACCTGAACGTTGCCCTGGGCTTCGTGCAGGCAGTGCAGCGCGAGCTCCAGGTTGGTGCCCCCTCCCGGCATCACGCTGGAGCAGGCCACGTTGCAGAGCTCAGTCACTGTTTCCGGCGGCGAGCCGTCCCAGCACAGGGGGAGAGAGGAGACACGAGGAGTCAGCGAGCTCCAGGGAGGAGACTTCCCTGACAGCACTGAGAGGGGGCTCCTTGTCACCGGCCTCCTCACGTCTCAGCTGAAAGCGGGATGAGAGAAGGGAGAGACACGGCGGAAGGGCGCAAACCCTGCTCCTGGCACTTGCTCTGAACAGCCTGGCCCGGCTTGCGTGAGAAGGCAGCTGGGGGCAGGGGAGTGCAGCTCAAGAGAAGCCACACAGCACCAAGGGCGAGCCTTCCCCACCCCCTCACCCCAGGGTACTGCTTCTTAGCCGAGGGGAGAACTGGCAGGAGAAGTCCTCAGACATGGCGGGGGGTGGGGTGGGGGGGTGGCGGCAGGGCCCTCGGGAATTTGGCCCCAAAGTCTCAGCCACCTCTGTCCTGCGTTTCTTGGTTGGTCGTCACATCTCCCCATGGCTTCCAGACCAGAGAAGCTATGTGCTCATCACCTCCAGCCAGCGATCTCTCCTGGAGCTCTGGGATCTCGGCCTGGAACCGGCTTCCTATGTTGATGTGTCTGAAATGAGGCCACACACACAGACGCGCGAGACATACACATGTGACCAAGACGGGAAATGGAACAGAGACGGGCGGTGTGCCCTGCTCTCCGGCTGCAGCCCTGCCCAGTGCAAACCCTCTGCCATCTGCCAGACGTGTTCAGCGTCCATCATCCCTGAGAGATATGTGTAGGCATTCCAGAAACCTCTCAAGGGGGGACTTCCTTCCTTCCTCTGATTTTCCTTATTGCCATACCTCTGGCCTCAGGAGTCGCTTTGGGTCTAGGGCAGGGGAGGTATACGCTTACAGCCGGCAGGCTTCTACACCCACGGCCATACCGATCTAGCCACATTCCACGGACACTCGAAAGTCTCATATGGTGGTACCACCACCAATTCTACCTAGGACCCCAGGGTCCTGGGCATTCTGTCCCCCTGGCCCCAGCTATGGTATCTCTGGACAGAAAGAATACTGAGGGAGCTTCCCACATACACACATAGAAGTGCACCACTTCTCTCTTAGGGAGGCTCCGTAGCTAGACCAGAGCCCCTATGATGAAGGAGCCCCTGGGAAAAACGGACACTGGCCCGCAGGGAGGGTAAAAGCACCCCCACTTTGGAAGGACCCACCCTCAGGTGCTAAGTCTGTTCCAACTCACGGTTCAATGCTGATCTTGGTGTCATCCTTTACCATGCAAATGCCAAAAGAGCTATCCACTTGATCTAGAAAACATACAACAACAACAAAAAGTCTCAAGAAGACTGACCGTAAGTGATCCGGGGGGCCCCTTCTGCCTGCCTTTGCAGAGTAGCTAAAAGCAGGCTCTTTAAAACCGTAGGGAGATTACTCAAAAAATTAGAAGTAGAACTACCATAAGATCCAGCAATCCCACTTCTGGGTATTTTTTTTTTAAGATTTTACTTATTTTTTTTGACAGAGAGATAGAGCCAGAGAGCAAAAGCAGGGGGAATAGCAGAGGGAGAGGGAGAAGCAGGTTCCCCGCTGAGCAGGGAGCCCCAAGTGGGGCTCGATCCCAGGACCCTGGGGTCATGACCTGAGTCAAAGGCAGACGCTTAACCAACTGAGCCACCCAGGTGCCCCCCCACTTCTGGGTATTTATCCAAAAGAACTGAAATCAATCTCTCAGGGATATCTACACTTCCATATTTACTCAGCATTACTCACAACAGCCAAGTGGAAACAACCTAATGTCCATCAACAGAGGAGTGGGTAAGGAAAATGTGGTATTTACATACAATGGAATACTAGTTAACCTTTTTTTTTTTTTAAAGGAACCTTCAATATGCAACAACATGAATAAACCTTGAGAACATCATGCCAAGTGGAACAAGCAAGTCACAGAGAAGGAAATACTACGTGACTTCACTTATGTAAGTATCTAGAATAGTCCACTCCAGGGGCGCGTGTGTGGCTCAGTTGCTTGTGTCCGACTCTTGGTTTTGGCTTGGGTCATGATCTTGGGGTCCTGGGATCAAGCCCCACATCAGGTTCTGCACTTGGCACGGGGCCTGCTGGAGATTCTCTCCCTCTCCTTCTCTCTCTGCCCCTTCCCCCCACGTGCATGCATGCTCATTCTCTCGCTCTCAAAATAAATAAAAATCTTTTTTTTTCTTTTAAAGATTTTATTTATTTATTTGACAGAGAGAGAAACAGCGAGAGAGGGAACACAAGCAGGGGGAATGGGAGAGGGAGAAGCAGGCTTCCCGCAGAGCAGGGAGCCCGATGCGGGGCTCGATCCCAGGACCCTGGGATCATGACCTGAGCCGAAGGCAGATGCTTAACGACTGAGCCACCCAGGCGCCCCAAAATAAATAAAAATCTTAAGAAAATAGTCCAATTCACATAATCAAAAGTGGAATGGTGGTTGCTAAGGGCTGGGGTAGTGGGACGTGCGTATTTACTAATTTTTTTTCTTTTTTTTTTTAAAGATTTTATTTATTCATTTGAGACACAGAGATACAGAGAGAGAGCATGAGCAAGGGGGGAGACAGAGGGAGAGGGAGAAGCAGGCTCCCTGCTGAGCCAGGAGCCCGACGTGGGGCTCGATCCCAGGACCCTGGGATCATGACCTGAGCCGAAGGCAGACGCTTAACCATCTGAGCCACCCAGGCGCCCTGTGTATTTACTAATTAATGAGCACAAAGTGTCAGTTAAGCCAGATGAATAAGCTCTAGAGCTCCACTGTACAACGTGGTACCTGTAATCAACAATGATGTACTGCATACTTACTCATTTAAGGGGGACTCATGTTAACTTATCATGATAAAACACAATTTTATTAAAAAAGATTTATTTATTTGAGAGAGAGAGGCAGGGGAGAGGGGCAGAGGGAGATGGAGAAAGAGTAACCTAAGCAGACTTGGTGCTGAGCACGGAGCCTGATGTGGGGCCTGATCTCACAACCCTGAAATCGTGACCTGAGCTGAAACCAAGAGGTGGTCACTCAACTGACTGTACCACCCAGGTGCCCTGATAACACACAATTAAAAAAAAAAAAGATTTCATGGAGGGATTGAACTTCTAAAAAGCAGAATAAGGAACTCAGCAAGGCAACAAATTAACTGATAAGTATTATTTCTAAAAACAGTAAGTTAAAGTCTCTGGAAGTTGTCCTAAAGGCAAACAGCATTTTAGAAAATACTATTTAAGGGATGCCTGGGTGGCTCAGTTGTTAAGCGTCTGCCTTCGGCTCGGGTCATGATTCCACGGTCCTGAGATTGAGCCCCGCATCGGACTCCTGCTCCACGGGAAGCCTGCTTCTCCCTCTCCCACTCCCCCAGCTTGTGTTCTTCTCTTGCTGTATCTCTGTCAAATAAATAAATAAAAAATCTTAAAAAAAAAATAATCAGTTAAGAAAATGACCAAATATTGGTAACAACAGTGAGAGTCTGTGGCATCTGTCTGCCACCCAACCCCCAGCTCCATGTAACAGAAGCTCTACCTGGAGTGCCCTACTCTAGGCAGGTGCATCCAAGAAGATGGACCCCCTCTCCCTGCAGTATCCATGCTTAAAGAATTAAAGGGAGGTATGATGATTTCTCATCAAAGACAGAATACCATTAAGAGACAGAAGATTTTTAAAAAGAACCAAATGGAAATTCTGGGGTTAAAAGAAAGTACAATAACCAGGGCGCCTGGGTGGCTCAGTCAGTTAAGAGTCCGACTCTTGATTTCGGCTCAGGTCATGATCTCAAGGTCATGAGATTGGGCCCTGCATGGGGCTCTGTGCTCAGTGGGGAGTCTGCTTGAGATTGTCTCTCTCCCTCTGACCCTCCCCCCCACAAAAGAAATAAATCTTCAAAAAAAATCACAATAGGGGCCCCTGGGTGGCTAAGTCGTTAAGCGTCTGCCTTCGGCTCAGGTCATGATCCCAGGGTCCTGGGATCGAGCCCCGCATCGGGCTCCCTGCTCAGCGGGAAGCCTGCTTCTCCCTCTCCCACTCCCCCTCCTTGTGTTCCCTTTCTCGCTGTGTCTCTCTCTGTCAAATAAAAAAAAAAATATCACAATAACCAAGATGAGGCTCAACAGCAGATTTCAGTTGGCAGGAGAAATGATCAGCAAATCTGAAGATAGATCAATGGAGATTATGTAATCTAAAGAAGAGAAAAAAGAACAGAGAAAAACGGAGTGAGCCTCAGAGAAATGCGAGACATCATTAAGTGCAGCAAAATACTTGTAATGAGAGTACCAGAAAGAGAGAAGAAAGGGACGAAAAAACATGTAAAGTATCATGGCATTGATACAACAGCTGAAATCCTCCCAAATTTGGTAAAACAAACAAACAAGATATAATCCAGGAAACTCTATAAACTCCAAATAGAACAAACACAAAGAGCTCTACATCTAGACACATCCATCATAGGCGAAATGTTGAAAAGCAAAGATGAAGATCTTGAAAGTAAAAAGAGAAAAACAACTTGTTTCATGCAAGAGTGCCCCAGTAAGATTAACAGCCGACTTCTTGTCAGAAACAATGGAGGTCACAAAGCAGAAGGATAACATATTCAAGTTGTTGAAAGTAAAAAACTGTCAACCAGGAATCATATCCAGCAAATTACTTTTCAAAAATAACTGTGAAATAAAGTCATTCTCAGATAAATAAAAATTGAGATTTCTTGCTATTAGATCTGTCTTATAAGAAATAGTAAAGGTGGAAGGGCACCCAGGTGGCTCAGTCAGTTGAGTGTCTGATTCTTGGTTTCAGCTCAGGTCATGATCTCAGGGTCGTGGGATCGAGCCCCGCATCGGGCTCCATATTCAGTGGGGAGTCTGCTTGAGATTCTCTCTCCCTCTCCCTTTGCCCCTCCCCCCTCTCTAAAATAAATAAATCTTTAAAAAAAAGAAAAAGTAAAGGTGGAATATCAGTCAGTCATAAAAAGGAATGGAATACGGACACATACTGCAACATAGGTGAAACCTAAAAACATCATGCTAGGAGACAGTCACAAAAGACCACATATTGCAGGAATACATGTATATGGAATGTCCAGATTAGCCAAATCTATAGAGACAGAGAGTAAACTAGAGGTTACCTATGGCTGGGGTTGGGGGACAGGGACAGGAGTGGCTGCAAATGAGGGTGGGGCTTCTTTTGGGGGTGATGACAATGTCTGAAACTTGATGGTAGCAATGGTTGCCCAGTTCTGTGAATGTAATAAAACCCACTGTATTACATGCTTTAAAGGGATAAGTTTTATGTAAATTATATCTCCATACTGATAACAGACAACTAAGAAAGTTCTTTAGACTGAAAGCAAATGACACGAGATAGTAATGGGAATCAAAACAAAAAAACAAAGGGTGCTGGTAAAGGTAACTATATGGGTAATTATAAAATTATAATCATATATTTCTTCTCTTATTGACTTAAAAAACAATTGTATAAAACAGTATGTATTGCGGGCCTATAAAATATAGAAATACACTATATGTGGCAATAATAGCACAAAGGGGTTGCATTAGAGTAAAGAAATAATAGCCCAGACAGTAACTTGAATCCACAGGAATAAATGAAGTTATCAGTAATGGTTAATGAGAAGGGTAATACAACAAACTCTATAAATAATGCCTGTTTTCCTTTATTCTCTTTTTTCATATAACATAAAATTACATAAAGTAATAATTATGACAGTGTACTTCTGGGTTTCTATTATCTACATACATATATAACATTGTTATATACATATATGTAACAATAATAGCAAAAGGATTAGAAGAAATGGAATTAGATAGCAATGTTCCTATATTTTATTAAGTTAATACACAACTGAGCACACTCTGATAAATTAAGATGTTATGTTTTAAGTCCTAGAGCAACTCCTAAGAAATGACTAAGAGAAAGTGAAAAATTAAAGGAAGGGATGTGTTGTACAAGAAAATACTCACTTCATACAAAAGAAAGCAGAAAAGGAGGAACAGAAGGAGAAAATGCCATGAGACATATAGAAAATAAAAAGCAAAATGGCAGATACAAATGCAACTCTGTCACTGGAACATTAAAAGAGAATGCTTAAACAAACCAATCAAAAGGCAGTTTGTCAGACTGGATAAAAAAATATGACCCAATTGATGCTGCCTGTAGGAGACCTGCTTTATTTTCAAAGACACAAACAGGGTGAAGGTAAAAGAACAGGAAAAACCATACCAAGCAAACAACAACCATAAAAGACATGAAATGGCTATACTAATGTCAGGCAAATTAGACTCTATTTTTTTTTAAAGATTTATTTATTCGAGAGAGAGAGAGAGAAAGAGAGTGGGAGGAGGGGGAGAGGGAGAGAGAGAATCTCCAGCAGACATCTGAGTGTGGAGCCCAACGCCGGGAGATCTCATGACCCTGAGATCATGACCTGAGCTGAAATCAAGAGTTGGATGCTTAACCGACTGAGCCACCCAGGTGCCCCTGCAAATTAGGCTTTAAAACAAAAAATATTACGCAAGAAAATGACAAAATTATTGTAATAATGATAAATGATATCATACCATAATGGTAAAAGGTCAAGCCATCAAGAAAATATGGCAATTATATAAACATAATGCACCTAAAACGGAGTCCCTAAATACATAAAGCAACAAATGACAGAAGGATAAAATGAACAATTAAAAAAAAATAGTTGGAGGGGCGCTTGGGTGGCACAGTCCGTTGAGCAAATGACTCTTGGTTTCAGCTCAGGTGGTGATCTTGGGGCTGTGGGGTCGAGCCCTGAGTTGGCCTCCATGCTCGATGTGGAGTGTGCTTGGGACTCTCTCTCCCTCTCCTTCTGCCCCCTCCATGCATGCATGTGCGCACTCTCTCTCTCAAATAAATAAATCTTTAAAAAAAAAATACTTGTAAATTTAAATACTTTCAATAATGCATAGGACAACTAGGCAGAAGATCAACAGGAAGTCTAATACTTGAACTAACTACACATAGCAGATATCTACAGTATATTCCATCCACCATCAGGAGAATACATTCTTCTCAATTACACATGGAACATTCTCCAGGACAGAACATATTCTAGCCCATAAATATGCTTCAAAAAATGTAAAAGCACTGAACTAATACAAAGTATGTTCTCTGGCTACAATAGAATTAAATTAAAAATCAACTTAAAAAAGGCAATTTGGAAAATTCACAAAGGTGGAAATTAAACGACACACTCCTTAATAATCACTGTATCAAAAAAGAAATCAGGGGCACCTAGCTGGGGTCAGTTAGTTAAGTGTCTGCCTTCGGCTCAGGTCATGATCTCAGTGATGTGGGATCGAACCCCGAATCGGGCTCCCTGCTCAGCAGTGAGACTGCTTCTCCCTCTCCCTCTGCCCCTCCCCACCCCCACTCGTGCTCGCTCACTCTCTCTCAAATAAATAAAATCTTTAAAAAAAGAAAGAACAAAGAAATCAGAACATACTCTGAGATAAATGAAAATAAGAATATAACATATTGAAACTTGTAAAATGCAGCTAAAGGGGTGCCCTGAGAGAAATCTATAGCTGTAAACGTCTGTATTAAAAAAGAAGAAAGGGCGCCTGGGTGGCTCAGTCGTTGAGCGTCTGCCTTCGGCTCAGGTCATGATCCCAGGGTCCTGGGATCGGGCCCCGCGTCGGGCTCCCTGCTCAGTGGGAAGCCTGCTTCTCCCTCTCCCTCTCCCCCTGTTTGTGTTCCCTTTCTTGCTGTGTCTCTGTCAAATAAATAAAATCTTAAAAAAAAAGGAAGAAAAATCTCAAATCATTTATGGTCAATTGGCTTTCCACCGGGTGCCAGGCCAATTCAAAAGGAAAGGAACAGTATTTTCAATAAATGGTGCGGGAACAGTGGATATCCACATGCAAAAGAATGAATTTGGACTCCCACCCTACACAATATATAAAAGTTAAAATGGATCAGACATGAATTTAAGACTTAAAATGATACAACTCTTACAAGAAAACACAGACATACATCTTCATGACTTCCGCTCAGGCAAAACCTTAGATACAACACCGAAAGCACAAGTGACAAAAAATGAATTGGATTTCATCGAAATTAAAAACTTTAGTCCTGTAAACAAGACCACAAATAAAATGAAAAGACCATGCCCAAAATGGGAGAGAATTTGCAAGCCGTATATCTGATAAAGGGCTTAATTCCAGAATATATAAGAAACTTTTACAACTGAGTAATAAAAAGATAACAACTCAATTAAAAAAATGGGAGAAGGATCTGAAAAGATTACAAATAGACAGTAAGTACACGGAAAGATGCTCAGTCTCAACAGCCATCAGGGAAATGCAGATTGAAACCACTGTACACATACTAGGATGGTTATGTAAGAAGAAAGATCACAAGTGTTGACAGGGATGTGGAGAAGCTGAAACTTTCATACGACACTGGTGGGAATTTAAAATGGGTCCATCACTTTGGAAATGGTCTGGTAGCTCTTTAAGTGGTTAAACATAGAGCTACCCTATGACCCAGCAATTGCCCTCCTGGGAATATACACGAGAGAAATGAAAATATATGTCCAACAAAAATCCGTACACGGATGTTCATGAGCAGCATTGTTCACAGTAGCCAAAAGACAGAAATGACCCAAATGCTCACCAACTGATGCATGGACAGATAAAATGTGCTATGTCCAGACCATGAAATATTATTGGGCCATAAAGAGGCATGAAGCCGTGGCATATACTATCACGTGGTGAACATGGATGCTAAGTGAATAAACTAAACACAAAACGTCACCCACTGTAGGATTCCAATTATACAAAATGACTAGAATGGGCAGATCCATAGAAAAAGCAGATTAGCGGTTGCTCAGGGCTGGGGAGATGGGGGCAATGGGGTGTGCGTAACTGCATGGATACGGTGCTTCCTCCGGGGGTGACAAAAATGGCCTAAAATTAGGGGCGCCTGGGTGGCTCAGTCGTTAAGTGTCTGCCTTCGGCTCGGGTCATGATCCCAGGGTCCTGGGATCGAGTCCACATCGGGCTCCCTGCTCCGCGGGAAGCCTGCTTCTCCCTCTCCTACTCCTCCTGCTTGTGTTCCCTCTCTCGCTGTGTCTCTGTCTGTCAAATAAATCAATAAAATCTTAAAAAAAAAAATGGCCTAAAATTAGATGGTGTGATGGGCGCACAACCCTGTGAACATACTAAAGAAATACCGTGTACTTTAAATGGGTGATTCATATGGTTTATGAATTCTATTCCGGCGAAACTGTTAAAAATTACTCAAAGGGCAGGCAGAAGGGTGGGCAGGCTGAACAGTCTCTGCATTTTCTTTCTGGCTGTAAAACTCCAAGCACCTGGAAGGCTGCCGGTCCCAGAGGTTGCTGGGATACCTCCGAACAGCAGCGGGACTCACACACCAGGCACAGCCACGGGCCGGAGAGAATGTCTGGCCCCCGTGCGGCAGGAGAGAGTGGATCTGGCCCCCGGCAGGCCCGCCACACGCGGAGCAGAGACCATAATGATGCCCAGCGTCACTCACCGAGCATGTTGCTGATGAGTTTGTCGGGACCAGCATGAGCAGAGGTGGAACAGAGCGTGTTGAAGTACAGTCCCGAGCCCTCCCGGATGGGGCTGAGCATCGGGGGCGGCGTATAAGGAGAGCACTGGAACAATCCCTTGAGGAGGCGGTCCACGAGGAACACTGGAGACCGCAGACAGCTCTGGTGGCATCCTCCCAGGCCTGGCTCCCCAGATGAAGAGGGTGGAGGAGGGGCGAGCAATGCCTTGGGTTGGGGGCGCTTCTTCCGCTTCCTATGCTGGCTGCTCTCCTTGCTGTCTCTCTCTTCCCCGTCTTTCTCTTGTCCCTGGGAAAGAAAAGAGTTCAGGACTCAGGGGATCACCTGAGGCCACCCGCCACACAGCTCAGTCTTCAGGACAGCAGGAGAGTGGGAAAAGAGGACGGACTCCGGAGACAGAGGGACACACGACTGCAACCCGGCACATCCATGCCTGGGGCCCTCAGAAGAGGGAGCCGAGCAGGGCCCCCGCGCCCGAGCCGGACCCAGATCCTAAGTAAGCCGCTGGAGCCCTCCCATGCACCCGTGCCCTCAAGGAGAGGCCTTGACTCAGGGAAAGGTGGGAACAGGTGAGGCCAGTTTCAGCTGTTAAACTGCCTGGTCCCAAGAGAGTGGGGGCCAGACACCGCCACAGCACGACCAAAGGAGAACCAGCGACAGGTCCTGAGACGAGCGAAGGCATCCGTGCACCTCGTCCCCAAGTCCAGCACGGGCTTGTCCGGCGAGATCCTCTGGTACGGCCTGAAGGGACTGGTCACTTGAACTTGCAACTCTCTCACCTCCATGCAATCGCCCCTCCTCTCTGCCAGTCTCACTCCTCCTCTCCTCCAGGTCTCAGCTCCCACACCGTCTCCTCCAGGAAGATGCCCCTGACCTCCTCAGGCGGAATCCCTGGTGCCCCTCAGGATGCCCTCAGCTCTCTCTGCTCCCCCTCACAGCCCGGCGCACACTGGGGCACCACTGTCTGGGGACAGGTCTACTGACCACTGGACCGGCAGGCGCGGGGGCACGGTCACCAGGGTCCGCAGCGCCGCCACCACAGACAGGCGCCGAGGACGCTCCGAGCGTGTTAACGACTGAATGAGCGCGCTCCCCGAGACTCAGCTATTTTTCTGACGTTTGGTCTGGGCTCCCCCCGCCCCCCGCAGCTTCCGCCAGCAGGTGGGGGAAGCAGCAGGAAGGAAGCAGCCTGACCCGCACCCACCTTGGCGGAGCTCCCAGCGGGTCGGTTCCCTGGAACTACAGGCACAGGGATCCCCAAAGAGGCTGCAGCCGGGTTGTCCAAGGACTTCTTAGCTCCTGGGGGACTCTGCCCGTCCCCCTCTGGCCTCAGCACCTGTCTTAATGGCTTGCAAAACTCCGTGCCAAACACCTAAATGCAGAGAATCGATGGCTTTTTAAGATTAACGGGCGGGCAAGAGGGGAAGAGCTGCTCCAGCCTGCAGTGCCGGCCCCCCGCCCCCACCCCCGGGAGCAGCACAGCCCTGACTCCTGGTCCCTTGCCCACGCTTCCCCCAGCGGGACATCTCCGTCCTGAGATAAATGACATCCCGTCACCTAATCCCTGAAAGCCTGCCAGAAACCCTGCAAGCACAGAGCCGACTGCACGCGCCCCTTCACCTGCTGCTCCTGCTTCCCTCGAGGTGACGGCCACTGGTCACTGTGGAAACACATGTGACTGCTCAGCCCTTTCTCTGTATAAAACATCTGGCTGCAATTCTTGCAGACATAAGTGCTCCTTGGCTCTGCCCAGTCTGCAGGGCCCCCATTTTGCTGGTTACTGTGGGGAAACATGGCAGGAGGGAAGAACGGGAGAATGGAACTTTGTCCCCATCACTAATTTCTCTGTTTTTGTTTGTTTGTTTTTAAGTCTGATCCACTGACAACTCTTGATGAACCCTAAGAAGTGGAGAGAGAATACCCCAATTCTTCATGGCCGGGTGCATACCTCTTCAGGACTGAAGCATCCAGAACTCGGTGACCCAGGCCCAGCACATGAAAGCCACCAGAGGAATCAGAGGGGCTGAGCACCCCCGGGCTGGGCAGGGTATGGCTTCTGAACTTACCATCCACCTGCCACATTCTCCTCCTTCAGCGGATGGGGGAGCCGGTAGATATTTCCACCCTGAAGATGAAAATACATCTGAGCCAACATATTGGAAAGGAGGCATGCAAGAGCTACAACTGTAAGACTCTGAGAAGAAAGCATAGGTGTAATTCTTCGTGACCTTGGAGGAGGCACTGGGGCCTTGGATGACACTGAAACGAAAAGACAGAACTGACAAATTTGACTTCATTAAAACTCAGAACTGCTGTGCTTTAAAGGACACCATCAAGAAAGTGAGAAGATGAGCCCCGGAATGGGAGAAAATCACTGCAAGTCACATACCTGACAAGGGAGTTGTATTCATAATACATAAAGAACTCCTATACAGCTCAGTAATAAAAAGTCCAATCAGCCAACTTAAAAACGGGCAAAGGATCTGAAAGACACTTAACCCAAGAGGATTTACAAATGGCCACTAAGCACATGAAAAGATGCTCAGCACCATCAGCCACCAGGGCAATGCAAATCAAAGCACGGCGATGTGATACCACATCACACCCACGAAGGTGGCTGGGATAACAAGCCTGGAGAGCAAGCAGTGTTGGTGAGGATTTGGAGAGGCTGGAGCCCTCCTGTATTGTGGGTGGGGACGTTAAATGGTGTGGCTGCTTTGGAAAAGTCTCACAGTCCCTCAGATGGTTAAACATAGAGTTGCCATATGACCCAGGAATGCCCCACTCCAGTATTTCCCAAGAGAAATGGAAACCTATGTCCACACAGAACCTTGTACACGAACGTTCACAGCAGTACTATTCACACTGGCTGAGAAATGAGAACAACTCAAATGCCCGTCAACTGATGAACAGACTAACGAAATGTGACACTACCATACAGTGGAACATTGCTCAGCCATAAAAAGGAGCAAAGCACTGACAGGTGCCACAATGTGGACGAACCTTGAAAACACCACACTAAGTGTAAGAAGCCAGACTACGGAACGCCATGTGGTGTATGATTTCAATTATATGGAATGTCCAGAAGGGGCAAATCCATCGACACAGAAGGTAGATTCATGGTTGCCGGGGGCCAGGAGGGCTGGAGAGATTGGGGCCGACAACTAAGGGTGTGGGACTTCTTTTTTGGGGTGATGAAAATGTTCTGGCAAAGAGTGGTAACAGATGCATAACCTTGTGAATATACTGAACGCCACTGGAGGGTACACTTTAAAATGGTGAATTAAATGATATGTGCTGTTAAAAAAAAAAAAAGAGGCAGCTGTGGGGTGAGGGGAAGGGTGCTGGACCTCGGGCCGTGGTAAGGAAGAGTGGCCCACCTCTCCGCGCCCAGACCCGGTGCCAACCACAAGGACTGAGCTACTACCATTCGGCAGATGCCGGCCGGCGTCGGGACCGTGACTCCCACCAGGTGAGAGACGGCATCACACGCAGAAATATTTCCGAGGCGAGATCTCTACCTTTATATCCTCTGAAGAATTTAAGGAGGCCAATCCAAAAGGAAGTGAAAGGCAAAAAGCAAGTAAGCTGGAAAAGCTTCGGGGAGAAAACGTCTCTGACAACTCTAAAGACCTCATTCTCAGCTCTTTCAGGGGGTGGGGGTGACAGGAGGAACCACAATCTCTACGAACCTTCCTTCCGGCCTATCTAAACCTGTCCCGGAGGAGCCCCTGAGATGAAACACAATGCCTGCCCAACCAATAAAGGTGGGAGCAAGTCACGAATGAGACTCCGGCCCGGAGCACCAGCAGGTGTCGGGTCTCGTGAGGGAGAGCCCAGGTACCTGGATTCTGTTGAATATGGTCAGCTTGGACTTGGAGTCCTGGGGAGGCTCTGCCGGAGGCCCGGCCGACGAGAAGGAGGCCATGGCTACCTGGCTCGGGGAGGCCGTGCAGCACATATCCATTTTCACCTTCTCCTTCCGGAAGCCCGAGAAGCGCTGGGACCTGAGGTTGCCTGAGAAGAGCCTGTAGCCTCCGCCCCTGGCGCAGGCCTGGCTCTTTTCACCTTTTGTGGCCCCCAGTGCTGTGTCATTCTCTGCTTGGGCCTGCTTCCCTGGGAGCTGGGCTCCGAGGGGCTCCTCCCCACCTAACTGGGTCTGCCGTGGGCCCCTGGGGGAGAAGATGTCACCCAGGTCCAAGGTCCCTTTTGTGGATCTCAGCTGCTTGGCCAGAGAAGAGATGTCTGGATTGCCGGGAGGGTCCAAGGATGAGGCCGTGAGGGACGGCGGAGTGGTGGCCACTTTGGGTCCTCCCTTCGAGTCCCGTCTGGTGCTGGCTGGGGAGGCCTCCCGGGGGAAAGTGGGCGTGATTTTCCTCCTGCGGGCTGGGGACCCCTCTGGCTCCGGGTTTCTGGGGCCAGCATGGAGAGAGTC
The DNA here is from genome assembly GCF_964656455.1 of Halichoerus grypus. Lineage (NCBI taxonomy): Eukaryota > Metazoa > Chordata > Mammalia > Carnivora > Phocidae > Halichoerus > Halichoerus grypus. Next base: position 52,873,903 of record NC_135726.1, read on the forward strand.
AACAGGGGGTGCCGGCGGCGGGGGCTGCTGTGGCCAGGGCCCCGGCAGTGGCTTCAGGGCGGCCTGCTTGCCCTCAGGCCCGGGAAGCTGGGAGAAGATCCGCTGGGACTTGGCGATCATCTGGAACACCTGCATCTGCTCGTGGCTCACCAGAGACTCCTGGGACTTCAGGAAGAGCTGCCGGAAGAGCGGCGTGGCATCGGACGGGAGCCCGCTCGGCTTTTGGGCATCCTGGAGGCCCGGCTCCCCAGGGTTTTGCCATGAGAAAGAGTCGCAGTCAAACTTGCTTTTCTTGGAAACCCAGGAGTCGTCTTCCCTGCCGGCATATCGGGAGTCACCGGAGGCCTCCCCAGGTGCCTTCAGGAGCGTGGCAGGGAAGAGCAACGTGTCCTCCAGACTGGTGGTACCCGAGCTGGGCGGGGGCTCTCCTGCGGGGGACGTGCTGCTGGGCCCCGGGCCTGACTCGCAGCCCTCCTGGGACGGCACTGACGGGGCCTTGTGGACCATGAACACGTTGTTCCCTTTGCTCTTGGGGCAGCTGGGCAGGTTCTGGAGCCACTGGAAGTTGTGGCTGGCTGGCTGGGAACTGGCAGGGACCGTCTGGCCTCGGAACAGAGGCAGGCAGGCAGGCAGGGGGCCACCCTCGGGCCAGCCCTCCAGGGTGGGCGGCAGCGGGAGCACAGGGGGCTCGGACTCGGCTGAGTCGGTGCCGCCGTTCTCCACAGCTCTCGAGTGGACGGCCGTGAACATGGCAGCGGCAGGCTCCTTCCTTGGGGGACGAGGCTCCTCGGGAACGTCCGTGCCCAGGTTTCCGGGGGCTGCCGGGATGCCTGCTGGGGTGCAGGAGGAGGGCCCGGAAGAGGGTGCGCAGGGACAGGCCGCGTTCCTCCCCTCCCCGCCGTCTGAGGGCCCTGCGGCTGCTGGGACAGAGGAAGGAATCTTCTGGTGGACGATGCTGCTCACGATGCAGCGCAGGAGGTCTCGGTTGGGCAAGAGGGAGCCGGGGGACCTGGCTTCCGGGGGCACCAGGGATCGCGGGCCAGTGGGCGTGGGCTGGCCGGCCGCCTCGTGAGCGTGAGGGGAGTCCCCGCAGGCCTCCTCGTCCGGGGGGGCCTCCTTCAGGATGCACAGGCCGTGCTGCACCTCGTAGTGGCGGCGCAGGGAGCGGTAGTCACAGTAGCTCTTGCTGCAGCCCTGTTCGATGCACACGAACGGCTTGGTCTTCTGGTGGGTGAGCATGTGCCCAGTCCTGGAGCCACACGGGAGGAGCAAGTCAGCAGGTACCTGGGCCGCTGCTCGCCGCGGGACCCCAAGTGGGTCCCCAAGGGGCAGTGGTGCATCCATGTCACCAGTCAGAAGCTACACTCGCCCCCCCCCATGAGGAAAGACCCAAGTGGCCCCTCCGATGGCCAGGGCAACACAAAGGGTTTTCCTCTCCCTAACCTTTCAGCAAACCCCTTATCGGAGGGGGAAAAAAAAATCAAAGAAAGGCAGACTGGCGTTCCCCAAAGTGAGTTCCCAAGGAACACCAGTCCTCCAGAGTTGCTCCCTGAGGACATGGGCTCAGCTGGCAAGGAAGTTTTGAAAAAAACACTCTTTGCTCCTTGGAGGTTCAGAGTAGCAAATTTAAGAGCCACACAGTACACAGACGTCTCTCTCACCTCCCATGTCTCTCAAACTTACTTGCCCGCAGAACCATCTATTCAAATAGCCCCTTTTAGCATCCCTGAGGACCAATGTTCTGCAGGATACACTCGAGATACTTACTGGATGGAGCACGACCCTTCCCTTAGCCAAAGAGTCTTTGCCTTCCCATACCACTCCTCTAAGGACACACCTACCTGGAACCTACCCCTGGGGAAAAAAAATTTACAGATGCCCCATCAGTAAAAACTTTCTAGCAAACAGCCAAATGTGCCTCCTGTAATTTCTGCAATTATAAACGAATACGAATATGTACCACGTTTACGTCATACTTCCAGCTATGTTAACATATCGTAGGCATAAACAAATGAGTAAATCCCGCTCTAAGGTTCCCAACAGTCCTACCCTGGCCAGTCTAATCCCCATGGCACATGGGGTTATCTCCAGTAAATAATACAGCCCTCCCCCCAAAGCCCTTCTGAGGGGAGCTGCAGAGGAGGAGTCGGGAGACCCAGTTTCTAGTTAGAAGCATCATAAAAATGCAAGGTCTTGCCATCTCCCACTGGCAAGTGTCTGGGTTTGAAAAAAAGTCTGCCTTTCCAGCCTCACTAGCAAGAAAAGCTCATCATTTCCAAGATACTGAGAACAAAGGGAATTCTGGCTCCTAACTCTTACAATAGGCTTTATTTTTTTAAATCAAGAATTTTGTTTTTTTAAAAAAAAAAATAAAAGGAGTTTAAAAAATACGTTAATGCTCCAATGCCAGGCATTTCAGAATCTCTCAGGCCCCCTGAGTTATTCCCACACACACTCCTCATGAGATGCAGATCCGTCCTCCTCGGACACCTGCCGGGGACTCCGAACATTTCTCTATAAAGTTAGCCCAATTCCCTGCATGACAAAATTGCCTTGGGAGTGAGCCCTTGTGTGTCTTGAAACCCTCAAGGGTCCCGCCTGCAATCGAAGCGGCGGTTTCCTCCCTGGTGTGAACGTGGGGGCCGGGCAGAGGGACCTGTCCCCAGCAGAGCGAGCCCCACGGCTCAGAGGGCTGGCAGTGTGAGAAGAACGGAGTGGGCGTCCGCGCACAGCTCACAGCCATCTGGGGAGGAGGGGACCCCTGCCGAGGGCAAGCTGGGTGGCCTGGCGGGGGGTGTGAGGGAGATCCAGGAGCAGCACGCCCATTCCCCCCCAGCCCCCTAACCACACTCCTACATACAGGTGGTCCTGGCGCTTGAAGGCCTTGCTGCAAATCTTGCAGACGTGCTTCCTCTCCTGGCTGTGTGTCAGGTAGTGCTTGCTAAGGGAGCTGGCGCTGCTGAACACCTTCCCACAGAGGCTGCAGTCCAGAAGCGGGTTCTGGGGGGAAGCATGCTGCCGCTTTCCTTTCCTGGCGCTCCCACAGGTGGCCCTGCCTCCTTCGTCAGCCTCCTTAGGTACCTTGAGGGCGCCGAGCCCCAGGTCTAAACAGAGGGAGAGAGCACAGGTTGGGGACATCAGAGGGCACGGCCGAAGCACTCAGCGGGTCTCAGGGCTACAGCCCGCTGGGGCAGAGGGGCCAGGTCCACGCCCTCCAACTCCAGCGGCTTTGCGTACAGAGAAAAGGGGGAGGGGGAGAAGGGACCCCAGTCAGGCCAGCCCCGTGGGATGGCCCTTGGAGGGACGGTCTGGGACAAGGTGACCACTGTGGGCCAGGCTTTATGGCTAGACCATCCATGGCGCTCTCAGAAGGCCAAGCCAGAAAAATAGAATCCAAGACCTTAGCAAAGTACAAATCCTTCCTTGCAGCCAACCCCACTTCTGGGATGTTAAAGGAATAAATATAGATTTGTACAAAGAGGTAGCTGGTAAAGCAGTTAACAGTAGCACTGCGTTTCCTGTTAGAAACAACCTAGCATCTGACAAAAGGGCACGCAAGGGACCACAGGACGCTTTCAATGGTTTAGGGCACAGCATTTAAGATAAAACCGTGGGAAAATATCTGACGACATGAACGGATATTCACGCCACGCTACTCAGTGAGAAAACAACAATCTGTTACAAAACAGAAAAAGACAAAACAATTTGAATAGAAAACAAGCTGAGAAAATGGCATAGACTGGGAGGATTATGGGCCACTTCTATTTTCCTCTTCTCGTGTATCTGAATGTGTTTCCGTGTTTTCTGTATCCCTTGGGGTAAAATGATAAAAGGTATGTTACAAACCATTCACCTGGGGACCCGGGGAAGGGACAGGGAATGCTCAGGCGGGAGAGGAGCGGGGTTGTCAAGCATCTCAAGGGCCAGTGTGTGGGGAGGATACCGCCCGCTTCTGTCTTGCTCCAAGGGACAGAGATTAGGTTTGGTTTCATCCGACTAAAGAGAAGCGGATTTCAAATCACTGGACACACAGGGCCCATGGATGCAAGGACGCTGTGGGCTCCTGCTGTCCCCAGCGCCTGGAATTCCCTCCGGGCACTCGTGGTCACTCCACAATCGTCTGGTGGACAGACCAACTGTGGAAATATTCCTGCTCTTTAGATTGGTCTTCAAGATGGTTGGGACCACCTCATGAGATGGCAAGTTTAGAAACTGCCACTTCTCTTGGGTGCTGCGGGGGGGCGGGGGGGGGGGAGGCAGGAGTGAGCACAGCAGGTGCAGCGTGAGAGACACCGCAGGAAGGAGCCTGGACTGGAGTCTCCCAACTCTGTCCGGCCGTGGGCCGTCTGTCTCTCAATGTGCCTGCTCTCCTCTTCGTGTACGAAATTACTGTGGCAAGTGGTCGACTGATCCCAACAGTTTAAATGCGGAATAAGAGGACTCCCGTCAGAGAAGTCCTCAGTCCTGCTAAGCTACTTTAAAAATGCTCATTAAAGCAACTATTAAACCGGAAAACAAAACGTTGTTCCAAAAAATTGGCAAGGACACTGAAAATCAGGCAGGGTCACTGGCCAAGGAAGCTGCCGGATCTTCACAGAACGCAGAGTTAGGAGAGTGTTATAAAACGGTGTACGTTCTCTGACAGGCAAACCTACTTGGTTTTTTTTGTTTTTTTAAGATTTTATTTATTTATTTGACAGAGAGAGACACAGCGAGAGAGGGAACACAAGCAGGGGGAGTGGGAGAGGGAGAAGCAGGCTTCCCGCGGAGCAGGGAGCCCGATGCGGGGCTCGATCCCAGAACCCTGGGATCATGACCTGAGCTGAAGGCAGACGCTTAACGACTGAGCCACCCAGGTGCCCCAGGCAAACCTACTTGGAGGAATACATTCAAAGAACTCATCTGAAAGGAAGCTCGACATGTAAAAAGTTGTTCACAGAAACACGAACACTCTAACGAGCAGGAATATGGTCAAACAGCATGATGGAGGATGGAGTAGTTTATGATGACAAGGGAATACCTCACATAAAAAAGCAAATATGCTCATTTGAAAAACCTCAAACCACATCACACACTTAATGCACCTGTTTTTCTGAGTGCCTTAACTCGTGTTTTCCAAAATCTACGTGCAGGAGCCAGGCTGGGGAGTTTTCCTGATGTGACTTTTCTCTGTTTGCTAAGTTTTCTTTAATAACCGTGTATTACTTTCCTAATTAAGAAAATGAATACAAGTGTATGCATTTATATCAGCCTGAACTTAAGTCGGAGAAGTATAAGGAGTTAGAACTTGATAATGTACAGTGGACTCTTTATAAGGTAAAAAAAGAATTCAAGTTTAAAACACACCAGGGAAAGCTGAACTAGATTAAGGATCTGTAACACATTTTGCAGGGAAGGACACAGACCCCCATGAAAACCTGGCAAAAGCTACAGTTTCTTCGCCCAGCAAAATGCGCACATATTCACACTACCAGCGTTCTTCAGGTGGTTTCTGTGGCCGGGGTTGAGGACCCTAATTCTTGTACCTCCCACAGGCCTGGCCCCATGCCTACAACACTGCACATGTCCCACGATTCTAAGATTTCATATCAGCCATCGTTCCAACACGGTAACAAGGCTGAGCCCTTGTCTACTGCATCTTGTATGGAGAGGGGGCTTCAGGAGTTTCTCATTGTAGCAAGTCTTCAGGACATTTCCTGAGCTGCTTATCCCAACTGACATTAACACCTGCTCTGCAGAGCCATCGCGGGCGTGGCCTTCTGTGCAGGTGGTGTGAACCTAACTATCAAAGAGCTCTAGCTCAGTTAACCCAACTAAGCAACTTATCCATGAAAAGAGTTAGCAAAAATCGAATTTGGGGCACCTGGGTGGCTCAGTCGGTTGAGCGTCCGACTCTTGATTTGCACTCGGGTCATGATCTTGGGGTTGTGAAACTGAGCCCTGAGTTGGGCTCTGTGCCCCAGTGGGGAGTCTGCTTGAGATTCTCCCTCTCCCTCTGCCCCTCCCCCCCTCAAATAAATAAATAAATCTTTTAAACAATTTAAAAATCGGGATTTATCTTGTAGGGGAAGCCTGAAAGCAAACCAAAAACCAAATGAAAATTGCACCAAGGCCTTTAACTATCCCATCAGTCCTCCTTTTGCTCCTCCACTGTTGGAGAGAGAGACTTAGAACTGAATTGATGGACGGTTTGGGATGAACCCCACCGATTCTGATGGAAATAAGCACTATCTGTCCCGTGCTCTGCAGTCCATGCGATGCTTTTACATTCCTCTCTTCTCTTGCTTCTTACTGCTGTTACTCTGGGGGGAAGCAGAGTGAGCACTCTCATCCCCCCACTTCACGGATAAAGACAGCGAGGCTGGGGAAGGTTAGCCAACCAAGTGACAGACAGGATCCCAGGTCACTCTGCAAACATGAAAAGGTCCTCTGAGATGTAATCAGTAGGAAAATCTCCCGTGAACTCAAAGATCTGCCCACACCACACACAAGATCAGGACATCCACAAATGGCCCAGTTTCTCAACATTATTCCTTAGGATCAGTGTTCTGTTTCCTTGACTAGGAAGTTGGAAACAATTCCCTAGTTAAAAAAGAAAGTGTCCCCTGTTCCCTATTCACCTGTGGAAGATAAAAATTTTCCTATCCAATCCCCGAGCCGGCCACAGGAGCTTTCACACAGCCCTCTGGGCCCTCGGACCCAGGTGGACAGCCTCACCTTGTAAGGAAGCCTGGGATTCCGGGTCTGCATACTCCTCCAGCAGCTTCACGGAGTCACTGTCCTTCCCTGAGTACAGGGACAGTGTGTCTAAGTTGTCCTCCAGTGCCTCGCTGGCCATGTTGGGTGTTGGGAGGCTGGGGTCTAGGTCCAAACCACTCAGGCCAGCGTAGAGCAGGTCTCGTGTGCTGGGACCCAGATCCCGGTTGAGGGTGTCGCTGCAATTGAGTCCCTGGCTCTCGGAAAATGAAGGGAGATGCATCTCTGGAGGGAGGGCACCCTCGTCCCCGAGGCTGTACTGGTCCATGGCTCTCCACTGCCAGGTCTTGGCCAAGAGCTACTCTCCAGACAAGCAAGGCCGTGTAAGGAGTCAGGGAGGAAAAGCTCTTGGTGCTGTCTAATTCCTGAAAATGAATGAGGAGGAATCAAAATTATGAGATGGCAATACAGCGTGGTGGATGGAGCGTGGACTTGGAATTCAAACAGACCTGTGTTTGGGTCTGTTCTCTGCCACTTAACAGTCATGTGAACTTGGGCAAGTCACTTAAGCTCCACGAGCCCCAGTTTCCTCATCTGTAAACTGGGCATAAGAGTACCTCCATCATAAGGTTGTTGTAAGGAATAAATGAAAGGAATTCCGGCAACGTGGTGGACAGAACTGACCTCTTTCTCCAGCTATAAACACAGAGAAATACGACAAAAGATAATTTTTAATACACAGCTGAGCTCAGGAGACAGGCAAAACCCCATGTGCCAGCAACAATGAGAAAACGCAAAGGCAACTCCGAGGCGTTGGCTCAAGTCGGCCAGAGGGGAAAGTCAGACTCAGATACTGAGCCTGTGGTCCAACACGGCGGCAACTAGCCATACGGGGCTGTGAAGCACTTGACACATGACTGGCCCAAACTGAGACATGCCATAAGTCTAACCTGCACACTGATTTTGGAAGACTTAGTACCAAAAAAAAAAAAAAAAAGTAACTTTAGTATGTTTTTATATTATTACATGTTGAAATGATAATATTTTGGATACAGTGGGTGAAATATGTGATTAAAATGAATTTCATCTTCCTCTTTTTAGTTTTTCAAGGTGGCTCCTAAAAACCTTTAAATTATATATATATGGTTCATATTATATTCCTATTAAAGAGCATTACCCCGGAGGCTGGGACCCAAGGTCATAACAGACCTGGGAGAAAAGGAAACAGGGCCCTGAGCTTGCAGGAAGTGGAGATCTGGGACCTTGGAAGAGCCAGGCCATCCATGGGAAAACTAAACAATCAAAAAGAAAAACTGTGCACACGGGGTGCCCGGGTGGCTCAGCGGGTTAAGTGTCTGCTTTCAGCTCAGGTCATGATCCCAGGGTCCTGGGATCGAGCTCTGTATCAGGCACTCTGCTCAGCGTGGAGTCTGTTTCTCCCTCTCAAATAAATAAAATCTTAAAAAAGAAAAGAGGAAAAACTCTGCACACAAGCCTAGAGAAGTACCCCAAGAGTTAGGAAGAAAACAGGGCAATGAGAGACAACAAAACCTAGCATGAGAAAAGAGTAAGTCAGCTCAGGGCAAGAACAAACAAACAAGTGAAACTTGCATGAAGACATTTAAATTAAAAGCTCACTTGGAAGGGCTAAGCAGCAGAAGAAACAGTGCTGAAGAGAGAAATAATGAACTGGCAGAGCAATCTGAGGAAATCCCCCCAGAATTCAGCAGAGAGAGAGAAAGGAATGGAAAATATGAAGCTGAGACAGTACAAATGGAGAAGTAAATGCAAAAGACTAACACCGTCCAATAGGGGTTTCCCCCTAAAAGAGGAGAGAATACAGAAGACACATCTTTTTTTTTTTTTTTAAGATTTTATATTTAAGTAATCTCTGCACCCAGGGTGGGGCTCGAACTCACGACTCCAAGATCAAGAGTTGCAGGCTCCACTGACTGAGCCAGCCAGGCGCTCCAGGAGACACAACATCTTCAAGAGATATTGGTGGAGGAATTTCCAGAATTGCAGGGACACCAGGCTTAAAGCTCATAATTCCTGAAGGTACATGGTTAATGACCAAGCACTGCAAGGCAGAGCAGGATGAGTAAAAATGAATTCATTCCTCAACACACAATAGTAGAACTGCTGACCATGAAAGACAGACAGAAAACCCCACAAAGGACCAGAAAGAAGAGGCAAACAGTCTACAAAGGGATGAGGACTAGCTTGATGGCAAACATCTCAGAAGAGCGGAGGCTAGGAGACAAGGAATAACACCGCCAGCAGAAGGGCGAGAGCCGGCACAGAACTCAATGTGCAGGGAAACTGGTATCAAGAGGGCGCAACAAAGACTTTTTCAGACGAGGCACAAGAGGTTGCCCATAAACCTTGGCTCAAAGGCTAATATAGGTTTTGAACCATTTGGAAAAGAAAAGACAATGATTAACTTTGTACTTTACCTATGCTAAAAGAATCCGGGGGTAACTACCGGAAGAAAAGGCATAAACTATGTAACATCTGAACTAGTAGAATTTATCCCGCCCCCAAAAAGAGAAAAAAGACTCAAATGACTAAAATTAGAAATTAAAGCAGAAACAAAACCAGAAAGGATTATAAAAGATGACTATGAACAACTGCATGCTAACAAATTAGGTTAACTTTGAGAAAAATGGACAAATTCGTAAAAAGAGACCAATTACCACACTGACTCAAGAGGAAACAGACTATCTGCATAGCCCTGTGAGAAGGAAAAAGACCGAGTTAGTCACTTTAAAACTTCCCACCCATGCCACCACAGAAACAAAGAAAAAATCAACTTTATTGGAATTCTGGAAAACAGCCAAAGGTTTACTTCAAACAAACGACCCTTAGCAAGACAAAGGTGGATGAAACATGGTCCTGTGGCATTTTAACTTACTCCTGTCTCATCCCCCAATCCCCCCCCGCCCCCCCAGCAGTGGTTTTGAAGGCAGAAACCACGTTCTGGTGTGGGCTCCTAGTGCAGAAGGGAGCAGAGACGATCTTGTTCTCACACAGCTGAGCTTGTCTGTCCTGACCTGTCAGAAGGCTCCTGAGGGGCTAACATGGAGGTCTTGCCTTGATTTTGCCTAACTTGGAACTTTCTCAGCAGAGAACAGTCACGGGGATGGCACTTGTTGAAAACATTAAAGGCAATATTGTACACCCAAAATTAATATAAGCGTATATGAATTATACTTCAACTAAAAACGCTCAAAAATTAAAAAATAAAAGCAATGAAGCAGGGCCAACAGCAGATATGCCACTGAAAGCCAGGAGGAAGAGGTGAACAGTGAGAGACCTTGAAGCCTAAGGGCTTTGAAAAGCTTCCATGCTGGCAGTTTCTTACAAAGCTAAACACGGTCTCACCATACAATCCAGCCATCACACTCCTTGGTATCTACCCCAGTGAGCCGGAAACGTATGTCAACACAAAACCTGCACACAAATGTTTACAGGAGCTTTATTCATAACTGCAAACAACTAGAAGCAACCAAGATGTCTCTCAATAGGAGAATGGATAACCAAACAAAAGTGATCCTGAATGGCACATATGTACAATGGAATGTTATTCAGCAATAAAAAGCAAGGAGCTAGCAGCTCCTGGGTGGCTCAGTTGGTTAAGCATCTGCCTTTGGCTTGGGTCGTGATTCTGGGGTCCTGGGATTGAGCCCAGCATTGGGCTCCCTGCTTGGTGGGGAGCCTGCTTCTCCCTCTCCCTCTGTCCTTCTCCTCCTCCTCCCCCCAGCTTGTGCTTGCTCTCTGTCTCAAATAAATAAAATCTTAAAAAAAAAAAAAAAAAGCAAGGAGCTATCAAGCCACAAAAAGACATGGAGGAACCTTAAATGCATGTTGCTAAGTGAAAAAAGCTGGTCTGAAAAGACTACATATTATATGATTCTAACCATATGGCATTCTGAAAAAGGCAAAACTACGGAGACACTAAAAGACTGGTGGTTGCCAGGGTTCGAGGGGAGGGAGGAGGGATGAATAGGTAAAGCACAGGAGGGACTTTGAGGGGAGTGAAACTACTCTGTGTGATTCATGTAATAGTAGGTACATGACATTATACATTAGCCAAAACCCACAGAACTACACAACACAAAGAGTGAATCCTAATGTAAACAATGGACTCTAGTTAACTAAGAATAAAATAAATTTTAAAAATAAAAACCGTCCACGTATTTCAAGGACTCAAGAATGCCATGTGCCCAGGGCAGGCACATGCTCAGAAAACACTTGTGAAGGCTCTAAGCTCTCACTTCTGGCTGCTCGTCCGTCTGTGAAAGCAGGAAGTGAAGGTGAAGGCAGAGGTGCAAACTCCCGCTCAGCGCTGAAGGTGTGTCCCAACACTCACACAGAGCACAACCACAAACACCGGGACTTTTTTGGACTCCAGGCACTTAAGGCAATCTCCGCCAAATCATAGCTGACCACAAACTAACAGAGCAGAGACTTTGCTCACCACACACGACAAAGAATACAGTCTACAAAAAGAGTCTGCAAAAGTTACTAACCTAACATTACAATCCATAAGCAGCAGTAGCAACAAACCCTGGGGTAGGGGAAAGGAGAATCTGATTCCAAGAGTCACCACCACATTATAATATCCAAAATGCCCACTTTCTCAACAAAAATAATTACAAGGCAGGCACACAAAGTATGGCTCAATGAGAGGGCCCACCATGTCATACAAATGATAGACTCAAACAGTATCGGCCTTTTATGTCTGGCTGCTTTCACGAAGAATAGCATTTTCAAGGTTAATCCACATTGCGGCATGCATCACTACTTCATTACTTTTTATCAACGGACAATACTCCACCGTCTGCATATAGCACATTTCCTTCAACCATTCATCTGTTGATGGGTATTTGGGCTGTTTCCATTTTAGGCTATTATGGATTATTCTGTCCTCGCCTAAACATTTAGTAAACGCCTGATGACTCACTGGTAACAAATCTGGTGGATCCTCGAGTAACTGAAGTTTGGGTCTAGATTCCTAGGCTATTGGTTTCTACTGTTTTTAAACTTTCCATGTTGAAATGTAATAGAAAAGCTGTGCCCACAACATCTGCATTTCACATCATGCATCTACCTGCATGTCTGTGTGGAGCCTATTGGGGGAAACTCAGAAGGTGAATACAGGCCCACAACAGTACAACTCTGAGACCCAAGTGAGTTCTAGAATTCAGAATATGGGGTAAATCAATGAAAAACACTGTATTTTAAGTAACCTTCAGTGGGTCTGGCAATCAAATCACTATTTCTGCATCGAGACTTGTGACGACTCAGAGTAAATGGAATAAATACTATAAAGAATAACATGTGAGTTCTGGTTTGCCCACCAAATGAGGTCTGTGACACCATGGCATTGTCCGAGTTTTTTGGGGTTTTTTTTAGTTTTTTGGGTTTTTAAATTGCAGAGAAGGGAGTGGGGACCGTTGAAATTTATATTCTGAGGCAAAAAGAATTTCTCTGCCAATTCTGAAGTTCCTTGCACAGTGTTGCAATAAGCTCTCTTTAGCACTCCAAAGAGGAAAGAAGCCATCTCTTTCTTCATATTCCAATAATAAAAACAAGCTAATAAAATAAAATAGAAAGCATTGTTTAAAATAAACATGAAGCAATATTTAATAAAATAAAATATGAAGCATTTTCTCTTTCTCAGGCATCACACTAAGAGCTTTCCATGCATGCATTCACTCCCTTCTCTCTACAACCCAGAGGTCGGTGCTGTATTACTTCTGTTTTACAAAGAAGGAAAGGGACTGACTGACTCTGAGACGCTAAGTAATTTGTCCAAAGTCACTTGTCTAACAAGGAGTGGAGCCAGACCTTAAACCTAGATATTCTGACTTTACAGCTTGTGGTCTTACCCACTACCCAATACTAATTCGCCATAAATGAATTTACATTGCGCTACACCAATTAATCTAGAAAGCACAAAAGGTTCTGGATAGGGGCAGAATTCCCCACAGGCCAAACCACCTGCTTTCCAGCATACTCCCATAGTCCACAGAACAAACTGGTCTCATTACCACTTGGGGCAGGCACGCCCAAAGTCCAAAGACCATGTTTTGATATTTACATCCTTTTCCAGTTAGTAAAGCAAACCCCCTCTTCAGCCAATATTGAACTTGTTCTTGTTCTGTCAACAGATAAATTCAATTCAACAAGTTTTAGCATCTTCTATGTACAGGGCTCCCCGCTAATCCCGGTGGGGCGGGGTTTGTGGTCCCCTGGAACCTTGCAGACATTCCCAATTCTTTCCAAGAATTTTATAATTTTGTGCTTTCACTTGGAGAACCACCTAAGAGAAGAAAATCAGTCTATGCAGATTATTGATTTACTACCTTATAACCCAGTACTACCATTTGGTTTCAGTGCCCGGGGTATGTTTTAATTGCACAAATGCCAAAAAGGATGATTTTAATTGCCACAGGCTAATGAGAAGAGGACAGAGGTGGATTTAGTTCATAATAATGCCTTCGGGGTCACCTAAAAGCCAACAGACATCGTGGTACAAATGGAGGTCTTGCTGCAGTTGGAACTGAGGAAAAGGACAGGAGACCAGAGACATCACAGGGTCTGCCTTGGGCAAGATGTTTGTTTCAAGAAAGCTGTTTGGTCTTAGCAAAATAGCACCCCTCCCACTAAACTCAGCAAAATAGCACCCTTCCCACTAAACTGATGTTTATAATTTGAATTACGTTGGTTTGGTTGCTTTGTTTTACATTTAATTTGCAAATTGATTTTGGCTTTATGGGGCCACAAGAACTGTAAACTTTAGGAACATATGCCTTGTTTTATCATCATTTATGTCTTGTTTAATAGTTTAAAAAACAATTTCAGCCAACGCTAGGGATCCGAAGCAATTTTAATGTTTTTTTTTTTTAAAAAAGGTCTGTCATTCTATGACTGGTGGGAGCAGGAGGGAGGCAGGGATTCTCCTGTGAAATGCCACAGCCTCTTGGGAAATTAATCTTCCATACGTTCTAGCCTGCAACAACAGGCACACAATCCGGTAAATAACATTTACCGAGCCATTGTTTGGATGGAAAGGAGGCAACAATCTAAACACTTACCGCCTCCATAAAGAGGTTTTATTTCACCACAGTTAATCTGAATATTTTTCTATTGGTTATCAAGTCGAAAAATCTGTCAGACTTCTTTTGGACAGAGCAACGCTGTCCAAAAGAACTTTGTGTGCTGATGGAAACGGTCTAAGTCTGCACGGTCCGAGGATAGCCGCCAGCCATGAGCAGCTGGTGAGCGCCTAGAAATGCAGGAGATACAACTGAGGAGCTAAACTATGTATTTTATTGAAGTTTCATTGAATGTAAATGTACCTAACTACAAGTGTCTGGCGGCTCCCACACTGGACACTCACGGCAGACCTAGAGATTTCTCACTGAAGTAAGGCTTTCCAACTTCTATTTCAAAATCTTGGAAAAGGGGTGCCTGGCTGGCTCAGTTTGTGGAGGATGTGACTCTTGATCTCCTGGCCGCCAGTTTTAAGCCCCATGTTGGGCGTAGAGTCTACTATAAATAAATAAGTCCTAATATTAAAAAAAAAAAAAAATCTGAGGCTCTGTCAACTGCAATAACAATTTTCCAGAGAAGCCTTGCGATCACAAGGGAAGTCATGGGCTGGAGCTGAGAAGTGCGGATGCTTCGGACAGAGCAGGCACTCTCCGGTTTGCCAGAGCCCCCACCAATGCCTAATCTCTCACCCCCTCCCGCCTCACTCATTTATATGCCCTGCCAGGCCCCCCCGGAGACCTCTTCCCTTAGGACCCTGATTTGTGCAGTTTCCCTTGACCAACCTCTCTCTACTTAGATGAAACCCTTCAACTGCAGGCCTAAGGGGCCCCTCCCAACATACCAAGTCTGAGACTACCTCTCCCTCCTTCGGAACTCCATAAGCACCTGTCGGGCAGGCCACGTCACACTTAGCCCAAATGGTCTTGGAGTCTCATGATCTCTCAAGTTCTTCTGGTTTTCCCCAGACTACAAGCTCTAGGATGCCTGTGTCTCTGCCTACGTGTCCATACTCCTCACAGCCTCTTGTCTGGCACAGAACTAACTCCGATCAAAGAGAGCTTTCTGCATTCCTTTTGCAGATGTGACAAAATCCCACTGTGCCACCTCCTTTCCTCTTTGAAAAGCCCCAACCTACTTTTCTGTCTGCTTTTCTTTCTTTCTTTTTTTTTTTTTTTTTTCTCCAAGCACCATCTTCTCCTTTCCCTCTCTGCGTCAGTGTTACCAGGGAGAGAGTGATCACGTCCGAGTAAGATCAGACTGCTGGAAGCTGGGAAATAAGAGAGACTTGCAGCTTCTACCCCAACTATGCAAATTCTTTGTTTCCCCACTCCAAACATTATTGCAACTATAGGCCTGTTTTGTTTGGCCTATGCGGTGTCTTTTTGCAATTGCGTTCGTCACCAACATTTTTTTTAATGGGGAGATTTCAACTAAATGTATTAATTTCTGGCTTCTCTTGAAAATTGTTAGATTTTGCATTTCCTGATAGTCATCAGTAGGAGAGAGGTGAGGGACAATTGCCATCTCCGAAGAGATGTTCCCACAGTCCTCACTTTCTTCCTCCCTGGCCCCTATAATCATCATCGTTACAAATATCAAAAATAGCAGCAAATACTTCTCAAGGCTTTGTCATGTGCCAGGCACTCCTAGAATCACTTATGGATCCTCGGATTCCCACAACATCCCTTTGAGGCACATCCTCTGTTCTTAACCCTATTTTACAGATGAGGTAAATAAAGTCCAGAGAAGGTAAGTAACTTGCCTAAAATCAAGGTTAGGATTCAACCCCGGGTAGTCTGACGTCAAAGCCCTCACATGTAACTACTCTCTATGCTAGGATTCCGCACCTGAGCCTGGAACTCCTGCCCCACACTCTGCATCTACTTTCTTAAGCTGAACAACCAAAGGACACTCCCTCCCCGGCCATGGAACCAATATAACTTTAACCAGAAGGTTAACTCATCTCCTCTGATCGTTCATTAAAAGAGCAGATTTATACCTTACATCAGGAAAGAGAAAGAAGATATGGGGGAATCAGATGGCTAGGACTATGCTTTCCAGGAAAATTTTTTACACAGAATTAACTAAGGGAGGAAAAGAGACCTTAAAGCTTCTCATTCCAAAAGCTGATCCTAGCATAAAATGCAAATAAGCATTAAAATCTAGAACAGCAGTTTTCAAAGGGAGGTGGATGGGGGTGGGGAACCCTGGGGTCCTCAAGAGTCTTTCAGGGAGTCTTCAAGGTCAAAACTATTTTCATAATAATATTCAAACATTATCTGCCTTTTTTACTCTCAGTGAAACTTTCCAGAAGCTACAGGGAATACCTCAAAAGGCTGAATGCAAAAGCAGATATGAGAGTCCAGATGACTATAAAAGCGTTAAGACAAGGCCACTATTCTCACTAAATTTTTTGTGTTCTGAAATATAGTCTTTTTAAAAAATTTAAAAATTAGTCAATTTTGTTAATATATAATAAGTTTGTTACTGTTATTTTTATATGAATAAATAGTGTTAAAACTTATTAAACTTCTAATACACCAAATATCAGCATATATAGTTCGCATGCACAAACTCTCTGGGGTCTTCAATGATTTTTAAGTATAAGGGGGTCCTAAGATCAAAAGTTTGAGAACTGCGGCTCCCAATAGGAAAAGTCCTGCATGTACACACACTGAAAGAAACCCTAAACCAAATATTCCAAAGTGGTGGCCAGCCGACATGTTTTTGTAAGGGCTTCACAGTCTTTAAATGCCTTTTAAAGTCACTGTCACCATTTAAAGATCAAAAGGTTTCACATAAAGACAGTGTTCTGGTCCCTTCTCAAAAAAAAAAAAAAAAAAAGTTCTGGCAACACTGTCCTGGCATTTCCACTCGGCCATTTCCACAGACTGGTAGGTATCACTTAGATGGGAAACACGATCTTTGGTTCACCACACTGCAGGCCTTTAACTGCCTGTACCTGGAGGTATCTAAGTTGCTGCCCTAAGCCAGAGGGGTGGGGGGGAAAGCATTTTTGCAACCAACGATGAAACATACATCAATTTAATAAATGTCTGCATTCTTCCAGAGAAGTCAACATGCACTATAAATAACCTTTTCCTTATCTGACTTCCCCAAAGCAGCAACTGGTAATGGTTTCACCATTCCTACAGAGACTCTTGGATCAATTAGAAACCCTTCTGAGAAAGAAAGGAATCCATCGGACAAAAAAAGGTATCTTTGGACACAGGCAAAGGGAGAAAACTCACCAGGAGAAGAGCAAACGAGTGAATCTCCAGGGAACTGGAGGGCCCAGGTTAGGCCCCACAGGGAGGGGATTCAGGTGATCTCAGACCACTGGCTATTTCCTCCTGGAACTCTGGGTAGTAAATTCAGGACACTCATCCAACTTCTTTTGCCCTGAAAGCAGGTGGTGGAAAGGAAGAGGCATTCAGAACTTGGGTCCCCAAAGAAGCAAGCACACAGGTGTGAAACTGGGAAAGGGGCAATTTTTGGAAGAAGGAAGAAAGCAATACTAAATTGGGGAGATCTAGATGGGAAAAGGCGTTTTGTTGTTATGGGAAAGTTATTTTTTTCTTCTTTTTTTTCCTTCCTTGGGAATGGACCTGGAAGGTTTTGCTGGGGAAAGCCTAATTGGGGTAGGACTGGTGATGAAAAGGAATTTTTGCTGAAGAGGCAGGGAAGAGGGTTGGAAAAACAAATACTACATGAGAAACTGGAAGAACTGAGTTGGTCTGTTATCAGTGGAAAGATACTACAAAAATGGGGACTCTTGGTGGGAAGAAACAATTTTTGCTGGAAAGTGATCCTGAATGGAGAAAGAATCTGGAAAAGAAAAAAATATATATTTCTATATGTATATATATATTTTTTTGCTAGAGTTAAGTTCCTAAAAGGAGGGCGAGGGGTATAATCAAAGAAGAGGGATTTTTGTTTTTGCTGGAAGATCCTAAAAAGAAACAAATCTGGGTCCCCTATTCAGAAGAAAGGGGATTTTTAGCAGAAGGCCTGGAAGCTAGGGCGAATGCAAGGCCGCGGTGCAGAAAGTGCGGAGGTCGGTAGGGCCCCGAGGCGCGAGCTGGGGTGCTGTGAGGGGGCAGTTGGGGCCTGCGGGGTCGGGGGAGGAAAGATAAAGGGGATGCAGCGGACCAGGGGCCCCTGAGGAGAGTCTTCTCCAAGCGGGAAAGGGCTGCGGGGGTGCAGCAGGGCCCGGAGCTGTTGGGGTGCAGAAGGTGCGTGCGTGACGCGGGGTGAGGGGCGCCCGCCGCGCCTGCTGCGCTCCTCGAAAAGGAGATGGGCCCCCTAAAAAACAAATATATAAACGAATTAGATTTTAAGGGGGGGGAGGGGTTGAAAAGTGAGGAGGGGCGGGGAAGGGGGGGTAGGGAGGAAAGGGAGGGGGCAGGGGCAGCAGCAACCGGGTTTTACCCGCCCCGGGGGCTCGCGCGCCGGCCTTGAGCCTCGCGCCTGGCGGGCCTCCCAGCGGCCCCCTGCCTCCCTCGCGCCGCCCGCCGGCCGGGCGCGCACGCGCAGCCCGGCCCGCCCCCGGAGCGGCCCGCTCACCCGCGGCGTGGGCGCGCGTGCATGGCTGAGGGTCGCTTCACGACGCCCAGGGCGGCCTCGCGCGCCCCTCGCGCCGCCCGGGCTCCCGGCGCGTGCCGCCCGGCGGCGAAGTCTCCGCAGCTATTGGGCCTCCGCCGAGGGGCGGGGCCGCGCGAGGGGCGGGGCCTGGATGCGATCAGGTGACCAGCGGCGGGCGGGAAAGGAGGCGGTTGGTGGCCATTTTGCGGGGAGGGCCGTTGAGGGCGGGAGAGTGTCCAGGCGGAGCCCGGGAAGGGGCTGCGGGGGGAGGGGCCGGCCCCCCAACACCCGCACACACACGGGGGCCGAGAGTCCGGCGGCCCGGGCCATTGTTCCTGGAGGGCGGCTTTAGAACGCAGCGGCGGGGCACTCGGGCTCCCTGCGGCTGCTCCGAGCTGCGGTGGCCCGCGATGGGGGCTGCGAGGGCGGGGGCCGCCCTGGCCGGGTCGTGGGACCCAGCGAGGCAGCCCCGCGTGTTCCCGAGGCAGCCGCGGCGCGAGCGGGAGCCACGGAGACCTGCCCTGTGGTGGGTCGGGAAGATGCGGGGCTGCCCTGCTTTGGTGTGCCGGCCAAGCCGTCTGTGGGGCCAGCTCCGTGCTGAGCCGTGTTGAGGGAGGGGTGGAAACGGGGTGAGCAGTGGACGGAGGGTGCTGACGGGTCAAGGAGTTTGAACCCTGGAACAGCTGAGACGGGGGGTTCATTCCCTACAAAGGGAACGCCGATCATCTATGGACACGAAGTCGCTTTGCGGTTGCCTGCGGGTGGGAATGGGGAGCCATACCTGAGCACGAGGGGGTCTCACTGGGGTGATGGGAAGATTCTAAAAGTGAGTTACGGCGATGGTTGTGCAACGTGGTGGGTTTACTAGAAGTCCTTGGATTGTACACTTAAAACGGGTGACTTTTATGTAAATTATACCTCAGTAAAGTTTAGTTGATTTCAAAAATGGATCCCTGGGGTAGACAGAACAGAGAGGAGAAGAAAAAGACCGGCATTCTACTTTTGGATTCCTTTGTTCAGCAAATATTTATTGAGCTTCTTTCTGAGATAGAGCAGCGTCTGAGTCAGACCAACATCCCTGCTCTAGCTTATGTTCTGGAGTAGCGCTGTCGCATGAAACAATACAAAAACGTGAAATTAACTTTAATAATACAACTTAACCCAAAATGTTATTTCAATATGTAACCAAAACAAAATTTTTAACGTTACTTTTTTTTTTTTTGGAAGTCTGGACATCTCAATCCAGACCTGTCACATTTCAAGGGTAGTCACAGGTAGGTAGCTACTGGCTCTGGTACTCAACAGCATACCTCTAGTGGGGGACAGGCAAATACATTTAGAATGCAATGTGGAAAGAAAAAATAAGGAAAGAGGATGGAGCTCCTCAGAGGATACTGTTTGATACAGGTCAGTGAAGGTCTTTCTGGTGAAGTTACACTGAGCAAAGACCTGAAGGAAATGAAAGGAATCTATAAAAATATCTGGGGGAAGAGCAAGTGCAAAGGCCCTGAGACAGGAGGATGTGGATCCATTTGAAGAACAGCAGAGACCAGTGTGACTAGATCTATGTGAGTAAAGAGTAAACTAGGGACAGATCATATAGGCCTCCATAAGTTATGCAAAGATGGGAATTAAACACCTGCTTTCAATTGAGGAGAGATGTTTCATTTATTTAGCAAACATTTAAAAATAGAGTTTCAGCAGTGTGATCTATCCCCTTAATGGAAATAGGAACCCTGGTCACAGGGTGCGTGAGAGTTTAAAGAACAGGACTTAAACTCCTGAAATAAATTGATATCTTCCCGTCCTCTGACAAACACTGAACACTTTATGGACAAAGAAGACACTTGCAACATGTAACACAAAGAATTAGCATTCAGAAATTATTTTAAAAGACTGCAAATTAAAGCAACAGCCAAATTAAAGAAAAAAAAAAAAAAGATATGAAGAGACGCTTCATCCCAGAGGAAACCTATGAAAAGAGGCCGAACCACAATAACAAGAAATGCAAGTTAAAACAGGAGGTATCATGTCATGTCCACCAGCATGGCAAATTTTTAAATTTTTCTATCAGGTAGAGCAAGGAGAACTCATACAGTACTCATAATGGGTAAAATTGGGACAGTCACATTGGAGAACAAATTCGACTTAATACAATTAAAGATGTAATGTATCCCATGCCCCAGCAAACCCAGGGGTTCATTGTAGAGAAACTTGACTCATATACATTAGGAGATGTGTACAGGAGTAATCATAAGCAGCAATGCTTTCACAGCCCCCCATAAGCCTGGATTGGATGATCCTAGAACAGAAAAAGGACATTAGTGGAAAAACTACTGGAATCTCAATAAAGACTGGAAGTCAGTTAGTAATGTATCAGTGTTGATTTCCTGGTTTTGACAAATATACTATGATGATGTAAGAGGCTGACATCAGAGGAAACTGGGTGAAGGGTATATGGAGGTGTACATCTTTCCAACTTTCCTATAAATCTAAGATTTTTATCTACAGGATACTGGAAAAATTATGATGCATTTACTCAATGGAATATTATACAGCTGTGAAAATTAGTCAATTTCAGTCACAACAGTACAGCTGTGTTTTCATTTACTTACGAAGTTTCAAAAGAGGCAGAACCAAACAATATAGAGTTAGGGACACAAAGATGTCCCTGCAGATGATGATTATTTTTTTATGTAGGCTCCATGCCCAGCAAGGAGCCCAATGTGGGGCTTAAACTCATGACCCTGAGATCAAGACCTGAGCTGAGATCAAGAGTCAGACGCTTAACTAACTGAGCCACCCAGGCACCCCTGTGGATTATTTTTTTTTAACGATAAGATAACACAAAGATAAGATAAACACAAAGTTTAGCAAAGTAGTTACCTCTGAGGGGTGACAGAAGGGAATGAGAAGGAGGAGGGCCCACAAGGAAACTTTAGAGGAAATGGAATGTTTTCTTTCTTAAATTGGGTGGTGGGACCATGGCTGCTCATTTTGTTCTTATTCTTTATATTTTATGCATGCATATATGTTTATATTATATATTTACATTATATATGTGTGTATTTGATCTTTAAGCACCTACTCCATACTTAAGTTAAAAACAAAAAGAAATTTTATTTATTTATTTTTAAGATTTTATTTATTTATTTTGACAGAGAGAAACACAGTAAGAGAGGGAACCCAAGCAGGGAGAGTGGGAGAGGGAGAAGCAGGCTTCCCGCAGAGCAGGGAGCCCGATGCGGGGCTCGATCCCAGGGCCCTGGGATCCTGACCTGAGCCGAAGGCAGATGCTTAACGACTGAGCCACCCAGGCGCCCCACAAAAAGAAATTTTAAAAGAAATAAGAGTTAAGGGGCACCTGGGTGGCTCAGTCGTTAAGCGTCTGCCTTCGGCTCAGGTCATGATTCCAGGTCCTGGGATCGAGCCCCGCATCGGGCTCCCTGCTCCGCACGAAGCCTGCTTCTCCCTCTCCCACTCCCCCTGCTTGTATTCCCTCTCTCGCTGTGTCTCTCTCTGTCAAATAAATAAATAAAATCTTAAAAAAAAAAAAAAAGAAATAAGAGTTAAGCTGGAGAAGCAAGACCATGGACTTGAAACAATTCAAGTACTTCCTTCTATCCCATCTCAAACATTGAGAGCCTTCTGAGTGCTGTTCTCTGAGGAGGATACAAAATGAAGAGGGTCCACTGGTCACAGGAAATGGGGGTCCAGTTAGGCAGGAACAGTTTTTAAAGCATTGTTCTTTTCATCATTTAGTAAACATGAAGAAATACCGAGGCTGTGTCACTTGCACGACACCTGAGCCGGGCAGTCAAGCAGATAAGGACACGGGATCCTGGCGGTTGAGAATCTACTTACAGGAAGTAGCACTTAACTGCTGAAATGATCCAAGAACAAGCCATTCCTTCTTCCCTTAAGCAGCACTTTTGAGCGTCTGCTTTATGCTCTACTCAGTGATCAGCTTTTCTATGAAGGGACTCATAGGAGGCCAAGAGACTCAGGAAGGAGGGGGCCCTGGACGAGGGAGATGACAGTCCACTTAGCCAGAGGGGACTGAAACTCGAGGAGTGAAATCACAAGGATTCTTGCCTTTAATTAATAGACGTTAAGAAATACTGAGAGCCTGTCTGTCTTCTGCTCAGAGTTTATGCTGGCAAGGAAGAAGAAAACGCAAGGAGCCTAGTAAAAGCTGAGAAGTCACAGAGAAGGATTTGGGTCCTTGCTTCACGATCACATACTGGTTGACTAAGAGCTTGCTGTGGGCCCAGAGTAGGATAAGGGAGAGCTTACAGCCTCACGAGGGCCCGACATCACCAATCTCTGAGGATACCTGCAGGAGGAAGGTCATTAGAGCCGGCCTCAGAATGGGTGTCTTGTCTCTGTCTGGAAGAGAGGCTGGCATCTGTGCAAATGGCCTTTTGCCCCCACTTTCAAGTGGAGACTTATGTTTAAGGTTTGTGTGTGGAAGGGCATTTCCCAACAAGATGGCCCTTCCAGATAAAAATGCCTTAAAAAGCCCCCATCAGCACTCATCAAGATAGCCAAAAGGTGGAAACGACCAAATGTCCATCTGCCGATGAATGGATAAACTAAACGTGGTAGATCCAGACATTGGAATATTATCCAGCCATAAAGGAAGTGAAGCACTTAACGTTATATCCCCATGACTTGTTTCGTTCATCAGAAATAGGTTCAGCATCAAAACAGGTAAACACACTGGGGCGCCTGGGTGGCTCAGTCAGTTAAGCGTCTGCCTTTGGCTCAGGTCATGATCCTAGAGTCCTGGGATCGAGTCCCACATCGGGCTCCCTGCTTCTCCCTCTCCCTCTGCCCCTCTCCCCTGCTCATGCTCTCTCTCGAGCGCTCTCTCTCTAAAATAAAGAAATAAAATCTTTAAACAAACAAACAAATAAAAAACCCGAAACAGGTGGACCCAGCTGTGGTAGAAGCAGAACTCTAACCAGTACCGGATGGTGTCCAAGCCCATTGGTACTAACCACTCTCTTACGATACAATGACATGTGTCTTCAGGGCCTGGCACTCTGAATTTTTGTTTAACTGAATTTAATTAAACGTGGTGACTTAAAAAAGAAGAAGAAGAAGAAGACTGGAGCCCTGCTATGTGCTATTACATAGGTAAACCCTGAAAACAGGACGCCAAAATATTCAGAGGAGGCAAATCCATAGAGATGGAAAGCAGACTAGTGGGTGCCCAGCAGTGGGGGATCAGGGAATGGGGAGTGACTATTTAGCGACTATAGGGTTTCCTTTTGAGGTGTTAAGAATGTTCTGGACCTCCATAGAGAAGGCGGCAGCTCAGCATCACGAATATACGAAGCACCACTGAGTCGTATACTTTAAAATGGTAAACCTCATGTGATGTGAGTTTCATTTCAACAAAAAAGTCATTTAAAAAAAAAACCTCTCAGTATCTTTAAGCTTTTGAAAGTAAAAAAGCACCCGTACATCTCTTTTACGGGAGATTTCCTTGGGCTTCCTCTGTCTAGCGCAGTGTTTCTCAAAAGTGAGCCTGGAGGGCTGACTCAGGTCTGGTGTGGGTGGGACCAAAGAATGTGCATTTCTCCGGTGGTGATGTGGCTGCTACTGGGCGGGAGGCCACACTTGGAGAATTACTATTTTTGCACCAAGAATCTACTCACGTTGGGGGGTGCTCCATTAGACACTTTCACGGGTAGGGTGGCAGTCCCCCCACCGACTCAGCACCACGCTCTGAACACAGCACACGTTCACCTTTGTGGGACGAATGAATCAGTGGGGTGACTGTGGCAGGATCAAAATGACTGGCTTGGGGCGCCTGTGTGGCTCAGCCGTTAAGCGTCTGCCTTCGGCTCAGGTCGTGATCTCAGAGTCCTGGGATCGAGCCCCGCATCGGGCTCCCTGCTCGGCGGGAAGCCTGCTTCTCCCTCTCCCACTCCCCCTGCTTGTGTTCCCCTCTCTCGCTGTGTCTCTCTCTGTCAAATAAATAAATAAAATCTTTAAAAAAAAAAACAAAATGACTGGCTTTCCCCTACCCTGAAACCCAGTATCTGGAGACACTGGTGAGATGTTTCTGGTTGAAATGAGGACTTGAACAACCCTAATGCCAAGAGGGGGGGAAAAAAGCAAGCAAGCAAGCAAGCACCCCTGCTTCTTAATATTTAGCCATGGAAATCCGAGTCTACGGAAGTAGAACACCATTCCTCTGGCTTAAAAAAAAAAAAAAAAAAAAGGAAATAGAACAGCTTCTCTGCCCGGATAAATATTGAGCCCTCCTGCAGCATTATTCCATTTGTGCTAGATCATCTTGCAAGTCATTCAACGAATGCCTTTCAACTGTCTGCTCAAGCAAAACACTCGTTGGGGCGCCTCCTAGGGTAGGTATTTATATTGGAGTAATCTTTCTAACTATTTCATGTGTTGCTAAATATTTTTTGTTATTTTTGTAATTCTTCTGCTTCTCCTAGCAGACTATATATGCTCCTTGAAAGTGTGGTCTGGCCTCACTCAGCAGACACTATCGTCTATAATAATACTATTATTAATAATATAGAATTATATCAGGATGACCAACTCATCCCAGTGTGCCCAGAACTTTCCTGATTTTAGCGCTGAAAACCCCATGTCCCTGGAAACTCCTTAATTCCAAGGAAATTGGAATTTGCTTGACTGTTGGTCCCCCTAATTATAATGAATGATATAAATAGAAAGCATTTATCAAGCTCTACTTGTATTAACTCACTCCTCACAACATGGGAATATTAGTATCATCCCTATTTTCCAGATGAGGAAATGGGCTCAGAGAGGTTAATTTTCTCGAGTGTACACAGCCAGGAAGAGGCAGACTCAGGAATAAACCCATCCTTTTTACCACCACGGGTGTTTAGTAAATATCTGTCAATTGAATGAGTAAATCGAGAATCCTTAGTACCTTCGTATTTGACCATAAAATCTAGCTGAAGAGGTCAGACACTCTTACTCATCTTTGTATCTCTGTAACCTTGCAGGGCTGGGCAGGTCTGTCCATCTGTCATAAACCAATGTGAAATCGCACAGCTCAGGATGTTCAAAGAACACCACCAGCAGGGTTTGCTTAACTGCTAACGGAGGAGCTTAGCTTCCACGGGCTGTAGGAGGAAGGAGAAGGTTATGAGGACTGAAGCCAACTGAAAAAAAGTCTCAGACCTAGTCTGCATCTTAAAGGACCAGTGGATTATGGCATCAGTGGGCCCAGTAGCGATCAGTGGCTTTCCATGTACCAGACACTTGGCTGAAACGTATCCACGAAGGATGTGTGGTTGGGGGAGGAGGGAGAATCTCCCTGCATGAAGGGTATAAAAGGGAAAGTGAGGCTGGGAAATTCAAAGACTGGCCAGACTTTGATCTGGTGGCAGCAAACTCCAAGACCGATGGAATAATAATAATAATAATAGTAATAATAGCAGCAATAACAACAGGAAACATTTCAACAGTGACTATCATGTACCAAGCCTTCCTCTCAACATTCTATATGCAAATCTCACGTCATCCTCCCAACAAGCCCACGATGTGGGTACTATGACTCACCTGATTTCATGGAAGGGGAGACTTTGAATGGAAAGCGATAGAGGGGAGAGTTTGCAGACTGTGTTCCGTGGGCCACGGGGAGTCCCCTGAGCAGAATGTTCAATCTCAGTGCTACCGTCATTTGGGGGGTCAGGTCCTTCTTGGTTTTGGGGGGCTGTCCTGTGCATGGTAGCATGTTTGGCCGCATCCCCAGCCTTTACCTGCTAGAGGCCAGGAACACCTTCTCCCCACAGCGTGACAAGCAAAATGCCTCCAGACCTTGCCAAGTGTCCTCCAAGGGGGAAAAAAAAATCACTCCCGGCTGAGAGCCATTGCACTGGTGGGTTTTTGTTTTTGTTTTTGTTTTTGTTTTTGTTTTTGTTTTTGTTTTTTTAAAGATTTTATTTATTTATTTATTAGAGAGCGAGCGAGAGAGAAACAGCATGAGAGGGGGGAGGGTCAGAGGGAGAAGCAGGCTCCCCGCCGAGCCGGGAGCCCGATGTGGGGCTCGATCCCAGGACTCCGGGATCATGACCTGAGCCGAAGGCAGTCGCTCAACCGACTGAGCCACCCAGGCGCCCGCACTGGTGGGTTTTTGAACAGTGGAGGGATACCTAGCTGGGTCTGGAATGATTTCTCTGGATCCCAGAATGACAAGTCTGAAACATGGCCCTAGATACTGGGATTGCAAGCTCTGTGGCCCACCCTTCATTTGTCATTTGCTCAATACTCCAGCTTTCTGCCATACCAGCTCCAAGCTTTTAAAATGAGAATCAGAGTTGAATCCTGAGCAGAAATGCATTTTTGTATTTTTGTATTTTTTTTTTCCTTCTACCTGGGGGAGAAGGAGAGATGAGATGTCCGAGGGCACTGGGCTTTCTCACAGGGCTTGGGGATAGGGAGGTGGTGGGGTGGGCAGGCATGACTGGGAAGGGATGACACAGCTTGTTAAGGACTGGACTGAACTCTAGGGGTCCCCAAGACTACCCTCAGGCTTAATGATTGGCTGGAAGGATGCCCAGAACCCAGCAAGGTTGTTGTACCCATGGTTACCATGTTACAGTAGAAGGAAGGGGTAAGGGGCGCCTGGGTGGCTCAGTCGGTTAGGCATCTGCCTTCGGCTCAGGTCATGATCCCAGGGCCCAGGGATCAAGCCCCACATCGGGCTCCTGCTCGGTGGGAAGCCTGCTTCTCCCTCCCCCACTCCCCCTGCTTGTGTTCCCTCTCTCGCTGTGTCTCTCTCTGTCAAATAAATAAATAAAATCTTAAAAAAAAAAAAAAAAGGAAGAGATAAAAGGTAAAAGGTGCACGGGGCAGAGTCCAAGTGACACCAGGCACAAGCTTCCAAATAAGAAAGGGCTTATTTCTCCCAGGCACGATGTGGGACAACATGCATGAGCTGTTGCCAACCAGGAAAGCTCACCTGAGCTTCAGCGTCCAGCGTTATTGTGTGCCTGACCTCAGTCTCCAGCCCCTCCAGGGGTCAAGCTGCCACTGGGTGGGCCAAGACCCTAGGTAAACAAAAACACTCTTGTTGAGGCCAGACAGATCAAGGGCTTAAAGGTTTTACCTCCTAGGAGCCAGGGACAAGGGCTAAATCTCCCTTTGCGATGTACAGGGTGCAGATGCCCCAGGCCTACGGAGTTAAGTCTATGCCGTACAAGAACAGAACAAGGTTTGGAGCCCAGTTTTCCGGTCTTCCAAGACCCTCTCCAGTCCCCTGCCTGTGTGAATAGAAGTAATTTCCAAAGTAGCATTTGAACCCACAGCAGCAACGCAAACCTCCATTCTTTGTCCACCAGCCTCGACAGCTGTGTTGGTACCAGATCAGCTCAGTGCCCCCGGGGCAGCCTGTGAGATGCTCGGCTCCCAGAAGGAGTTCTGATACGTGAATATTCTAAGGTTCTGAAGTCATTTACAGGCTCACGCACCCCTCTCTGGACTTCAGTGCTCTCCACCATCATACACTGAGTCCCCCTAGTCGCCGCGGTGCCAGGACCTGGAATTTCAAAGATGACCAGCTATGGTGCCCACCACTGAAAATTCTTTCTTTCTTTTTTTTTTTTTTTAAAGATTTTATTTATTTATTTGAGAGAGGATGAGAGGAGAGAGAGAGCACATGAGAGGGGGGAGGGTCAGAGGGAGAAGCAGACTCCCTGCTGAGCAGGGAGCCCGATGCGGGACTCGATCCCGGGACTCCAGGATCATGACCTGAGCCGAAGGCAGTCGCTTAACCAACTGAGCCACCCAGGCGCCCTGAAAATTCTTTCAAGATCCATCATCTCTGGGGCACCTGGGTGGCTCAGTCGGTTAAGCGTCTGCCTTCAGCTCAGGTCATGATCCCAGGGTCCTGGGATCGAGTCCCGCATCGGACTCCCTGCTCCGCGGGGAGCCTGCTTCTCCCTCTGCCTCTGCCTCTCTCTCTCTCTATCTCTCATGAATAAATAAATAAAATCTTTAAAAAAAAAAAAAAAGATCCATCATCTCCTCCTATGAACATTCATGTACAAGTTTTTCGTTTGAACACCTGTACTCATTCTCTCGGGCATACACCTAGGAGTGGAATTGCCGGGTTGTATGGCAGTTAGTTCTGTGTTTAACTTCTAGGGGAGAATTGGTTTCGAAGGTAGAGGATTTGCTGAGGAGAGAGAATGAGATGAGGCAAAGCTGATTCCAGAATTTTCGAGCCAAGCAATTGGGTGACTGAGCGGTAGCGCCAGCCACAGAGATGGGAACACTAGCAGGAGGTGGGGGACAGATGGCAGAGTGGGGGACAGCCATGAGCTCAGTTTTGGACGTGTTTGGACCCCATGAGCCAGGTCCTGGAGTGGTATATAACTGAGTCCGTCAGACTCTGCCCATGCAGCCCACAGGGGAGACAAGACGGACATTAAACAAATAATCATGCAGCTGATCACGATGGTGACAAGCGCTACGAAGGAGAAATTGAGGGCCCGTGAGAGGGAGAGGGTGTGCCTTGAGAATCTGGTCAGGCCTGGAGGGTCAGGAAAGGGTTGCTTAGCCAGGGATATTTGAGTTGACATTTAAAGGATGAATAGGAGTTAACTAACGTTCTGATTTTTTTTTCCTGATTATTTATTACTGCATAACAAAACTGCCCTAAAACAGTGGCTTAAATAATGACAATCATTTATTTTGTTCACAAGTCTGGGGCGAAGGGTGCGGGTTGGCTGGATTCAGGCTTGGGGCCTCTCATGCAGGTACAGTCACATCTGGGTGGGCTGGAGTCGTCTCCGAGGCTTATTCATTCGCTATCTGGTGTTTGATCCTGGCATTGACCAGAACCTCAGCTGGGGCTGTTGGCCCAGAACACCAACATCTCCTCTCCACGTGGTCTGGCTTCTTCCCAACATGGCGGCCCCAGGGCACTGGGACCTCTTACATGGCAGCTCAGGGCTCCAAAGACCACATCCCAAGAGAGCTAAACAAATATACTGCCTTTTTATGACCATTCCCCAAAAGTCCCATAGAGCCACGTATTAGTTTGCCAGGGCTGGTGTAAGGAAGTACTACAAACAGTGTGGCCTGAGCCACAAAACTGTATTTATTGTCTTACTTATACATTCTGGAGGCTCGAAGTCCAAGATCAAAGTGTTGATAGGATAGACCAAGGTGTTGGTAGAGTAACCCTCAGGAGGAAGGGAAAATCTGTTCCTGGCTGTCT
Source organism: Halichoerus grypus (assembly GCF_964656455.1). NCBI lineage: Eukaryota > Metazoa > Chordata > Mammalia > Carnivora > Phocidae > Halichoerus > Halichoerus grypus. Next base: position 52,903,478 of record NC_135726.1, read on the forward strand.
CCCAACTTCTGGGGGTTTGCTGACATCCTTGGTGTTCCTTGCTTCTACTTCATCACCCTGACCTCTGCCTTCACCTTCACATAGTATCCTCCCTTTGTGTGTGTCTGTGTCCAAACATCTCCTCTTTATAAGGACACCAGTCATGTTGGATTAGAGGCCCACCCTCCTCCAGTATAACCTCGTCCTAACTAACAACCACAACAACCCTATTTCCAAGTAAGGTTACGTTCTGAGGTGTTGGGGGTTGGGACTTCAATGCAGAAATTTGGGAGGGGACGCAATTCAACGAATAACAAATCACTTCTGTTACAGTCTCAAACCTGCCCAGATTCAAAGGGAAGGAACAGACAAACCCAACTCTTAATAGGAGACAAGCCAAAGTCACATTGTAAGAGCATGTGGGATGGTAGACGGTGTTGCGGTTATATTTGGAAAACACAAATGTCAAGTGTTGAGGTAGAGGCTGGGGTAGAGGTAGGCTTTTCCTGATAAGAGGTATGCTTAGCAGCTCTGGAATCAAACTATATCCATTCGGATGAGTTCATCTGTAAGAAGAAAGAATATTCAATTACCAGTGACTGGATGTAGGTGACCTGGGGCTGGTTCCACAGCTTGGGCACATCATCACAGATTTGTGTATCTTTCTGCTGTGGGCTGTCCTCAGAGTACTGTTATTTTTGATCCTCCTTGTTGTTGCCTCATGGTCACAAGGTGGCTGCTGTAGCACTTCATGTCACATATTCACTCCATCATCTCAAGTAGGAAGGACAAAGAGCAATAGCAAAAGGCTGTCTTCTTAAGACACTCAATATTTTTATCCGGACAGATTTGCTGTGGCAGATTGCAACAGCTGCCCTATTGTCCTCTCCCTGTGTGCTTGCCTTGGACTTTGGTGTGCCCTCCCACTCTGGCCTTCACCATGGAACTTGCCCTGGCCAATGGGATATTAGCAGATGTGACACCAACAGAAGTTTGAACTGGGCGTGTGAGATTGGGCTCAATCACTCCCGAGTGTCTGCCATCACCCTGAGAACATGCCCAGGCTAGCTTGCTAGAAGATGAGAGGGAGAGGCACGTTGCTCTAGTTGCCTGAGCCAGCCTCCGTCACTCAACAGCCACTGACCACATGCGCATGGGCCCTGCCATGATCAGCAGAACCACCTAGCTTATTCCCAGCTGACTCCAGATGCATAAGCAATCGATGCTTAGTATTATATTCCATTGAGGTTTGGTGGTGGTTTTTCACGCAGCATTATGGTGGCAGTGGATAACTGATCACGTTTTTCAGAAATCCTCCAAGCGATCTTGGACAGAGCAGGGAGGTGGTGGGGGGTGAGAGGGTGCGGGGGCGGTGGGAGAGGGGTCACATATCCAAACACAACTGCATGGAGTCTGAGAAAGCAAGAGGAATGGGATGGAGCTGATTGGCTTGGGCCAATCATGATCAATGCCCTGGGATTACTGCCCCAAACAAAACTGAGGTTCTGTAAGCAAAGACAAGGGGGGGGGGATGGCCCGGGGTGGGCGGCCAGCAGTATCTGTCCCCACTACAACTGAAGATACTGGTTTTGCTCTGGTTGGGGGGGGGGGGCTAGGTGCACGCGAATGTATACAAGGCTGTCAGAGGACCCAGAAATGATGGTGGTTCCTTCTGGCGAGGGGACTGGGATGGGAGACGGACCGAGGAGAACGTCAGCATAATCAGTAAGGATTTCAATTTTCTACAAAATTTTAAAATTTTAAATAAAATGTACTGATGCTAAAATGTATTAATTACACTAAAATATATGAATTATGATTAAAACATACTAAAATTACATTAACACTTATTAATTAAGCAAAAACCTATTAATAAATGAAAAGTTATTAATTACAATTACATTAAATTGTACTCTCAAAATTAAATTAAAGCATATTAATTTAAGTGCATTGATTAAAATTAAATTGGAATTATTGATTGAAATTAAATTAAAATGTGCTCACGAAATTGAACTTAACATTTAGCAGTTGGATTAAACCTTATTGATATTTAAATTAAAATGTAGTAAATACAAAAATAAAAAAGTTAAGTTCAAATGAAATTTTAAAGTATTAAAGGAAATAACATTTTCCAGTGATTGTGTTCCACAATTACCATCCTATAATCAAAAGAATTCTTGCAGCATATATGGGGAGATACCAAACGCAGTGCCTGGTGCACAGGGGGTGCTCAGATGGGTGAGTTAGGAGGTAGGACTGAGCTCAGGCTCAGAGGGTAGGGGAAGAGCAACCTCCCACCAGAGACTGAATGCTTGGTGGAAGGAGCGTGAGATCTGGGGTCACCCGTGCTATGTTTTTGAAGTGCTTTATGTATATTAACTCATTGAATCCTTATAAATGTCTGCTGAAGCAGTTACTATTATTACCCCCATTTTCCAGATGAGTAAACTGAGGCCCAGAAAGATTAACTTAGAAAATGGAGGAGTCAGGATCCAAAGATCTGGATTTGAACCCAGGCCCCAACCCACAGGTTAAATGGCCTCAGGCAAAGCTCAGTTTCTGCCCCAGAGATTGAGGACAGCGACCCATCCGAGTGGGAGGGCTCAGGGAAAATGGGAAGACTGTGTAGAAAGCCCTCAGTGAATCATGAACAGTCGAATGTATGTCAATGATTAGGCAGCGGGGAGGGAGGCTGGCAGTCCCGGCTGGGAGAAAGGCATGAGCAAAGGCACTGAGGCCTCACTGTGGAGGTCAAGCCAATATCGCTGTGCCGGAAGTTGCCTAGGAGATGGAAAGTGAGGTGTGTTTGTGCCCTAAATCCTGGATGCCTCCTGGAACAGCCTTTTCCTTCTGGTGCTTAGTGAATGTACCACAGCTTGGGGGCCATAGAGCAAGGCACTCCTCTGGCTGGCAGCATGACTCTGGGGGCTCAGCTCTTTGGGTCAGGGCTTCTCACCCTGAGGACATGTCCTGTTATCCCAGGCACAGCCTCAGAATTCCCCTAAAACTGCCAGAGAAAACTTACCTCAGTTTAGGAAAATGGAACAGGACACAGAACTGGAAAGGAGCAGAGCGGCCATCTGGTCCAACCCTTTCAATGTGCACAGATCTGGAAGCTGAGGCCCAGAGAGGGCAAGGGACTTGCCCCAAGTCACACAGCAAGTCCGTGCAGAAACAGAGCCAGATGCAGCTATCCTGACTTCTGGACCTAATGCTTTTCCCTCTCCCCCCGGGATTTGTGTATGGGGGCATCTGGGAGTTTGTATGAACTGGACGGTTGAGGGCAGGGGAGAGGGGGCTACCAGCCATGTTGCACTAAAGGAGGATTAGGCGGTATTCGCCTTGACGATGCTCAACCACCACTGCGCTATTAAATTTTTTTCAAGTTTGACATTCAGCCATTGTAATGAATAAACATGATTCAAGCACATATTTACTAAGCGTAATGTGTTTAGCACCATAGGAGATGAGAGAAAAAGACCCATCCTGCTATGGTCTGAGTGTTTGTGTCCTCCCCCAAATTCCTATGTTGAAACCTACCCCCAGTTGCTGGCATTAGGAGGTGGGACCTTGGGACATGATTAGATCAGGAGGGTGGAGCCTTCACCAATGAGATTAGGGCCCTTTTAAGAGACACCAGAGAGTTCCTTCACCCTTTCCGCCACGTGAGGTAATAGTGGAAAAACTACTAAATCTGCCTGCACCATGACCTTGGACTTCCCAGCCTCCAGAACTATGAGAAATACATGTTTATGGTTTGTAAGCTACCTGGTTTATATTTTTTGCTATGGCAGCCCAAACGGACTAAGACACACCCTTACCGACTTTAGGATTGAGAGACTGTAGAGAGAAAGAGAGACACACAGGGGCGCCTGGGTAGCTCAGTCGGTTGGGCGTCTGCCTTCAGCTCGGGTCATGATCCCAGGGTCCTGGGATTGAGCCCTGCATCAGGCTCCCCGCTCAGCGGGAAGTCTGCTTCTCCCTCTCCCTCTGCCCCTCCCCCTGCTCATGCTCTCTCTCTCTCTCTCTCAAATAAATAAATAAATAAAATCTTTAAAAAAGAGAGAGAGACACATAAAATAATAAAGAATAAGTATTAAGGTTAGGATTAGCCTTCTTTAAAAATAACCCACCTCGGGGTGCCTGGCTGGCTCAGTCGGTGGAACACGTGACTCTTGATCTCGGGGTCCTGAGTTCAAGCCCCATGTTGGGTGTAGAGATTTACTTAAAAAAAAAAAAGATTTAAGAAAAAAAATAAACTAAGTCTAGCTAAGCCTTCACCATACTCTGCCACACCTCCATTATCTCATTATAAGTGTGAGTTTGCCCTTCAGTATCCTCTGGTCCGGGATCTTCTCTTTTTACCATTGAGTCCCCTGCAGTCAGGCATTTAACAAATACAGAGCACGTGCTCTGTGCCAAGATGCCGCCGTGAACAAGCAGACAATGTCCCTGGCCTCCTGGGTTTAAGTTCTTGTGTCATAGGCATAAATCAACAAGAAAAGAAACAAGTTAACTCCAAAGTGCGATGAGAGCTATAAAAGGAAGAAACATGATGGTGATGTGTGACAGACCAGCCCTGGGTGCTTTAGACCCTTTGCTACTCAAACCGTGGTCCGCAGACCAGCAGCACCGGCCGCTTGCTAGAAAGACACAAGTTCAGGCCCTATCCCAGACCTCCTGAATTAGGAGGCCTTGCATTTTATTTTAGAAAGATTCCCATGGGATTCGTGTGCACCTTGAAGGTTGAGAAACACTGCCTTAGATAGCATGACCCATGAAGGCTTCTCGGAAGAGGTGGCATGTGAATTGAGACCTAAAGATTGAAAGAGTCATGCAGCGTGCAGAGCACAAATTCCAAGCAAAGGGAACTTCAAGTCCAAAGGTCATGGCACCAGGTAGAGGTCTGAGGAGTTCCAAGGGGACTGGGGTGGTTCGGGCAAGCAGGTCAGGGGTACTGGCTGAGGTTAGGGAGGCAGGTGACAGCCCCTGGTGGGCCCTGGGAAGGGATTTGGATAGCTTATGCCATCCATGGAAGGGCCACATGGGGGGTGGGGCACGATCTGATTGACATTTACAAAAATGTCCCTCTGGGTCTGCTGTGGGTTCATACTGTGACACTTAGCTCTGTTGGAACCACGTTTCTCAGAATTTCCTTCCATGTGTGGCTCTGGGTTAGGCTTGGCCAGAAGAGAAATGTGCACATAAAGACTCACTCGGTGATTTTTATCTAACATATTGTCCACATTCAGATTGCCTCGATTGTCCTCCAAATATCTCACCTTAAAAATATTAATATTAAGGGACCCTGGGTGGCTCAGTCGGTAGGATGTCCGACTCTTGATTTCGGCTCAGGTCATGGTCTCGGGGTCGTGGGATCAAGCCCCACGTTGGGCTCTGCGCTCAGCACAGAGTCTGATTGGAATTCTCTCTCTCCCTCTCCCTCTGCCCCCACTAAAATAAGTAAATAAATAATTTTTAATAAATATTAATAATATGCTGGGTGATGATGAGAGCTGTCCCAAGGTTGATTATACATAATTGCAGAGGAGAAAGTGGGAGGGGAGGCAAAATCACCATCTTCCAATAGCTTCTCCCCTGGTGTGACCAAATTTTGCACAACCAACCCCAAACGGAACGGCGAAGGAGGCAAGTGCACTGAGGGCCAGCCCAGTCTCAGGCCCGGAGATGGTGAATGAATTGAGCAGGCGTGGACCTGGGCATTGTTTTGTCTTGTTTTTTAAGATTTCTTATTTATTTGAGAGACAGAACATGCACATGCACGCAAGAGAGAGAGAGCATAAGCAGGGAGAACGGCAGGCAGAGGGTGAAGCAGACTCCCCGCTGAGCAGGGAGCCCGATCCGGGACTCAATCCTAGGACCCCAAGATCATGACCCGAGCCGAAGGCAGACGCTTAACTGACTGAGCCACCCAGGCGTCCCAGCATTTTTTGTTTTAACGCTCTCCAGTTAACCCTGATGTGTAGCCAGATTTGGGAGTCGCTGCAATGACCACAGGAAACCTGTCCGTCTCAGGAGTCAGACCCTCCCCGCACTCTCTCTGGGGTATTGGTGGACAGGCCTGCCCCCATGGTCCTTTTGCCTCCCACCACTCCCCACCTGCCTGCAGACCACCTCCTCTTTGCAACAGGTTGGGACAGTGCTTCTCACACTGGGATCAATGTTATCTGTGGTCACCGAGCCCTTGGAAGGCACAGTAAAGGGGAGGCGAGTGGTGGGTGGCCAATCTGCACTTGGAAAAGTGTAAGCATTGGAGGAGTCAATCAATGAGGACCCTGAAAAGGGGGAAGCAGAGAAGTAGAAGGAAACCCATGCAAAAGGAAGCCCCAGGGAAGCCGAGGAAGAAGATGCTCTCCAGAAGGATTGAGGGGTCCACCCTGACCACTGGTTTCTCCTCTATACCACCCTTTCTTCACCTCTTTGCTTGGCTCAGCTCTTCTCTCCTTGTTTCATTTTTGACTCACTTCCTTCGAGCACCTCCACACTCCTCGCCCCCTCATTCTCGGAGGTACACACCTGGCCAAACCCCAGCCATCTGTTTTCTCCCCCAGCTGAACGCAGCAGGAAGAAACCAGCCAGCCAGCCCAACGGGTTTTACCTGAACCAGAGAAATCACAGACCTCACACAGGCACAGGGCATTCTCTCCATAGGCTCTGGTACCTGCCTGCTCAAAAGAAGAAAGGTGTCCTTGCAGGCCACCCCCACCGCCCCCCACCTGCCCTCCAGCTGAGGACCCGGTCCCACACTTCCCTGTGCAAACTGAAGTCACCAGACCAGATCCCCTTGTTGCCCATCCCCAGGGCACAAGCCCCTTGTCTTCTGCCCCTTCTATGCCCCCTCCCTTTCAACCCACCAACCCCTGGCTTCCCTCCCCTTTCTTGGGATCAAGGTTATCCCCATTCTTCCTCCCCTCCTCTTCCCTTCCCTTTCCTTCCACCTCTCTCCTTTTTTTTTTTTTTTTAAAGATTTTTATTTATTTATTTGACACAGAGAGTCACAGCAAGAGAGGGAACACAAGCAGGGAGAGTGGCAGAGGGAGAAGCAGGCCTCCCGCAGAGCAGGGAGCCCAATGTGGGGCTCGATCCCCGGACTCCAGGATCCTGATCTGAGCCGAAGGCAGCTGCTTAACCGACTGAGCCCCCCCAGGCACCCCCACCTCTCTCCCTTTATGACTTCAGCTTCTCCATCTTCTCCTTGTCTTTCTCCCTCACCCTCACCTCCCTGGACAGTCTGGCCCCACCTCCACCTGCTGCAGTCCTTTCTGAAAAGCAAGCGGGAACCTCTCCATCCTGCTCAGAAGAGGGGCCAGAAAAATCGAGGACAGAGTTCAGCTCCCACAGGCGGTAACCGCTAGCGGTCTCCAGTGTGAAGGAGCCTCTTCTCTGCAGCCGGCCGTCGGGAGGGGATGCTTTGAGACTGTGTGAGCACCCTGCTCCCCACCAACCTTTCCCCAGTGATTTGAGCATCAGCTGCCGAGTGAGCCTCGGCTGGAACAACATGGCAATTGGCCATGTCGGAAGTATCAGCAGCCTGCACTCAGTTAGTAGGGACGGTGATGGGGAGAGGTGCTCAGATTCCGGTTTTAACTGTAATTAAATCACTCACCATGTAACAACGTACTAAACATGTGTCTCCTCTGCTTGTTCCGTGAGGACAGGGCCCAGGCTTGTCTTGGTCCCTGTGTCCCCTACCTGACGGGGCTTTCAGTATAATAATGACAACAAAGCTCCAGGTACTGTCCCAAGCCCTTCACATCCGCTCCGTCCTGAGAGGAGGACTGTTACAGATGGGGAGACTGAGGCACAGAGAGGTGGGTGACTTACCCAAGGCACACAGCCAGTAGGTGGCGGAGGTGGGAAACAAAGCCAGAGGCCTCCTTCCAGAGCCTGCCCTCTTCACACAAGACTGGCCTCAGAAAGAAGCCACCATAAACATCTTTGATTAATGGTGTGTGTGTCGGGGGGGGGGGGGGGGGGGATGTGTTGATGTGTTGTGGGTCATTTCCGCTCTCTCTCCTTCCGCTCTGTTTTGTTTCGTTCAGTGATGGTCAATGTCATCGGATTCCTTGCAGAATGACTTTTTTTTTTTTTTTTAAAGATTTTATTTATTTGGGAGGGAGAGGGAGAAGCAGACTCCCCACTGAGCAGGGAGCGCCACGTGGGGCTCCATCCCAGGACCCCAGGATCACGACCTGAGCCTAAGGTAGATGCTTAACCTACTGGGCCACCCAGGCGCCCCCGGAATGACCTTTTCTAAGTACAAGCAGCACCAGCCCAGACCTGGCAGATGGGCCCACGCTCTGATACATTATGTCTGTTTGAGGCACAGGCTCAACAATTCCAAAGTACAGCTCCTTCCTTGGGGAACACAAAATCGGAGCGAATCCTGTCTCTGAGGACACCCAGGACATTCCTTTTCCTAACAGAAGTATCCAGGTTCACAGATACCCTCCCTTCCTTACCCAAGTCCTCGTGGTTTCCTCGTGAGCGATCCAGAAAAGAAGAAAGGACGCATCCAAGGAGACGTGGGTCAAAGCCATCTTCGTACAGGTGACATGGGTAACTGAGTTTGGTGCTGCTCTCCCTTCCACCTGGACCTATCGGTTCATTTCCCGAAATTCAGCAAGATCACCCGTCCCTTTGAAATTAAGACCATTGTTCCTTTACTTAAGTGGTCGTGATAGCTCCCAGCTCATAAACGGCACAAGCTCCAAAGCCATCATGCTCTGAGCACGGTCTCTTTCTTAAAGTGTTAATCCAGCATTCCTACAAGGGGGATATATTGTATTTTTAGCAGCAAGAGGAATCTGCATTTTGGAATAAGAGTTTGAAGGGGAAGTTTGAAGGAAAGAGAGGATTTTGGATTTCCTTTGTCATTCAATAAATCGTAAAGTACTGGGTATGGGGGATGCCCACACCTTTACCTTAGCTCTTAGTCTGTTCCCTTGCTTCAGTCAGCTACTGCTGCCTAACGAACCATCTCGAAACGGAGTGGCTTAAAACAACGACTGTTGATTATTTTTACTCTCACGTGTATTTGGGTCATCTGGACAGTTCTGCTAATCTGGGCCAGGCTCGGCTGACCTGGGCGGGGCTCATTCCTGACTCTGCCATCCTCTGGCAGGTGAGCTAGAGGCTGGCTGGTTTGGAATGACTTCAGCTGGGATGACTCAGTTCTTCTCTCCCTCTCCCTCACATCCGTCCAGCATGCTAGCCCAGGCACGCTCTCGGGGCAAAGGCAGAGGAGAAAGAGAGAGAAGAGAAGCACTCAGACATCTTGAGTCCTGGCTTGGGACTCGGGTCTGCGGCTCTGCCGCATTCTACGGGCCAGAGCAAGGTTCGGGTTCCAGGTCAGGGGATGGAGAGATAGACCCCACCTCTTGTGGGAGGAGCCACAAAGTCCCATAGCAAAGGGCTTGTACTCTGGGAAGGGCGGATAAGGGTGGCCTGCCGGCAGAGGAGAGGGATGCTTGCTCTTTCAGACTTTGGCTTCCTTTCTCCTGAGCTGGCCAAGGCCCGAGTCCCATTTGCCACAGTTGCTTTCTCTGCCCAACGCTCCTCATTTTCTGGCTTCACTCTGTTCTCCAATTTGTCCTGTGAGTCCCTTGGGTATCCTTTGGGGACTCTCTATCTCATTCCTCACTCCCCAAGCCTCCAACCTCACCTCCACCCATCCGGGGAGGCTGAAGACCACCCCCCCCCCCCCGCCCCGACATACTTCAGGATTGGGCTTCTTCCGGTTTTCCAGGCTGTTCTTATTCCTTCCATCTGCAAGAAAGTATTTCTCCTCAAGTGCTCTGGAGGAGTTCGGCCTGGACTTCTGCTTTCTCAGCCCCCTCCCCAGTCAGTCACTGTTTTCCCTTCCTGGGGGCCATCCCCACGTCTCCGCCCTGGGCCAGGCCCCCATCATCTCTTGCCTAGACCGGCAACAACCATACATATGGGTGGCGGGCCAGGGTTTGCATGTTAATCCTGGTTCTGCTGCTGACTAGTTGGGTGGTCTCTCTGTGCCTCAGTTTCATCTTGCTGTAGACCGAATGTTTGTGTGTGTCCCCCCCAAACTCCACATGGTGAAACCTACCCCCCCATATGATGGTATTTGCAGGCCGGGCCTTTGGGGGGCAGTTAGGTCATGAGGGTGGAGCTCTGCTGAATGAAATTAGTGCCCCTATACAAGAGACCCCAGAGAGGCCCCCCACACCACTTCCTCCAAGGGAGGACACCGGAAGAAGCTGGCTGTCTATGAAGCAGGAAGTGGGTCCTCACCAGACGCTGAATCTGCCTGTGCCTCGATCTTGGACTCACCAGCCTCCAGAACCATGAGGAAGAGACTCCTGTTGGGTAGAAGCCACCCAGTTTGGGGTGTTCTGTTAGAGCGGCCAGAAAGAACAAACACGTCTCCTCTATAAAGCAGGGATGATGGTAACACCTGCTTCTAACATGATTTTTTTGTGAGGAGCCAAAAAAGGACTTCTGAAGATCGGGAGCACCTGGGACTGTTCTGGGTCCCGGGAATTGGTGGGAATAAGTGGGGATGACAGGATGTGGGGGGGACTGGTTCCCTCCGAGGTGCCGGGGCTCTGCTCTCACAGCGAGTCTAGGGGTTGGTCCCATTTTTCTGATGAGACACCTGAGGTTCCGTCACCTGGCCAAGGTCACAGTTACTGAATCACTGGGCCGCAATTTGAACAGAGATCCATCTGGGTTCCCAAATTTCTCTTTCTGACTGAGAGCACCACCTTCTCACTGGTCTCCCTGCTTCCTCTCCTCTCCCCATGACAAAGGGATGCACTGAAGGGGTAAAGCTGATCAAAGCTCCCCCTTTCCTAAGACCCTTCAGAGATGCGACTCAGGACAGTGCGTGATCCGGGGCGAGATCCTGCACCGGGGAGCACGTTGCTGTATGGGACCTTGTGGAGGAGAATGGAAAGATGTGAATTTGTGGATTAAACAGTGGTATTAGTGCGGCAGTGTTATACTTCCTGATGTCGATAATGGTCCTGGGGTTTCTGAAGAGAATCTCTTTGTTCTGTAGCTCCATGCCAAAGCGTTTATGGGGATCGAGGGACACAATATCACCTCAAATGTTCAGAAAGACATGACATAAAACAAATGTGGCAAAATGTGATTGACTAATGAATCGAGGGAAGGGGGGTTCTCTTTACCCTTCCTGCTAGTTTTCTGTAGTTTGATCTTACTTCAGGTGAAAAACAAGACAACAGGGGCACCTGGGTGGCTCAGTTGGTTAAGTGCTGGACTCGATCTCAGCTCAGGTCTTGATCTCAGGGTTGTGAGTTTGAGCCCCGAGCCCAGCATGGAGCCTACTTAAAACAAAACAAAAAACAAAACAAAAAACCACATAGGGGCGCCTGGGTGGCTCAGTCAGTTAAGCGTTTGACTTTGGCTCAGGTCATGATCCCAGGGGCTGGGATTGAGCCCCAGGTTGGGCTCCGCACTCAGCGGGGAGTCTTTTTCTCCCTCTCCTTCTGTTCCTCCCCTCCTGCTCGTGCTCTCTCTGTCTCTCAGATAAATAAATAAAGTCTAAGAAAAGCCAACAACAACACATAAGTAAGTAGATAAAAACAAAAAACAAGACAACAAAAACGAACCATTCATTCCGCTCCTTGGTCGATACCCAAGAGAAATGAAAACCTATCTTTTCACAAAAACTGGTACATGGATGTTCAAAGCAGCGTTATTCCCAATACCCAAAAAGTGGAAACAGCCCAGATGTCCATCACCTGAACGGGTGAACCAGATGTGGTGTATCCAAGTCAGCGGAATATTACTTAGCCATAAAAAGGAATGAAGTACTGATCCCTGCTACATGGGTAAACTTGGAAAACATTATGCTAAGTAACAGAAGCCAGACACACGAGGCCACCTTTGTATGACTCTATTTATGTGGAATGTCTACGACAGACAGATCCATAGAGACAGAAAGCAGATTGGTGGTTGCCTAAGATTGGTGGGGAAGGGAAATGGGGAGTGACTGCTACCGAGTATAGGGTTTCTTGTTGGGTGATGGAATGTTCTGGAACTAGATAAGGGTGATGGTTGCCCAGCCTCGGGAATGTACGGAAAACAACTGAATTGTATGTACACCTAAAAACGAGTGAGTTTTATGGTATGTGAATTGCATAGTGACTAAAAGTAACGATGCTGACAGCAAGTCTTTCAATGACTGTGTATCGTCTTTGGAATCAGATCCCAAATCCATGGTATACCCACAAAGCTGTCCGGTCCCTCGGCCTCTCTCAGCCAAGCTCCTGATACTCCAGCAGCCTGGCCTGCCTTCTTGCCCGGCCGCTTCTCTCTCTGGGCCTTTGCACCTGCTCTTCCCTTCTGCCCTTGTTGGACAAGCTCTATTCACCTTGGAGTTTTAGCTTACAACTGACTTCCTGCAGGAAGGTCACCCCTAATCCCCAGAGACCAGGTCCTAGGCTCCCAAAGTAGCATTTTAGATCATTTCCAGGTGACTTATTTTCATGATCTTGCATTTATTTTAATGCATGCTGTGGGGAGAAAAAAAGGAACCAGCCCATCACACCTGTGATTTCATGACTATTGGTGCTTAGGATGAGCCTAAGGTAGCCCCATGGGAACCCATGTAATGAAGAAAAAAACCAAGTTGGTTGAAAGAACAAATTAAAAATATAAACAGTAAACGCAGTACTCTGCACAAATTGTGAAATGGTCCTTTGGGAATCCCAGAAGTTGAGAAGCCCCTGGGGGCTAGGTTAACTCTGCCTGACCTCCCATAGCAGCCACCAGGCTAATAGCTGTCACTTGGGGAACGGCTTGCTTTATGTCTGTCTCCTCCCACTGGGGTGGGGCAGGGCTGGGCTGTCCCTGTCACCAGGGTCCCCAGCATCGCCTGCACCGGGTGGGGCACAGAGCAGGCGCTCAGGGAATGTGTGTTGAAAGAACAGACGCCAAGCTGCCTCAGGGTGTGTGGCCTTTCCACCAAGGGCACTAGGGAGCCCTAGCACGGTTTCAATCAGGAATGTCAAGGCTCATCTGTGTTTTAGGAACGCTGGGCTCTCTCTCTACTCTGGGCCCAGAAAATCAACACTCCTCCCCGCACTACCTTTTCCTATCAAACTCCTCTTTATCAATTCTCCTCTGCCAGGGAGACTTTCTGAACCCCAGGCTGGGGCAGCCAGCTGCTCCGGGCTCCCACAGCCCCCTGCCATCTCCCATCCCAGCCCTGACGACCTTGGGGATAGGTCTGTATCCTCCATAGGCCTGGGAGAGCTTCATGAGGTCCGCCCTGGGCTCTCTGTAATCCCTCCAGAGCAGGTGCACTGACTGAATCTCACTCCCCTACCGCCTCCCCCGATGTCCCCCTTCTTTCCCTCCACCTGGCCCCTCTCCGGCTATTTCTGGCTCCTCTCCTTGTATACACTGTCATGTGCATTACTTTTATTATTTTTTTATTGTATTATTTTTTTGAGATTTTTATTTATTTATTTATTGACAGAGAGAGACAGCGAGAGAGGGAACACAAGCAGGGGGAGTGGGAGAGGGAGAAGCAGGCTTCTCGCGGAGCAGGGAGCCCGATGTGGGACTCGATCCCAGGATCCTGGCATCATGACCTGAGCTGAAGGCAGATGCTTAACCACTGAGCCACCCAGGCGCCCCATGTGCCTTACTTTTAAAGTTGCCTGTGCTCAACACCGCTGCTTTCCTTCTTACCTGCATCTTACAATTTTTAACCTTTTAATTTTAAACAATTTCCATCCTGAAAGTTACCATTTTAACCATTTGAAAGTGTACACTGCGGGACAATGATGTACATTCACAATTTCGTACAGCTTTCACTACTAATTCCAGAACATTTTCATCACCCCAAAGAGGAAAACCCATACCCACTTAGCAATCACTCTCCCTTCCCCCCTCCCACCCCCCTCCCCCAGCCCCTGGCAACCACTGATCTACCTTCTGTCTCTATGGATTTGACTATTCTGAACATTTCACACAAATAGAATCCTACAATAGGTGGCCTTCCGTGTCTGGCTTCTTACACTTAGGATGATGTTTTCTTTTGTTGTTGTTGTTGTTTTTTTTTTTGATTTGATTTGATTTATTTATTCATGAGAGACAGAGAGAGAGAGAGAGGCAGAGGGAGAAGCAGGCTCCCCGCTGAGCAGGGAGCCCGATGCGGGACTCGATCCCAGGACCCTGGGATCATGACCTGAGCCGAAGGCAGACGTTTAACCATCTGAGCCACCCAGGCGCCCTCTTTTGTTGTTGTTTTTAAAAACTTTATTTATTTGTGAGAGAGACAGCGAGTGAGAGAACAGGAGGTGGAGAGGCAGAGGGAGAGGGAGAAGTAGACTCCTCGTTGAACAGGGAGCCTGATGCAGGGCTCCATCCCAGGACCCTGAGATCATGACCCAAGCCTAAGTCAGATGCTTAACCGACTGAGCCTCCCAGGCACCCAGCACGATATTTTCAACGTTCATTCACGTTGCAGCCCGTGTCATACTTGGTTCCTTTCTGGGGGCCGAATACTACTCCATTGTATGGATACACCCCGTTTTGTTTATTCATTTATCAGTTGATGGATGTATGGGTTATTTTCACCTTTTGGCTACGGTGAATAGTGCTGCTATGAACATTCTTGCACAAGTTATTGTTTGAACACGTGTTTTCAATTATTTGGGGGTGTATACCTGAAAGTGGGTCTATGGTGATTCTATGTGCAAATTACTGAGGAAACACCAAACTGGTTTCCATGTTGGCTACACCATTTTACCGACCAGTGGTGCACGACGGTTCTGATTTCACCACATCCTTGCCAACACTTGTTCTTGTCCCCTTTTTTTATTATGGTCATTCTAGTGAGCGTGAATGAGTGCCTCACTGCGGTTTTCATTTGCATCTCCCTGGTGACTGCTGACTTTGGGCACCTTTTGCGAACTACCCACAGCCCCCACCAACCTCCCTAAAAGCCATTTTCTCCACGTTCACCAACCCAAAGGTTTATCTCAGATCCCACTCTTTTTTTCTAAGATTTATTTATTGATTTGAGAGGGGAAGGGGCAGAGGGAGAGAATCTCAAAGCAGACACCCTGCTGAGCATGGAGCCCAACGTGGGGCTCAATCCCAGGACCTGTGAGATCACGACCTGTCAGCTCCCATTCTTTCCTCTCTCCTAGCAACTTTGGACACCTTCCTCTCTCCAGCCACGTCCTGCCCGTTCTTCTTGCTCTTCCTTTTCTTTTTTCTGGAGGGAGATGCGGGACTGTGGGCCAGTTTATTTAACTTCTCTGTACCTCAATTTCTTCATCTATGGAATGAGAATGGTAACAGTTTTGACTTCTGGGTTGTTGCAATGCTTCAATGAGCTGATGTATATGAAAGGCTTAGAAGTGTGCCTGGCCGCAGTAAGCATCAGATAAATGTTTAATGGAGCAAGGGGTAAAAGGGCCAAGGACAAAACGATTCCTCTGTGAATGGTACTTAAAAAAATTTAAAAGTTTGGGGCGCCTGGGTGGCTCAGTTGGTTAAGCGACTGCCTTCGGCTCAGGTCATGATCCTGGAGTCCCGGGATCGAGTCCCGCGTCAGGCTCCCTGCTTAGCAGGGAGTCTGCTTCTCCCTCTGACCCTCACCCTTCTCCTTCTCTCTCTCTCTGTCATTCCCTCTCTCTCAAAAATAAATAAAATTTTTAAAAAAATTTTTAAAGTTTGCCCTGTGTAGAATTTTATTTTTTTTTCCTTTTTTTTTTTTTTTAAGATTTTATTTATTTATTTGACAGAGAGAGACAAGCAGGGGGAGTGGGAGAGGGAGAAGCAGGCCTCCCACCGAGCAGGGAGCCCGATGCGGGGCTCGATCCGAGGACCCTGGGATCATGACCTGAGCCAAAGGCAGACGCTTAACGACTGAGCCACCCAGGCGCCCCCTGCCCTGTGTAGAATTTTAGAAAGAACCACCTGAAATTCTTTTATTAAAAACAAAACAGAAGTGCCTGGGTGGCTCAGTCAGTTAAGCATCCAACTCTTGATTTTGGCTCAGGTCATGATTTCACGGTCATGGGACTGGGCCCCCATGAGGGCGATGATGGGCCCAGCACTCAGCAAGGAGTCTTCTTGAGATTCTTTCTCCCTCTCCCTCTGTCCCTCCCCCTGTGCTCTCTCTCTCTCTCTCAAATAAATAAACCTTTAAAAACAAAACCCAAAAAACTCTCTACTGCAGAAGGTAGATGCAAAATAGTTCACCTCCATGAGGACAGAACAGTTTTTAGGGGCAAATGTAATAAAGCAGTTAAAAGTATGAGCTTTGGAGCAGGGCTGCCTGGGTTCGAGTCCCCGCGAGGCCTGATCTTGGCAATTCTGTAACCTCTCTGTGACTCAGTTTCCACATCTGTAAACCAGGGATGATATTAGAACGTCCGATCTGCTAGGAATTGATTGGGCATTCATTGGCTTTATATACCAGGGCTGGCGGTGCCACTCAAGCTTTACTTACAACTACATCTTGTAGGTGGGCAATTTTCACTCTAGGCTTGGGTGACTTTCATGGCAAACTAAATGTTTCACAAACCCCGGATCATCAAATTTATACAGAGGAAATCTTTGCAAGTAAGAACCCCAACAGTCCCAAACTCATTAGTTGCAGGAAGCTGTTCTCATCCTCTTCTCTAGATCTCCCAGAACAGGGACGCCTGGGTGGCTCAGTCGGTTGGGCGTCTGCCTTCAACTCCGGTCATGATCCCAGGGTCCTGGGATGGAGTCCCGCATCGGGCTCCTTGCTCAGTGGGGAGCCTGCTTCTCCCTCTGCCTGCCCTTTCTCCTGCTTCTGCTCTCTCTCTCGCTCTCTATCTCTCTCTGACAAATAAATAAAATACTTGAAAAAAAAAATCGATCTCCCAGAACACATGAGTATTAATGTAAATCCAAACCGGGGACAACTCTCCCTCTGCCCATGCACTCCGTGGACCTCACAACTTCACAAGGTTTATCAACGAGGCCAACTTCCCTTCTTAAAGGGGCCTGTCCTAGTTTTGTCTTACGCTTCTTTCCTAAAAGGGCTTGGATAGGCTTGTTTCTCCTCATCCTCCCCCAAGAATGGTTAAGGCAGCCCCTTAGGATGTTAAATCCCTGGTTATCACCAAATCACTTAAAGCAACAAAGCCACTCTCTTCCTTGGGTCTGGCTATCCCGTGGTACAGGAATCATTGAGGACATTCATTCTGAGCCAGGCTCTCCCCAACCCCCAAGGCCATTGTGGGGGCACAGGGGGCACAGGTCGGGGACCTATGGCCTCTATAGCCAAGTCAAGAGTTTTCCTAGGGGCAGTAGGGGCAAGATGGGAGGGTACAAAGGGAAAGATGGGAGGGTGCAAAGGGAGAGTTCTCAGAACCCAGTATTTTTTACTTTATATGTATTTCTTTGAATGGGTGATACAAGGTTCGAACCTTACAAAAGTACAGAAAGATCCACCCTCCACCCACCCTGTCTTCCACTCCACAGGCAAATGCTGCTACCAGTTTGTTTCTGCTTTCGAAGATATTCTGTGCATTTAACAAGCAAAAGCTTGTATTTTTTTTTCACCCACGCGCCCACTTTTAAATCATTATACACTCGGCTCCCCTCTTTGCCTTTTTTTTCTTGCCTGGATACATAGCTTGTTCGGTGTCGGGTCGGGTATAACTTCCTCATTTTACGGTTACTTCGTGTCCCATTACGGGGTCCCCCATCCATGGACAGCTAGGTTGTTTCCCGGTTCGTGGTTTTTTTTTCCTGTCAGGCGTTTTTATAAAAACAAAAACAATGCTCCCCAACCCGACCCTTGATTAGCATTTGTCGAGAAACGAGCGGAAGCCCCAACCTGCCCACCCCCGCTGCCCGCATCCGCCGAGGGCACCCCCACCGCCTGGACCCCACGGCTCCGGCCGCGCGTCCTGCGCGGGCCCTACCTCCTGAAGCTGTCAGGCGCGGGCCCGGGCCCTCCGAAGCTCCGCCCCGCGGCTGGCCCGCAGTCGGGCCGATTCAAATCCAGCCAATGGCAGCGTGTAAACAAACCCAGGCCCCGCCCTCCGATGAATAATTCCCCGAGCCGGCGCGAGGCCCAAGTAACCCGGCAGGGTTTGGGGGCGGGACAGTGCGGTGGCCCCGCCCCCAGGCGTGGACCAATGGGCGGCCAGAGCCCGCCCCCCGCACTTGCCGCGCTGAGGACCCGAGGCCGGGCTGGGCTCGCAGCTGCCTGATTTCGTTGCCGCTCTCGGCGTCTGCCTTCCGAGCGGGCTAGTAGGGCCGGGAGCTGGGGCTGCGCACTCCCGCTGTACGAGCCATATTTAAAGGGCGCGGTCAGAGGGCAGAGGTGGGACCGGAGTCCGTGCCCTCTGATTCCCCCTTCTTTCCTCGCCTCGCGGTGAAAACCCGGGTCCGTGGAGAGGCCTTGAATGGAAAGTTTCTCTCCTCAAACCCTATTGCAACGAAACCTGAAAGGACCGCAGGGTGTTTTAGGATTGGGCAAGGCTTCTTGTTTTGTTCCCTCTTGTTACTCAAGTGTTCCATACATACAGAAAAGTGCATGAATCCTAAGTGTGCGGCTGAACCGAAAACCAAAATCACGCATAGCACCGGCAACCTCCCAGATCAAGAAACAGAACGTGGGTTGGCAAAGTTTTCAAATTTGCAGCTGCCCGTGCGAGGGAGGGGGCGCGACGGGCCGCGACGGGCACGGTTTTGACTTTCAGAGGGACAAACCACTTATTTAAAAAGAAGAAAAAAAGAAAACCCACCCCCATCTCTGTAGGGAGATGGCGATCAGGCCAGACGTTGGTGAGGGTCCTCCAAGGTAGGAGCTGGGCTGTAGGCCGGTTAGGAGGGGCAGGCCTCTGTTAGAGGTAAAGGGGATTAGGATCTGGTTGGCAGAGCTGAGGGTGGGGCGGGGAAGGACTAGCAGTGGGACTGGATGAGACAGAAAATGCGAGGGCGGGGGGAGGGGGGCGCGGCGGAGGAGAGCTCTCCTAGCTGGAGGGTGGGGAACGCAAAGGGGACTTGCAACCAGTGGGCTTAAAGTGGAAAAAAGCATCACGGCCCTGGGACAAGGGCGGCTTAGTCCTCCAATGTACTGGACCCTTCCACGGCCAATAGTGGGTTTCCTGCTGTTCCTTTTCAGCTGCTCGGTTTTAATGAAAACCGTCCCATTAAGCGTTGAGATAAAGGCAGAAATCCCAAGTTCGTGTTGGGCTGTGGGGTTTTAATAACCCCAGGTCCAATGTTTAGGGCTTTGCTTGCTGTTGAGAGGGCCACAACCTACAGAAGCCATTTTCCTTACAGCAAACTTTTTTGGACCCCCCCCCCTTATTCATTCAGCACCTGCCCAGCCTCATGTTAGGAAAGAGGAGACACTGTGACCCATATGGGATTAAGTCCCAACTTGGCAGGCAAAGACCCTGTGCCAGGAGCCCAGCAGAACACAGAGATGCAGCCTATTTGCTGGTTGAGGATATGTAGGTGCATCCTGTCTGGTCCTAATTTTTCACATCTGTACACTGCTTTGTGGCTACCCCCCAAGACCTTCTGGATCCTTGTCTCGTTTCATCCTCTCCATGATCTTCATATAAAGTTCGGACCCAGGGGACACGGAGCCGGGTTTGAATCCCAGGCTGTGTGACCTTGATCTGGTTTCTTATCCTCTCCGAATCGGTTTCTCCTTCACGAAGAGGATAGAATTGAGGTTTAAAAGAGAGTTAGCACTTGGCCCAGAGGGTTATTACACTCATCAGAGCATTGATCAGAGTGGGGAGTTAGCATTACCCAGTTAACCAAGTTAAAGGGGAGGTAAACATGTCTGTAACACAAGGACAAATAAGACGGATTTGATGGATGGGTAGATGCACAGATGTGTGATAAAGCCAGGAGAGTAACATACCGATGGTCCAATCTAAGTGGCAGGTAATTAGGTGTTCACTCTGTTTCTACCACTTCTCCACGTTTGAAAATTTTCATAATAGAATGTCGGGGTGAGGGGAGATCTTGGCGTCTGACTATACACTCCCATTGGACTGATGAGAAAGTGAAGGAGCTGGAAGAGAAGTGACTCACCCCAAGTTCATCTGATGACTCAGAGCCAGTTGGTGATGGAACGAACACCTGGGTGTACTGGGTTGGCCCCCATCCTGACTCAGTAGCCCTGGGACAAGGAGCTGACTGAACCTATCTGGGTCTCGCTGCTTAGTCCTTAACCTAGAACTCATGACTTGTGTGGGATTCTCAAAGGGAAGATGGGTGCCATCCCCAAAAGACAGCAGGTCACTTTTCATTTGGGCCCGTAATGGACATCTGATCTCCCAGGGCTTGGTCAGCCGTGGCTAGGTTTGGGGTTGACCTTTTCTTGGCTTCCTTCACACCCAGCCAGGACCATTCCAAGTGGTATAGCCTCTAGGACATCTTCCGAAGAGGTCCGGTGTGTCTGTGGGAGGGTGGGTATTCTCTCTTTGTTCCAAAGACCTTTCTTGAGCATCAAGTACCAGGCAGCGTTCTTGGGGTGGGGGATACCAGTGCACCCCTGCCATGGAATGCAGGGGGGAACTGAAGCTAGGTCTTTTTTGCTTACTTGCACATTGTCTGTGTTCCCTAACAGACTGTGAGCTGTGTGTGGGGGTGGGGGGTGGGGGTGGGAACCAGGATGCTCTTGGTCACCGCTATAATCCTGGCGCACACTAGATACTCAAACAATACTTTCCGCAGGAATGAATAAATGTGGACAGTCACCTCTCCTAATGCCTCAAATCTACTAACTTTTAACCAGTCTTCATGTGCTGAGCGCCCCCAGGGGCTGGCAGCTTTGACAGACCCAAGTGCCACCCAGCTCAAATCAGGTCCTACTTCCTGGTTGTGTGTGACTTTGGGCAAAAATACTTCCCCTCAAGCCAATTTACTTCTCTACGCTGTAAAAGGGGATTCAAGGTTGCTAGAGGTCTCTTCCTGGTGGGCGGTACTGAGGTCTCAAAACATTGTGATTGGCACAAGGAATAGCTCAGTTGGCTCACTCACAGCAAATAGAATGGCAAACTACATAAAAAGAAAGTCTAAGTGTGTATATTGCCCTTCTCCGAAGGGTCCCATACCTCCAGTATGACCCCTATATAATTTATGGATTCACCACTGTCTTATGTTTGGGGCAACCCATGTGATCACATCTGAAGTTGATAAAGTTTACTTTTTATATAATAATCAATAACGGTCAGCACTTATCTGGCACTTCCTGTCAGGTGCAGATCTCCATGAGGGTTTATTTGGTCCTAAGGACCTTGTGAAGTGAGGCCTATGATTGAGAGGAGGACATGGAGGCACAGAGAGGTGAAGTGATTTGCCCAAGGTCACACAGCAAGGACGCGGCAAAGGCAGGATGGGAACCAGGGGCTCACCGGTTTGTGTCAGGGCCCTTAACCTCTGTGATCTCTTAAAAAAATATGAAGCGTACCACAGAGATACTAGGATAAACACTAAAGCTTAAAGCACAGGTCTCGATCACTAATTCATTCGACACACATTTATTAAGCAGCTTCTGTATGCACGGAGCTTTTTAGGGCACTGGCGAGACAGAAGGTAATAAAAGACCCGAATAGAGGTCTCCCAGGCCTGTGCAGGCCGTTAAGGGCAGGCCGGTCCGGGCCATCTGGGTCCCCGCCGGGCCCCCAGCACGGCACAGGACACGCAGTACGCGCCCACCCAGCGTTCCCTGAATGAACGCGGGAATCTAAGTGTCCCGCCCGCAAGGCGTTCACGGGCTGGTGGGGCGGAAACGGACCCAGCACCACCGAGGCGTCCTGGGGCTTCTGGGAATCCCATCAGCGCGGGCCGAGAGGCCTCGAGGAGGCTCTGAAGTTGGACCCCGCGTTCCTGGCGCCCTCCCCCCTGGGCCGTCGCAGGTCGGCAAAGACCGACTGAGGTGAGTGATCAAGCCATGCCCGGGGTCCCTCCGGGCCGGTCGCCCCCAACCCCCCGCCGCCTTCCACCCTCTTCGCTCCCATCCCGGCTCCTTCGCGGTTCCACCGGCGAGGCGGCCACTCTTTATCCTCTACTCCCGCTACCTCTTCGAACCTTCGGCACCCGCCCTGGGCGCGTCCTCCCGCCCGGCGACTGTCCCCCGCGTCCGGCGCGCGCCCCCGGCGCACAGCGCCCCTTCCCCAACGGGCAGGGCGCCCGGGGTCCGGGAGCGCGAATCCTTTTAGCCTCTCCCCCCAACCCGGAGCACCGCGCGAGGCAGTCGGCCGACTCCACCAGAGCCTGGGAAGGCGCGACCCCAAACCCCCGAGACTGGGGCTGGGGAGGGGGCGGCGCTGGCGCGGAAGGCACCCTCCCGGGGCGTCCTCGGCCTCCCATTGGCTCGCGGGCCCGCCGCTCGGCGTCCGGAGCCGGGGCTGGTGTGCGGAGCGCGGGGCGGGGCCTCCCCCAAGCCCGTCCCCCGGCGAGGGCGGAGGGAGGAGGAGGAGGAGGAGGAGGAGGAGGAGGAAGGGGGGGGCGGACACAAAACCTGCAAGGTTTTTTTTTTTTCTTTTGCATTTAATTAAAAAAAAAATTTTTTTTTTTTTTCAAACCCGAGGGGTCCTCCCCGGAGCGCGCGCGGGTCCGGGGCGCCCGGGCCGCGGCGCGGGGCGGCGGCAGGGGCCTGGCGGAGGCTGCCGGGCGGCCGCCATGCGATCAGGCAGTGCGCTGACCGGCCCGGCCGGTCGGCCCCTTCTGGGTCCTCCCTTTGCAGCCCGTGCGGGGCCGTCTCGGAGACCCCGCGCCGACGGCTGCTCAAACATCAGGGTGAGTTTCTCACAATGTAGCAATTTCTCTTTAAATCTCTTAACTCTCTCTACCTGCGAGTCGGGGCTGTGACAGGGCGCAAAAGCGAGGGGGGAGTGGGGGTTGGCGGCGAGGGTGTGTGTGGGGGGAGCCGGAGCCGGGGCCGAACCCACCCCCCCGACACTCACACACTCAGCCCCCCAACCGGGGCGCAGCGCCCGCTGCCTCTTCTTTTGCTCGGCGCCCACCACCCCCGGCAGCCCCCCCACCCCCCGCGTCTCTCCCACCATCACCGCCGCCCCGATCCTGCGGGGACCCCCCCCCCCCGGCTCCCCTGCCCAGACCCGGCGCCCGGTGCCTCCCCGGCCCTCCCGCCGGCTGCCGGGGATACAATGGAGCGGCGGAAAAACGAGACCTAACGTTCCACGGGGGGAGGGGCGGGGAGACCCCCTCCCCCGGCCCGGGGGGCCCCCCTCCTCTCACCCTGCTCCCCGCCTTTCCGAGAAGAAGAGGGCAATGGGGCAGCGGTTGGTGCTCTCCCGGCCGGAGGTGGCGAGCCTTCATCTCCCCCTCTCGCCCGTCCTCTGCGCCCCCTCCCCAAATCCCTGCTGGGGGTGCCCGGGAGAAACGGGGCCTCCGGCAGGCTGGGGAGGGATGGATGCGGAAGGAGGCCATTGGGTCTCCCCCTCCCCACCGCCCCTAAACAATGAAAGGAGTTGACTTGGTCCCCCACCCCCCCAGCGCTGAAGGGAGTTGACCCCCTCCCCCGCTAGCTGGCTGGTCCCGGAGGGGGCCGTTACGGGGAGGGGGAGGGAAGGGAGGGGAGCCTTACCCCTGTCACCTCCCGAGATTTGGGGCGGCCCCCCATCTCCACCCCCTCGGCCTGGGAATGGGAGGCACCAGGCCCAGCCCGGGCACCGCGCTCGGGTGGTGACCTTTAGACAAAGGCAACCCTTTCCCTGGGGTGAGCCCGGACGAGCCGGGCCCGCGGCCTCCCCGAGCCCCTGCGGAGGGCGGCCAGGCCCGCGGGCACCCGGAGGGAGGGATGGAGGAGGAGGGAGGAGGGATGGAACCATCTGGTTTTCCCATCCCTGGCTGCCCCTCGGCTGCTTCCCCGGCTCCTGTCACGGGCGGCCGCGGGGAGACGGGGGACCAGGGGCTGCCCAGGCCTCGGTCCGCGGCCAGCAGAGAACCGGGCGAGGAGCCGCGCCGGGGCTCCTGCTCGGGCTCCGGGCTCGGGGCTCGGGGGCCAGCGGCGATTGGAAGGTACGGTGGCTCCTTCCTCTCCGCGCCCCTTTGTTTTGCTTTGTGGTTCTGAGCAGCTGAACTTCCTGGGAGGTGGGGTCAGAGGCCGCCGTGTCAGCTCTCCCCGGGAGGCCGGGGTGACAGGTCCGAGCCCTCTGGTGTTCCCAGACCGTGGGCTGCAGTCCGTGCCCAGCCTCATGTCCGGACAATCAGCCCCTTTTGTCACACGGCCCTCCAATAGAATAATAACCATCTGGGGATGTACCGAGTGTTTGCGTTTCCCTCACGTCTCCTTTCTGCCGCCGCCTGTGGGGGGACACAGTTTGCTGGTTCTTTCTGTGCGCTTTCACCTGGGGTGGGCGTAAGGGGCTCGGGCAACTCTGACCTGCGGGGTGGTGGGAGAACAGGGGAGTTGGACAGTTCAGGAATCATCCCCTTCCCTCGTGCTGATGTCTGGTGGGACTTTCAGGGGCATGTTTACCTACCCCACCCTCCCCCAGGGCTCCCCCACTCCTAGAAGCCGGAAATAACAACATCTCTCTACCCGGGGAGCATTACGGATTGGCTTCTGCTACACACTGGCCACAGCCCCAGGAGGAAGTAGGGACAGTTATTAGTCCCATTTCGCAGACAGGCTAATGGAGGCTCAGAGAGGTTAAGCGAGTTGCCCAGGGTCACACAGCGCCAATTTGCAACCATTTCCGGTTTCTCCAACTCCGCTCAAAACTGTTAAGCTCTCCTGTACCCCTCTTTGGCACTTTGTCCTGTTGATTTCAGTTGACTTGGGTCTCAAATATCATAGTAACCTGGAAGAAGCTATTGTCGTGTTCCCCATCGTCATCCGGCATGCCCCCCCCCACTCCCCACCCCATGCTGGTTTCTGGGAAGGGGTAAAGACACCTGGACGTTGGGCCTGAGAGCAGAATCATTTCACCCGTGGCTGGAGCAGAGCGTTTCCCGGGAAGAGCTGAGACTTGGAGGTGTGTGGGCTGGGAAGGGGTGCCACAGGCCTGGCTGGGTGGGGGACTGGGGGACACCCGGGAGCTGGCCCCACCGTCATCCTTCTCCTGCACCTGAGCTGGGACTTGGCCCGGCTTCTGCTGCTTAAGCTCCGCCAGCAGGGACGCCGAGCTGCTGTTGGGGACCTTCATGGTCACTCTGCCCTGCCACCCTCTGTGGTGCCCTGGCAGAGACCCTTCTTGCCCATTCTCCCTGCGGCTGGCATCAGACCCCCTGCCCCACTCTGTAGCCTTCGGCAAGTCACTTGAGTCCCTAGTCCTCAGTTTCTTCATCTGCAGGTGACAATAATTATAGTTCCCTTAACTGACCTTGAGGTGGGTGAAAGTATTATCCAAATGTGTTATTTTTGTCATTCAGCAGATGGGATATGGCGTGCCTATAGGGGGTGGGGAAGAATGTTGGGTGCTGGGCATTTAAGGACCAGTAGCAAAAGGCCTGGAGGAGGTCCCTGTGGCCCCGGGGGGGGGGGGTGAGGGCCATCTGTAAATCCGTGACGTGCCCCCTGCCTGCCAGCTCTCTGAACGGGGACCCTTCCCCTTGAGCACAGACTGGTGCTGGATAAACATGGGGGTGGGGTTGCTGAGGGAGAGGGACCGGGGAGGGCCCAGCTCACCCAGTGAAGAGGGTAACCAGGGTCATCTCGCCATTTTACAGATGAGAAAACTGAGCCCGTGGAAAGCCCGTTCTTTGGCTGGGAGGGGACTCCAACCCAGACTGCAGGGGGTGGGAGAGAGTGGGAGAGGGGTTCCACATTTGTCAGCAGGGCTGGGGAGACAGTGTTTGGAGAGAGCCCTTGTGCCTTAGGTGCTGTCCTGTCTTCCCGAGATGAGAGGCGTAAGTCATAATAAATCCTTCGGGGTAGGAGGAGAGGGGCTGTAGGGCACATACAGGTCCCTCAAGCCTGAGCGTTTCCTGAAAATAGGAACTGATTTTTTTTTTTTTTTTTGAGTGGAGAAGCATGAGTAAGGCCCTAGAGGGACAGGCCTGGGCTCCACCCCCCTCCCTGCTGACTTCCTTCCCAGAGGCCTCTGGGGCCTTCCCCCAACCTTCCCTCGGGATCGTGGGGTCTTCCCCTCCCACCCCCAAAAGCTGTGGAAGGGGTCAGTGTCCAGCACTGAGCCCTGGTAGGAGGGTCCTGGGGTGGGGATAGGGGGGGTTCCCCAGGTTCCTCGGGGCCGCCTTTTAGCCCCAGGCCTAGCCACCAGTGAGGAGTTCCCGCCAGGCCTCCCAGCTCTCCCCTGTGGCTGTCTTGATTCCTGGTCTCAAGAATGCAGAGGGCTGCTGCTGGGGGGGGGGGGGGGGCGGCGGGGGGGAGTTAATTGGAAACAGGAAAACATGGCATTCCTTTCCAGCGGGCCTGGGCTTGGAAAGCAGTGAGGGGCTGCCTTTTCCCCCCCCATCCCGCCCTGCTGGGGAGAGGCGTAGGGGGCATGGTTATCTTGCTCTGGTCTCTTTTGGGTCTTCCCCTGCCAGGCACCCTCTCAATGGAAAGAAGTGACCTGAGCTACATCCGTGATGTACACCCCCCCCCCATCAGAATGATTTGCTCCCTACTAATCCCCTTGTCACATCTGAGTTTTGTCCCCCCTGTTGGAACATGGGGGGGCTGCCGGAGTTGGCTGCCCAGAGTAGGATGCTTCACCCCAGAGACACATGGGAAATGTTTGGTTGAATTGTCCCCAGGGATTCCCTCCCTCCTTGTTCCTTCTGAGTCCTCCCCTGCCTGGAGTGCCAGGCATTAGAATTTTGTCCCCATCGACTAAAGGCTTTGTGTCTCGGTGACATGCAAGAGTCCCCCAGCGGAGAGAGCGTTTTCTAAGACATTTCTCATTTGGTGACAATTAGTTTTGTGCCAGAGTTTGTGCATTCGTGGTGGCGTGGAATCCGTTGGCAGCGGAGGGCGCTTTTGTTCCTAAAGCTTCCTTGAGGGCCTACTGTGTGCCAGGGACCCAGTCCAGGAGGAGACTGGAGGCAAGTGTTGTCTCCAGGGCTGGGTTTGCCGCTGTGGGATTCAAGCAGTTCTGTCTGGGTGGTCTGTGAGGGCTTCAAGGAGGAAGCAGCTTCTTTCTGTCTGGTGTTTTGTTTTTTTTTTTTTTTCCTCCCTAAGTGGTACATGCACATGAGACATTCAAAATACCAAACATGGTAAGTCTTTCCCTCCTCCCTCCCCCCGGCGCCCCTGGCCCCTCAGACCCCCCCCCCCCCGAGGCAGCTCCCCAGTCCTGATGTTCCGTGCACTCACTTTTATAACGGTGTGTTTTTCTTTAAGAATATTGGTTTGGGGCGCCTGGGTGGCTCAGTCATTAAGCGGCTGCCTTTGGCTCAGGTCATGATGCCAGGGTCCCAGGATCGAGCCCCTCATTGGGCTCCCTGCCCTGCGGGGAGCCTCCTTCTCCCTCTCTGCTCATGCTCTCTCTCTGTCTCTCTCTGTCAAATAAATAAAATACTAAAAAGAATGTTTCTTTCACATGCCCTCCTCATTGCACTGCACATTGCTTTTTTTCACTTTCTTTCCCTGGGAGACTGTGTTGCACGGCAGAGGGAGGATTTCCTCCCTCTTTTTCTTGGCTGCGTGCTACTCTGTGGTGTGGGTGAATCCTCGTGTACTTAACACGCGTGCAGAAGCGTTTCCCAAAGCACAGCGCTGGAAGGCGGCATTCCCGGGTCATTGGGAATTAGGTATGCCTGTGGGATGTATTCCTAGAAGTGGGATCCCTGGATCAAGAGTCTGCAATTTGTCATTTAGTTGCTCCTCGGAGGTACCTTTGCAGATGTGCTTGGAAGAAGTCATTCCTCTCCTGCTCTGGTGTCTTTGCGTCTTGTGACCTCCTGGCATCTTCCTTTCTGCCCGTGGCCTGCGTTGTGTCCTTGCCACTTGGTATGGAGGTCAAGGGCCCAAGCTCTGGGAAGCCAACTGTCTGTGGGTTGGGACCCTTGCTCCGCCTCTTGCTGGTCAAATGGCGGCAGGCAAGGAGCTTGCTGGTTCTGGGCCTCCGTTTTCTCCTCTACTAAATGGGTTCATCTCAGTGCCAACTTTTGGAAGGTCTCGAGGATTATCTAACACCCATAAAGTGCGTAGATAGCCTTATCAATTATTGGCGGTGTTAGCTGTCCTTCTTTTGCAGTTCTTTCCCCTGGGGCCGGGACCTGCCAGATTCTTGGCTGTGAACCCTAATTGGCAGGCAGGGGAGGGAAGGCTTGCTTTTCCACTTAATTGTAGTGTGACCCAGGCCAAATGATCCCTCTTTTGGGTCTCAGTTTCCTTATCTGTAAAATGGGCCCACGATGGCTCCCTTGTAGGGTCTGCTGTGAGGGCTGAATGGGGCATCGCTGTCCCGAGCTGGGCCTACAGTAGGCTTTCGGAAACTAGCAACGGATGTTGCCCTTATATTCACTGTGATGACTGTTCTGCCGTGGGACCCATGCTGACTTCTGCACTCTGAAAGGTCTTCCTTGTCTTCCCCAAAGGCACATGGGGAACAATGTTGGCATAGTAAGCCGCATGGCAGCAGAGGGCACTGCTCTGGCATGAGGCGTGGCGGCGTGACCCTGGGAACAGACAGGGCTTCCCCGCTCTGTGCCTCAGTTTCCCCAACTGAAAGACCGCCTCCGGCTTCTCACGGACGTTCAGTGCCGAACACAATGCCTGGCACATGGCAGGTGCTCAAAAAATGTTAGCCCTGGGGGCTCCAGGCTGGCTCAGCTGGTAGAGCATATGACTCTTGATCTCTGGGTCATGAGTTCAAGTTCCACACTGGGCATGGAGCCTGCTTAAAAAAAAAATGTGGTGATGATGATGATGATGGTGATTAAGAAAAGTAGTAAAGTCTCCTGTGGGATCTGATACCCAGGTCCGTACTGCCTTCCCCCTAAACCGTGGGCAATCAATATTGGCATTTTAAATATTTGTTTATTTATTTGAGAGAGAGAGAGTGAGGCAGGGGGAAGGGGCAGAGGGAGAGAGAATCTCAAGCAGATTCCTCGCTGAACACTGACCCCCCGATGCAGAGCTTGATCCCGTGACCCTGAGATCATGACCTGAGCAGAAATCAAGAGTTGGCCGCCCAACCAACTGAGCCACCCAGGCACCCCAGCATGGAGATTATATATATATATATATATATATATATATATATATATATATATATTTTTTTTTTTTTTTTAAAGATTTTATTCATTTGACAGAGAGAGACACAGCGAGAGAGGGAATGCAAGCAAGGGGAGTGGGAGAGGGAGAAGCAGGCCTCCCGCCGAGCGGAGAGCCCGATGCGGGACTCAATCCCAGGACCCCGGGACCATGACCTGAGCCGAAGGCAGACGCCCAACGACTGAGCCACCCAGGCACCCCTAGCATGGAGATTTTAAAGCACCCATCGAGCGTTGAGAGAATAGCATAATCAGCCCCTCTGTGCCCATCACCAGCTTCAACAGATTTCTGCTGATCTTTTTTTTTTTCTGTTACCCCACCCCCTACTCTGCACTTTTTTTTTGTTCTCTTCTGCTGGATACTTTTAAGCAAATTCCAGACGATATATCATTTCAATTATATTACTAATGGTATTGCTATATCTGGGGTCCAGAATCGGTTTCACCATCTCCAGGATCTGTCCTGTTCTGTGAGGGAGGAGACATGAAGCCCATTTCCCAGGTTGGGGAAACTGAGGTGGCGGGGAGTGGGCTTTGGCCAGATTGTCTTTTCTCTGTGTTCCCTTCTTTGGGACCTTGGTGAGGTCCCTGTCTTGGCCACCCCGGGCCTTGGACCCTGGGGGCTGTTTCCGATTACACAGGTTTGGGATTTACCCCTGGATATGTACAGTGTGGCCTCGGTTCTGCTGTTTGGTGCAGAAATTGTCCCCGTAACGGGCGAGTCGGAGAAGTTGGGCCAGTGCAAGGTGATGGACAGGATGATCCCAGAGGTGAGGGTAACTGGGTCGGCTGCCCTGGTTTGCATCCTCTTGCTGCCCTTCTAATCTTATGACTTGGGGCAAGTTATTTCCCTTCTCTAAACCCAGGTTGGAGAACCAGGGGCACAGGAATAATAAGAGACGCTTCCTCTGAGAGCCTTTGCATCCCTTTTGTAAGTCGCGCGTGGAAAAGCGTTCTACAATTGCCTGGCTCCGAGGAGGCGCTCGGCAGCCGGTGGTGGTCATTGTCATTGTCGCTTTTGTTAATTATTCTGTGTGTACTTGGACTGTGTGTAACCAGATGTTCTTTCTAGGGGTAAGAGGGTAAAAGGAAGGGTCCCTGGAGCCCCGGCCAGGTTCAGCCGCCTCTGTCCCCTCCTCTTGGCCACTCCATCCCTCTGTACTTCCCCTTCCAAGTGCTTCTTATGCTTGCAGGGGCTGCAGGGCTGCTGACTTCTAGGTGACCCCCCCCCCCTTTTCCCAGCCTGGGTCCCCTAGGCCCCAGCCTGGCAGCCTTGGAAGCAGAGAGAGAGGAGAATGTCTGTCTACGGCTGCCAGATCCTCGTTCATGACCCCTGGGGCCCTGGGGGGGAGCCCCTAGTGCTTTGCAACCTGGAGGCAAAGGGTGGCTCATCCCCCCCAGGACACCTGCAGGTTGTAGCTCCCAGGAGCCCCCTCTCCAAAGGATGGGTGCTACCTCTTGTCCCCTGTGTGGTGCTGGGCAGGCAGGTGCCTACAGCTCCTGCCTCACCGAGGGGTTGTGACATTTTGCTGCGCTGACACCTCCCTCCTGTCCTTTGTAGGACCTCAGCCATCCTCGAACATGGAGCCCCCGCCCCCCCAGGCTGGGTGAGGGGGGTTCGTAGCTCTTTACCCTCTCCTGCCAAACTCTTGCCACACTGGCCCGACTTCTCCCCAGAATGTGCCCAGTGACCTCCCTGTTGTGTTCGCGGGAAGGAGTCGTACGTACGTGTGCATGACGTCCCCCCGTCCTGTCAGTGAAGGATAATTTACATGCGATCAAGTGCGGAGTCGAAGTGTGCATCTTGATGAGTCTTGGCAAACGTGGTCACCTGTGTCACCCACACCCCCATCAAGATCCAGAACGTTTGCGTCACGGCCCAGAAGTCCCCTTGTTGCCCTTCCCTGCCCACAGCTGCTCGGCGGCGCTGGTCCTCTTTGTCAGTCGAGGTGGATCCACGTGGCCCCTTCTCCAATTTTACAGACTATTACGGTGTGTGGTCCTTTGAGTTGAGCATCTCTGGCTCAGCGGCATCATTTTAAGCTTCAGCCGTATTGTGGGCATCCAGAAGGCCTTCTCTTTTCTCATGGAGCAGGAGTGCATGGGAAGGTTTTTACCTCCTTTTCTCTCAGCAGAGAGAGACCCCCTCCCCCAGGAAGTCTCAGCCTCCAGACATCTCTCGCCTGGCTACCCTGCCCAGGCCCCAGTTCACTGCCTGGCCCCCCGTGGCCCCCTTGGGATGTAGTAGGTCTTCTGTGAGCTCTTCTTCAGGCCTGGCTTTCTCACTAGACTCTAAACTGCAGTAGGACAGAAACAGTATGCTCCGTGTTCTCAGCTCCTGGCATGCAGTTGAGCCCCGATGTTTGTTGAGTGACTGACTGAATGGTGGGCATATCACAGGGGTAGAGAGAGGAGAGTACAGAGCCTGTGTTTGGAATCCCTGTGCTGTTTCTCAAAACAGTGACGTACCGGCTTCCAGATCACCAGAGGTGTTTGTGAAAAGTGCCCATCCCAGGGCCCCAGCGTGCAGGCACCACACCTGGGACAGGGAGCCATGGGTCTTCCAGCCACACTGGACCCTCCTTCCATGGACATTGTCTATCCTGCCGTCGCCGCCTCCTCAATGCCTAGTCCGCGATCCCTGCATGCTCGCCAGTGGGAATCAAGCCTGTGGGGCACATCAGGACTGTGGCCAGCCCTTTGCCCTTGCCTGAGCTCGCCCCCCTTCCACAGTCCTGTTTCATTTAGACCTTTCAGAAGCAGGGGAGCATTATCCCCATGTGTCAGGGGCACACTGAGCCAACTTCTGGGCCTGCTCTTCGGCCGCCCCCCATGTTGCTCCTTGCCCATCAGATCTGTTCCTTCTCCTGCTGCGGTGCGCCGTCTGGGGCCATCATCGTAGCTTAAAATTCTCCCCAGGGCTAGACCCCTGGCTTGCCACCACTTCCCTGTCACACAGGCAGCAAGAAGTGAAGTGACTTGTCCAAGGTCACACAGCTAGCCGCTGGCAGAGCAAAGGTTTAAATCCAGGTACATGCCTCCGATTAACTCCGACCCACACAGCGGGTCACCTGTGTGCCTGACCCCAGAGCTCTGCCCTCGGGAACAGGGGAGGGAGGGAAGCCACAAACACACCCATCCTCCCTGCAAGGTGAGATGCGTATCTCGGGGATGCCTGCTGAGCTGGGGGAGGTCAGGAGGAGGCATCAGGCCAGGCTTCCTGGAGGAGGGGGTTTCTGGGGGCAGGCTTTGGGCTCAAGGCCATTCCCAGCAGAGAGAAGGCACAGTGGTTGGTAGATGTTGGGATGCTTTGCACAAAGGTCATCAGCCTGAGCAACTGGATAGATGCAGGTGCCCTCTCTTGAGACGGGTAGAGGCATCTATAGTTTGAGGAGCACAAACCCCAGAGAGTGAGGCTCTAACACTCTCGCGGGTGGTGGAGGGACGCAGAGGGGTGAGAGATGCAGAATGGATGAGCTGTCGGGGTCACGAGTGAGAGATGGTGACACTGAGTGATCAGTCCCAGGGATGGGAAAAGTTCCCCAGGGAGAGGACAGGAGAGAGTCCAGAATCAGCTCAACCATGTGTTGGCAGAACTTCTGTGGCCAAAACAGAGGGAGAGGAGGGTTGGAATCAGGCACCGTCCCTCTCTCAGGAGCAAAGGGAGAGAGCTTCTAGAAAGGTCTTAGCTTAAATGGACTTGAGGGGGGCTTCCTGGGTCTGAGAGGTAGGTAGGGGCAGGAGCCAGACTGGAATACGGTGAGGACCTACAGGAAGGGGAAGGATGGCATCATGGATGGCTGGATAGATGGATGGAAGGAAGGAAGGAAGGGAGGAAGGAAGACAGGAAGACGAGAGCTCTTGGCAGCCAGACCTTTAACAAAAATAAAATCTTACTACACTCTTTGGCTCCCTAGTGCCCTCAGGTAAGTCTCCTCTTCTGACAAAACCCTAGTCTGGTGGCCTGGATTTCCCCGACCTCTTTCACCTTGCCTTCTCAGTGCCCCAAGCTCTTTCCTGCCTCTCCAGACCTTTGCCCTTGCTGTGCCCTCTACCTGCAGTGATCTTCCCCAACTCCTTCCTGTCTCCAGCAGGCCTCTGCTTATATACCCGCTCTTCCAGGAAGCCTTCCTTGACAACCGCATCCCACTTCCTTCACTTCACTGAGCTTGTTTCCGTGTTAGGATTCATCCCCAGGACCTGACTCAGAATAAGCCTGTAATCAGGGTTTACTGAAGCAGTGAGGGCCAGGCAACCTTTACGTGGATCGTGAGGTGCGCACATTGGATCGGTTTTTTAGGAGCTGAGCAGGCTTAGAGCCTCAGGAGAGAAAAGGAAAGGAGTGAAAGCAGATTCTAGAAGAGCAGGAGGTGGGGTGGTACTGGGTGGGGCTCAGGAGTGAGGTTTTCTCAAAGGTCAGGAGGTGAGGAGCAGGGTGTGAAGGCAGAAGAAAGATGTGCCGTTGGGAAGGGGTTCCGGGGGCCAGCATGGGGCTGCTTGGGGACAGGAGCAGAGGTGGCCTGGGGTGGGGTGCGGGGTGGCCCACAGTGTTGCCAGCTGGTGGCTGGGGGCGAGCCTTCCTGCCTGGGAGAGTCACCTTTTATTTCTTTGGGGCCAAGGTCTTAAGAGCATGTGGTTGTTCTCAATCTGGGAGAAGGAGGTTTAGGTCCTTTTGAGAACCTGCTCAGAGGCCAATCAGGCCTTTCCCCAGAGAACCACACACTTGACTCCACATCCCAGCATTTGGCCAAGGAGTTCAGGGAGTTGTGGATCCAGTTAAGAGCTTTACACAGGTTGTCCCCATAGCAACAGTAGTAACAGCCAGCACTGTCCCAGGCACTGGGCTAGGCCCTTTACAGGTACTGACTCATTGCACAGGACGACCTGCGGAGGTAGGTGAGTGAGCATCCCCATTTTACAGATGAGAAAGTTAAGGCCCAGAGCGGTTAAGTGACTTGCCCAGTCACACAGCTGTTAACCGGCAGAGTTCGGATTCCGCCCTCCCCGCCCGGTGGTCTGGCCCCGCCACAGCCCAGGTCTTTAGCTGTGAACCTTGCTGCTTCCTGGTTACAGCCCTCCCCCCCCCCCCCCCCCCCCCCCCCCCCCGCCATGAGCAAGAGCCCACAATCCCGGAAGCTGCCCTTCCCCCCACCACCGCCCTCGACCTTACCCCGGTTTGCCCTGAGATCCAGCTTGGGCCTCAGCTGAGCCTTCGGAGGCTCGGGCTCAGTGGGGCACCATCCCTCCCTCCTCTTTCTCTTTTTACCCTCTGTTGTGTCTTCATTAGCATAAGCGAGGAGGCCGCCCAGCTTCCTCCAGACGGCGGATGTGTTTGTGAGCTTGCTTGTGAGCTGATGTGAGTCAGCCAGACCTGCGAGGGGCGGAGGGTCAGGACTCCAGGCAGCGCTGGCCCGGAGCCACCCGCGAGACGGGGAGCCAGGGCCCTCCAGCTCTCTGAGCCTCAGTTTCCCCATCAGTCAGCGAGAGGGGCCCGACGCCTTCCCCCGCAGAGGCTCGGTGACATCACCCGTCAACAGAAGCACTGCAGTTATGGCAGTCCCCGGTAGGCCTCGTAGGTGTTTGGAAATGCAGAATATTTCAGACGGGGAGCCCACACCGGGTAACGTGAACACCCGCCTGGCCGTGCCCCCGAATGAGTGAGACAGGAAGAAAAAAAAAAGATGGTTGTCAGAGACATTTGGAGGTTGGAATCGTAGATACGGGGTCGTAGATCTAAAATACCTAGCTGGGGGCGCCTGGGTGGCTCAGTCGTTAAGCGTCTGCCTTCAGCTCAGGTCATGATCCCAGGGTCCTGGGATCGAGCCCCGCATCGGGCTCCGTGCTCCACGGGGAAGCCTGCTTCTCCCTCTCCCACTCCCCCTGCTTGTGTTCCCTCTCTCGCTGTGTCTCTCTCTGTCAAATAAATAAAATCAATAAAAATAAAAAAATAAAATAAAATACCTAGCTGGTGGGACCCTCCGTGGAGTCTGATTGAGCTCACGTGTGCTCAAGTGTGTGGTGCCCCATAAGCATGTTGTAAGCGCTGCAGTCTATTGCCGCCTCTGCTCTGGGCTGTTACTGTTACCAGCCAGCCTTTAGTCTGGACCTACTGCTGCAGACAGCTTGGGCTGTGCCCGAGACCCACAGTTACTCAAACCCGAATTGGTTTCTGACAAGCTCCCCCGGGTGGGCGGGGAAGGGGGTGGCGGCGGGGCGGGGATCCACACACTTGAATAGCACGGTGTCCAGTGGCTATTGAACGGTGTCTGAGTTGCTTCCAGGGTCCTGCAAATGGGATGGACACGTGGGGCCCCGAGGCTAAAATAGGATTCCTTAACTCTTAGCTTTTGCGGGTGGCTGTGTATGAATTATACAAGGAAGAAAGGCGTGTAAGTAACACCGTGATCGTCTTTTTACTGCCCCCCCATTCCTTCCCTCTCCACCAAGAGACTCTGCGAGGAATTTGGGGTTCATTCAGCTGCTCTTCTTGTTTTTTTCCCTTTGATCGCACAGACTGTGTGGATTCTTCCACACCTTACTTTTATGTGTTTATCGATCTGAATCTTTTTTTCCAATTGAAGTGAAGTATGGTCAGCGTGCAATATCATAGGGGTTTCCACCCGTATTAGTACAACATAGCGATTTGACAATTCTTTGTGTTACAGAATGCTCATCACAGTACATGTAGTTACCACACAGAGTTGTTACGATATTATTCACAATATTCCCTATGCCGTACTTTTCGTCCCCGTGACCTGTTTCGTCTGCCCCCCACTCCCGGACGTCTTACTTTTTATTTTTATTATTTTTATTTTTATTTTTATTTTTTTTAAAGATTTTATTTATTTTTTGACAGAGACACAGCGAGAGAGGGAACACAAGCAGGGGAGGTGGGAGAGGGAGAAGCAGGCTTCCCGCAGAGCAGGGAGCCCGATGCGGGGCTCGATCCCAGGACCCTGGGATCATGACCTGAGCCGAAGGCAGACGCTTAACGACTGAGCCACCCAGGCGCCCCACGTCTTACTTTTTAAATTGAACAAATGTCTTAGAGTTGGTTCCGTGTCTGTAGTCTAGAATCCCATTCTTTTAGCAGCTGAGGAGCCTTCCCTAAATTATTTAACCTCCACTCTGCCGAGGCCCTTTATAGTTTAGTTCCAATTTTTGCTGTGAGCCTATTTGTGTCTTTACATTTAAAGTGTGTCTCTGGCAGATAGCATACAGTCTGAGAGTCTCCATCTGATGATTGGAATGTTGAGACCAGCATCTACTATTTATTAGTAGAAATAAAATGCTAGCCGCTTACACGCTATTTTATTGTATTTTAATTACTTAATTATTTACTTAGAGGGCTTGGGGGTGGGGGCAGGGCAGAGAGAGAGAAAATCCTAAGCAGGCTCCACGCCCAGAGCAGAGCCTGATGCGGGCCTCGATCTCATGACCCTGAGATCATGACTTGAGCCGAAATCAAGAGTCGAAGGCTTAACCCACTGAGCCACCCAGGCGCCCCTTACATGTTATCTTAAATTTTCTAGTAGGCACAGTAGAAAGAAACAGGGAAAACTAAAGGGAGTATATTTTATATAAACTAATATATCCAAAATACTATTATACTGACATGTGATCAATGTAGAAATCATTGAGATATTTACATTCTTTTTATTGCGGTAAGATACATGGAACATACAATTTACCATTTTAAGTATATTTTTTAAAGATTTTATTTATTGGTGAGAGAGAGCGCGTGGGCACGCGCACAGGAGTGGGAGGAGGGGCAGAGGGAGAGGGAGAAGCAGGCTCCCCACTGAGCAGGGAGCCCGATGTGGGGCTCGATCCCAGGACCCCGGGATCATGACCTGAGCTGAAGGCAGACGCTTAACCGAGCCACCCAGGCGCCCCCCGTTTTAACTGTTTTTAAGGGTATGATTCAGTGTCAAGTCTGTTTCTAGCGTTGTGCAACCATCACCACTCTCCATTCCAGAACTTGTTCTTCATTCCAAACAGAAACTCTCTACCCATTAAACACGCCTTCTCCCCTCATCCGCTCGGAGCCTCTGTTCTCCTTTCTGTCCCCATGAATTTGCCTTCCCTCGGCACCTCACAGAAGTGTAATCATACAGTATTCATCCTTCTGTGTCTGGCTTCTTTCACTCAGCGTCATGTCCTCAGGGTTCATCCATGCTACAGCCTGGATTGGTGTTCATTTCCTTTTTAAGGCTGAATAATAGTCCGTTGTCTGTATACACCCCCTTTTGTTCATCCGTTCATGCTTCGATGGCCATTTGGGTTGTGTCCACCTGTTGGCTATTGTGAATACTGCTGCTGTGAACGTTGATGTACATCATCTGAGTCCCTGCTTTCAGGTCTTTTGGACGTATACCTAGGCATGGGACGGCTGCATCCTGTGGGAGTTCTATTTTGAACTTGGAAGAAGAACTGCTGATTTTCACAGTGGCCGCACCATTTCTTGTTCCCACCAGCAATGCATCAGGGTTCCAATTTCTTTCTTTCTTTCTTTTTTTTTTTAAAGTAGACTCCATGCCCAATGTGGGCCTTGAACTCATGACCCTGCGGTCAAGAGTTGCGTTCTGTATGAACTGAGCCAGCCAGGCGCCCCAAGAGTTCCAATTTCTTCACATCTTCGCCAGCACCTGTTATACCATCTCCCCCTCCCCTGACTAAATTTTTGAAATCGGTGTATATTTTATACATAGCACATCTCCGTTTGGACTAGCTGCATGTCAAGTGCTTGGCAGTCATGTGAGTCTGCTCAGCGTGATCAGCCCCCTTTAGACCATTTACGTTTATGGTCCTTATTGATGTGGCTGGATTTAAATCTTCCATCTTGCCATTTGTTTTCTGTTTATTGCCTATGTTTTTTTGTGCCTTTTCTTTTCATCCCCTGCCGCCTTAAGATTAAATGAGTGTTTTAGTATCCCATCTTCTCTCCATTATTAGCTGATTCATGCTACCTCTTTGTTGTTCTGGAGATTTCATTTTGTGCCTTCGACTACCCTGTGGGCTTCGATTCTTAGTAAGGTGGGAGCCATGGGAGGCTTTTGAGCTGGGGAGTGACCCGACCTAACATTTCTGTATCCACACTTTTGTATTCAGTCACTTGTGCTAGAGTGTTTCTACCGGCCAGATTCCTGGAACAGGCATTGCTAAGGCAGAGGGAAGCGTGCATTTAGACTTGGGTGAGCCCTGCCAAATTGCATTCCAGAAAGGCTTTACCATTCTCACCCCTTGCAAACAGCAGCCAGGATTTATTGAGTGGCTGCTCGGTGCCAGGCCCCTGCCGGGCCCTAGGGACACTGGTGAGAAACAGCCCGGGTCCTGCTGCTTACATGATTCTCAGGCCTCGAGTCCCAGGCCAGCTTCTGGAGCTGCCTCTGAGCTCAAAGGAAGGAGAAGCTTTCACAGGAACCAAAAAAGGAGTGGAGAGGCCAGAGAATATTCTAGGTGGTGGAGGAGGTCTGGCACGTCCCAGGTGGCCTTAGAGCTAGCTGGATCAGGAGACGTACTGTATCAGTCTGGGGACCCCATGTGTGGGCTCCCCATCAGTGTGGGGCACATTGGGGTGCTGTTGAGGAGTAAACTAATAGTACCTCCCTTGTGGGGCTTTGTTTGGGAAGATTTCACGGGAAGGCAGAGAGCACAGGGGTTGGTGTTTGACTGGATTATTACCAGAGGGGGGGGGATCAGCATAGGAACAAGTCGATCTGACGGGCCTGACCCAAGTTTTAGACAGTGTTTAAGGCCTGTGTCAGATAATCTTGGGCTTGGGGTCCCAGCTCTCTCTTTCCTCAGGCAGGTTACTCCAGATCTGTTTATTTTTTTTTTTTTAAAGATTTTATTTATTTATTTGACAGAGAGAGACACAGAGAGAGAGGGAACACAAGCAGGGGGAGTGGGAGAGGGAGAAGCAGGCTTCCCACCCAGCAGGAAGCCCGATGCAGGGCTCTATCCCAGGACCCTGGGACCATGACCCGAGCCGAAGGCAGCCATTTAACGACTGAGCCACCCAGGCACCCGTCTCCAGATCTCTTTTAAAAGAGGATAAAAGGGGCGCCTGGGTGGCTCAGTTGGTTGGGCGACTGCCTTCGGCTCAGGTCATGATCCTGGAGTCCCTGGATCGAGTCCCGCATCGGGCTCCCTGCTCGGCAGGGAGTCTGCTTCGTCCTCTGACCCTATCCCCTCTCGTGTGTTCTCTCTCTCTCATTCTCTCTCTCTCAAATAAATAAATAAAATCTTAAAAGAAAAAAAAAAAAGAGGATAAAAGTAGGGGCGCCTGGGCGCCTGGGTGGCTCAGTTGGTTAAGCGACTGCCTTCGGCTCAGGTCATGATCCTGGAGTCCCTGGATCGAGTCCCGCATCAGGCTCCCTGCTCGGCAGGGAGCCTGCTTCTCCCTCTGACCCTCCCCCCTCTCATGTGCTCTCTCTCTCTCTCTCTCTCATTCTCTCTATCTCAAATAAATAAATAAAAAAAAAAATCTTTAAAAAAAAAAAAAAAAAAAAAAAGTAGGGGCGCCTGGGTGGCTCAGTCGGCTGAGCATCCCGCTCTTGACTTTGGCTCAGGTCGTGATCTAGGAGCTGTGAGATCGCCGCCCGCTTGGGGCTCTGCGCTGGACTTGGAGCCTGTTGGAGCCTGCTTGGGGTTCTCTCTCTCCCTCTGCCCCTCCCCACTCGCTTGCTCTCAAAAAAAAAAAAAAAAAAGAGGCTAGAAGTAGAAGCCGCCTTCCTCCCAGGAGTGTGACAAGGGTCCTTGTCACTGCGATGCTGTCAGCACAGAGCCTAGTACCCGCCAGGACCACAGTAAGGCTCGGTAGAGCTTAGCTGCTTTTACTATTGCACTTGGCATTGTTGTCTGCATTCGCTCAAGGCCTGTAGGGGAACAGCCAGATCCTTCCTTGTCCCCCAGGACACTTGCCCAGGGTCAGAGAGCATTGCAGAGCCGGGAGTTGAAGCCAGGTTTGTCTAAACCAGAGCCGGTGGGCTGCCTCCTGCTGGGCCTTCGGGGAGCCTCCTGGGTTAGCTCACGAAGATTCTCACCCACGGGGCCTCGGTGGGCAGCAAGACCTGACCTGAAGCCAGGCTGTTTATAGTCTGTCTTTATTGTGCTGCGTGTGACCGTTCATATGTTTGGCTGCAGAAATACTAGTGTTTGATTACAAGGTGCCGCCTCGGAGCTGAGCGTGTTCGAGGAGAGATGTGTACACACTCTATCCACCTGCAGAAAAGCTGCATTTTGGAACACATCTCACCTCCGGGGTTTTGAAGGAAGGATCGGGAACCCACTCAATTGCGTGTAGGGGTTGCGCGGTGCACGCACCGCTCGGCGTCTTCCTGCACTCTGCTGGATTATATTTACTACTTGTGTTCTCCGCTCGTTGCTAGACGATTCTAATGAGCAGCCGTGTCAAGCCTTGACGGGGTCTGCAGGCGAGGAAGCAGGGTGGGCGGCACGAGTGGGCGGTGCGGCTTCTCGAAACCCGTTCTCCGAGAGCTGCTGAGCCTGGAGTCTGTGTCGGGCTGTGGCTGGTGTTGAGGGAGGAAGGGGGGATGGAGTGATGGGCCAGAGGGGGGGCCTGCCCTTGAGGCAGATGCTCCTTGTGGGGCCAGATCTGTGGGAACTGGGAGAGAGAGGCCAACTCCCATAAATGTCAGGTAGTGGGATTAAGGGCGGGCTTGCCAGGGCGGGGATCTTATTCCCTTTCCCCCTTGGTTTCTGGCACTTTGTGTCCAGTCTCTATCCCTCTGCTGAGCTCCCTACCGGCTTGTTTACTAGGCACCCCAGATTTAACGTGTCCAACACCCAGCTCCCCATCTCTCGCCCACCCCAAAACCAAAACCGAAACCAAACCCCAAACCCAACCCAAACCAAGCCTGCTCCCTCTGGGCTGTCACCGTCTCTCAATGGCAGTGCGATCCTCCCAGTGGCCTGGGTTCAGTACTTTGGCATCATCTCTGATGCTTCTTTCTCTCTCTCTTTTAAATTTAAATTTAATTTTTTTTAAAGATTTTATTTATTTGAGAGAGAGAGAGAAAAAGCACAAGCAGGGGGAGCGGCAGAGGGAGAGGGAGGAGCAGGCTCCCTGCTGAGCAGGGAGCCAGATGCGGGGCTCGATCCCAGGACCCCAGGATCATGACCTGAGCCGAAGGCAGACGCCTAACGACTGAGCCACCCAGGTGCCCCTAAATTTTAATTTTTTTTTTTATTCTAGGAAACAACACATAACATAAAACTTAACCATCTTAAACCTTTCGAAGTGTACCGTTTAGTAGCATTAAGTATATTCACGTTGTCGAATTGGTGTTTTCTTCTTCTCCTCTCTTCTGTACCAGGTCAGTCCCACAGTGTGGCCTGGCCAGAATCTGGCCTCGTCTCCCCTCCTCCACTGCCCCCAGCCACTGTCACCTCCCACCTGCACCATCACCTCTCCTCCTCCTCCTGGTGCTCCCACCACCCCATGCCCCCCAGACGGCAGAGGGACCCCGTTGTAACCTGAGGCCGCTCACGTCCCTCCCATCACTCAGAGTAAGAGCCAGAGTCCTTACAGTGGCCGCGAGCTCCTCTGTCCAGTGCAGTAGCCACGGGCCACGTGTGACATACACCCTAGATTTTAAAGTCTTAGAATGAAGTGCGTAGGGGGGATAAATGCTCTCATTAATAATTATTTTTATATTGATTACACATGGAAATGATCATGTTTGTAAATATCAGGTTACATACAATATATTATTAAAATGAACATATTTAGGGGTGTCTGGGTGTCTCAGTCATTTGAACATCCGACTCTTGATTTCAGCTCAGGTCAGGATCTCACAGTGGTGAGATCGAGCCCCATGTCAGGCTCTGTGCTGGGCAGCATGGAGCCTGCTTAAGATTTTCTCTCTCCCTCTGCCCCTCTCCCTCATTAAATTAAATTAAATTAACATTTAAGCTCACTTGCTCTTTTCGCTAGAAGTTTTTTTTTTTTTTTAAGATTTTATTTATTTATTTGACAGAGAGAGACACAGCGAGAGAGGGAACACAAGCAGGGGGAGTGGGAGAGGGAGAAGCAGGCTTCCCACTGAGCAGGGAGCCCGATGCGGGGCTCGATCCCAGGACCCTGGGATCATGACCCGAGCCGAAGGCAGACACTTAACGACTGAGCCGCCCAGGCGCTCCTCGCTAGAAAATTTTTAATGACATAGGTGACTCGCATCATATTTCTCTTGGGCAGCCCTGGTTTAGAAGGTGCCTCTCTAAAGTCACTGAAGGAACAAATGAATTAACATATGTACAGCTTTTAGAACAGTGCCTGATAGATCCAACACGATATGAGTAAAGCGTTAGCTGCTTTGTAATTATGGTAAGATAGGCATAACATAAAATTTACCATTTTCACCTTTTTTAAGTGTACAATTGAGTGGCACTAAGTACCCTCACGGTGTTGTGCGATTATCACCCCTGTCCATTTCCAGAATGTTCTCATCATTCCAAACAGAAACTCTGTACCCATTACTCAGCAACTCCCCATTCCCCCTCCCACCAGCCCCTGGTAACCTCTAATCTACTTTCTGTCTCTGTGGAATCCTACAATATTTGTCCTTTTGTGTCTGGGTTATTTCACTTCACCTCATGTTTTCAAGGTTCATCAATATTGCAGCACGGGTCAGAATTTCGTTCTTTTTTGAGTCTGAGTAGTACTCCATTGCACGGATCAAGCACATTTTGTTCATCCATTCTTCTGTTGATGGGCTCTGGGGTTGTTTCTACCTTTATACACAGTCTGGTCCCTGGCTTACAATCTAACCTCATCTTCCACTAACTACTCACTCTCACTCACTCTGTTTCAGTCACACTGGCCTCCTTCCTCAAGTTGGGAAGCATGTCCTGACTTGTCCACCTCAGGGCCTTTGCACTTGCTTGTCCCCCTGCTCTGTGGCTCCCTCCTCCTCACCCATGCCTGCCTTTATCACCCTATTTAAAATCGTACAGGGCGCCTGGGTGGCTCAGTTGGTTAGGCGAGTGCCTTCGGCTCAGGTCATGATCCTGGAGTCCTGGGATCGAGTCCCGCATCGGGCTCCCTGCTCGGCAGGGAGTCTGCTTCTCCCTCTGACCCTCCCCCCTCTCATGTGCTCTCTCTCACTCTCTCTCTCTCAAATAAATAAATAAAATCTTTAAAAAAAAAAAATCGTACAAATCCCTGGTCCTTCTATCTCTCTGCTTTTCCTCCATAGCACTTAGCAACTTCTGACCTACCATCTATTTTACATTTTATTGATCTTTTTATCTATCAATATTTTATAATATGTGTAAATGCTTTTAATATAAATAATTCTGTACATAAGATGGCATTTCTATTTTAACATTTATAAATATAATTTATAGTGAGCGTTAACATTTTTATTTAATAGATAGAAATTAAATACATGGAAGTTTAACTTGTAAATATGTAGTATAATACGTTATATTACCCTTCTTTTCTGTCTCCATCCTCACCCTGGTCAAAAGCGTAAGCTTTGGGTGAACAGGGATCTTTGTTTTGTTCATGGCCGTTCTCCGCCCCCCCCCCCGCCCCCAACTCCTCGTGGTTTCTAGAACAGAGCCTGGCACACATGCGTCTTAGTCCTTAATTGCTGAATGGATGAATACTTAGTGAGCAAGGAACTTGGGAGGATGTGAATGAGCTGAAGGAAAGTGTACTGGGGTGGGGGGGAGTAGTTGAGAACAGTTAAGAAAAGGCCCTGAGGCTTTTAGCTGGTCCGGGTCAGGCTCTGGATTGGGGGTGAGGGGCATTAGAAACAGACTGGCAGAGTTGGCAGGGCAAGTGCTTGGGGTTGGATCTTGACCCGAAACCTGGTCCCCTCACCCATTTGCTGGGTGACCTCAAGTCAGTGACATGCCCTCTCTGAGCCTCATTGCCTCATCTGGGAAAAGGGAAAATAGGAACTGTTTGTTTGTTCATTTAGTCAACTGGTATTCCCTACACACCTCCCAGTGCCAGGTACACTCCTTGGCCTCACTGAGCTTCTCTTCTAGGCTCCCACCTCCTGGGGCCCGTAGATAAATTGAGTATTTAATCGCCTGCCCGGCACATCTGTGGTGACCCACAGTTCCTGTTGTCAGGTTAGCGGCTGTGGGTGTCAGCTTTCCTCACCTGTGGGGTAAAGGGAGCTACTATGCTGGGGCGTCGGGGTAGCCCAGTACCTTGGGAATGGTACTGGTGGTTCATAAATTGGGGCTCTCATCCTTGGTGTGGTATCGGGCTGGGGATATAAGCTGAGCTTTGATCATGGAGTTGGCGTTTCTTTTCAAAAGACAAACTTGACACGGCTGAGAGCATCTTGGGGACACTAAGTCCTGGGCCCCAGATGCGGCCCTGAAGCTTTGCTGTAGGCTCTTCTGAGTTGGGCACACCTCTTAGACCCTGAAGCATGCAGAGACTCAGTTTCCCCTGCCCTCTCTTCCCTTTCTGGAACTTCTGCAAGAGGTTCCTCATTCGAGCAGGCTGCCAAGTTGATCAGCCTTCGTTTGGTGGGTATGTGAGTTAGCGGGGGTCCTGCTAGCCGCTGTGACAAATAGCC
Source organism: Halichoerus grypus (assembly GCF_964656455.1). Taxonomy (NCBI): domain Eukaryota; kingdom Metazoa; phylum Chordata; class Mammalia; order Carnivora; family Phocidae; genus Halichoerus; species Halichoerus grypus. The sequence continues at coordinate 52,948,210 of NC_135726.1, forward strand.
CTTTATTTGCGGAGGCTCAAGATGATAAAATTTTCTTCTTGTGTATGTTATAGACCAGCGAGGGTGTTTCTTGTCGGGCAGGCAGTCTCCTGGGAGGAACTGAGGAACCAGACTCCTTCCCTCTTGTGGCTCTGCCCTCCCCTAAGTCTGGGGCCCGCCGTGGATGAGGAAGGCTGGAGGAAAAGTTCATGTGCCGGGCCTGGAAAGTGCCCATGTTGCTTCCACCTGCTTCCTGGTGGCCAGAGTGCACTCACGTGACCACACCCAGCGACAAGGGATGCTGGGAAATGTAGTCCCGCAGCGCGCCTAGAAGGAAAACGTGGTTTTGGGGGAACACACAACAGCCTTCACCACAGTGGGTGTGTTTTTGTTGATGCTAGTGTAGGCAGGGGACTGGATGGGAAGGACTCAGTACTAGGGGATGGGGCATCTGGATTCGCTGTTTGACTTGAACTGTATGGGCAACTTCTGGGCTCCTGAGAGGACTGCCTCGTGCCCCATGGGTCCCAACCCCAGTTTGAGAGCACTTAGAACAAAATCCACAGGCCTCCCATGCTTCCTCCCCACCCCCACTCTCTTTCTAACATCATTACTAATGCCCTGTACGCACCACACAGTGATCTAGTTGTTCTTGGAGCCGACCGGGCACTTTCCTGCCTCGGGGCCTTTGCGCTTACTGTTCCCTCAGCCCTCTGAGGTGCTTTCCCCCACATATTTGCATGGCTCTCTTCTTACTTCATTCTAGTTTCTGCTTCAATGTCACCTCTGTCCAGGACCCTATTTTAAAATTGAAACCTCCCTTTCCCCATCTCTCCCTCATCCTGTATTATGATCTCCTGCTAGCCATTTACCACCAGCTGAGATTACGTTATAGATGAATTTGTTTATGAAGGTGTGGTGTGCTTCTTTACTGGGGGGGTCTCCCAGGGTGCAGTAGGTGCTCACTAGGTATGTGTTGTGGAGGGAATGAGTCAAAGGTGTTTGGTTGTGTTTTTCTCTCCACCCAGTGGGAAAGTGCAGGGTGTTGCGCTGGAAGGACAAGGTGGGGGGGCCCCGTTGGGAAGGACAGAAACCGGAGCCGGGGAAACCCTTCCCAGGAGCTCTGTGGAAAAAAAAGAATTGCTTACGAGCAATGTGGTTTTTCCCCCCTCCCTCCTTGATACCAGACTTAAACCTGACCTCTTATCAACTTAACCTCCTGAGGCACCACAAAGAGCAGGTGGTGGTAGATGGCGGGGGGGATGGGGGGGGAGAACGGGGGAGGGGTCCCCGCTGGTCCTGTCCCTCAAGGCTAGTTTCCTGTGTGTGTGTGTTTACTTTCTAGCGAAGTATAACCATGTCCGTGTTTTGTTTTGTTGCAGTATAAAGGTATTTATGCTTCTGAAATCAGCATTTTGCACTTAGGAAATTCTACAAAGCAGGCACATTTCACATTCCTTTGTGGTTTCTATGTCTTCTTGCCCATTTTTGGCTCGGGTTGTGGGGGGAGAATATGAGGCCGAAACTTGGTGCCCACCCTCGTGGCGCCTCTACCAAATGTGGGTACGGAAGGAAAGCAACCCAGGATGGCTTTGGGGGGGTACCCCTGCATCACGTAAGGAGGTCCCAGGAAATACAACCGGGACTGGAGGTGGGGTTTCCGGTTCTGCCATCCTTGGCCAGGCCTGTGTGTTTGGGTGGTTGGGGGCTACGCTGACAGGAGATGCCCCAAGTGAGTGTACAAGCTGGGATGAAGAGTCAGGTTGGGGTGGTGAAGTGGGTCATGTGATCAGTTTCTTTTTTTCTTTCCTCCACTTAAAATTTTAAAGAGCTTATCGAGACATAATTCACATACCATAAAACTCATCCACTTAGAGTTGTACAATCCAGTGGTTTTTAGGATATTCGCCACTCTCCAGTTCCGGAACGTTTTCATCGCCCCAAAAGGAAACCCCACACTCATGAAGCAGTGACTCCCTATTCCCCCCACTCTCGCCCCTGGCACCCGCTAGTCTGCTTTTTGTCTCTATGGATTTGCCTTTCTGGAGGTTTCACGTAAATCCTACATTTCGTGGAACACCACGCTATGTGGCCTTCTGCACCTGGCTTCTTTCACTCACCGGAATGTTCTTAAGGCCCGCCCGTACGGTCACCTTTCATCACTGTGTTCATTCCTGTTGTTGTTTTTCTCATTTCATTTTCTTTTTCACATTTGAGCTACCCGCATGCTGTAAACGTCTCCTTTTTTTTCAAGTGTACAATTCAGTGGTTTTTAGTATATTCACAGAGTTGTGCAACTGTGACCACAATCTAGTTCTAGAACATTTTCATCACCCAGAAGGAAACTCTGTACTTAATTTCTCCCCCCACCCCCTGGCAGCCACTAATCTACTTTCCATCTCTGCGGATCTGCCTGCTCTGGACATTTCCTCTACACGGGATCCTACACTATGTGGCTTTTTGTGTCTGGTTGCTTTCCCTCGGCGTGACGTCCCCAGGTTCACTCGTGTTGTAAGCACGTGTTAGGGCCTCTCTCCTTTTTATGGCCGAATAACATTCCATTGTATGGATCTACCACACTGCGTCTCTCCATTCATCAGCTGATGGACATTTGGGTAGTTTTCCAGTTTGTTGTCGCTTATGAATAAAGCTCCTTGGTGGCCATTTCTTCTGCCGAGGTGGGGGCTGGCCTTTCTAGCAGCTTCCTGCCCAGGCCTGTCCTTGCTTTGTTCTTGCAGGCACTCAGGCCTCCTCCTCCCCCTCTTCCCTTGCCTTCCTCCCCCTTCTTCTTCTCCTTTCTCTTCCTCCAGTTCTTTCTGTATTGTATCTCCCTCTCCCCAGCCTCAGCCAAGGGAGTATGAGTCTGGAAATCGTTCCCGGGGAGCCCTGGGCGGGCCCATGGGTCATTTCTGCTCTCCCTGGAGGGAGGCCTCAGCCCCAGTCTGGTGCCCATTGCCCACCCAGGGGAGGGAGCAGAAGGGACAACCTGATCCTTCTAATCCAGCCCCAGGGGAGATGTGTGGGGACATGGCCATGCTTAGGAAACAGCTTTTCTTTGGGGCTTTTTAAAAATGTATGTGTTTATTATGTATTTTTGGGAGCAGCGGGAACACATGCCCAAGTACAAAAACTCAAATGGTAGCAAAGATTTCTAGTGGAACGTCTCCCTCTCTCCCCCCAACTCCCAGCTATCCTCTTCCTGGAGGTAAAATGCTTATAGTTTTTTTTTTTTTTTAAGGTTTTATTTATTTGACAGAGAGGTAGAGAGCACAAGTAGGCAGTGCAGCAAGGAGAGGGAGAGGGAGAAGCAGGCTCCCCGCCGAGCAGAGAGCCCCACGTGGGGCTCGATCCCAGGACCCTGGGATCGTGACCTGAGCCGAAGGCAGACGCGTTACCAACTGAGCCACCCAGGTGCCCCAAACGCTTATAGTTTGTAGACTTCTTTCCCAAGAGATGTTCTGTGCACATGTAAGCATCACACACGGGCATGTGCACGCGCACACACACGTTTTTTTGAGGCACTAATAACGGTATTCTAACATTGCTCTGCCCTTTGCCTTTAATAATATATCCTGGAGGTTCTAACTTATCAACTTCAGGGCCTGTCACAGCTGCATAGTATCCCATCCAAGGGCCCTAACTTACTGAACCAGTGACCTTTTGCTGGATATTTAGGTTAGCTCCAGTCTCTTAGAAACAAGGCGACACTGAGTAACTGTACAGTGTTGATTTGCATGAATGCGAGTAGAGCTGTAAGTTAAAATCCCAGAGTTGGAATTGTTGGGGGCAAATTAAAAAAAAAAAAAATTATGAAAATTTCCAGATGAACCTGAAAGTGGAGACGGCAGGGTAATAAACTCTTGTTCCTTGTATCCCCGAGTTCTAAGTACATCCAGATTTGGCCACGCTGGCTTTATCGATCTCTGTTTTGTTGTTGTTGAAGGATTTTAAAGCAAATCCCAGATCTCTTGTCATTTTAATGCTACATATTTTAGTATGTATTTAAAGAACAAAAATAAGCATTTTCTTACGTGACCACCACAACATTATCAAACCTAAGAAAATTAAAAGTCGTTTGGTATCATCAAGGGATATGCCTTTTTTTTTTTTTACATTTTTGTAAATGGAGATGTAATTTGCATGCCATTAAAATTCACCCTTTTGAGGTGCACCATTCAGTGATTTTTTTTTAGTATAGTCACAGGGTTGCGCAACCATCACCACATCAGATTCTAGAATATTCTATCACCCCAGAAAGAAGCCCACGTTCACTGATTGTGCCCTCATTTCCCCAAGTCCTGCCTTTTCCCCTGGGAGCTCCTGGCAGCCCCGCATCTGCTTTCTGTGTCTGTAGATTTGCCACTGTTCTGGAGATTTCATATAAATGGATTCCTGCAACACCCAGTCTCTTTATTTTTTTTTTTTTTGAAGATTTTTATTTATTTATTCGATAGAGAGAGACACAGCGAGAGAGGGAACACAAGCAGGGGAGTGGGAGAGGGAGAAGCAGGCTTCCCGTGGCGCGGGGAGCCCGATGCGGGACTCAATCCCAGGACCCAGGGATCATGACCTGAGCCAAAGGCAGACGCTTAACGACTGATCCACCCAGGTGCCCCCACCCAGTCTCTTTAATCCGGCCTCCTTCGCTCAGCGTGGTGTTTCCGAGGTTCGTCCATGCCATAGTGGCAGATCAGTCCTGCCTTCCTTTTTCTGGCTGAATAATATTCCACTGTGTGGATTTGCCGCCTGTTGCTTCCCCACCCATCGGTCAAGGAGCACGTGCATCATTTCTGCTTTCTGGCTGTCGTGAATCATGCCGCTGTGAATATTCACGCACGAGCACGTGTGGACCTGTGTTTTCACTTCTTGCATGGATATGTACGCCTGCAAGTGGGATTGCTGGGTCATACGCTAACTCTCTGTTGGCTTCCCGAGCAACCACCCACCCGCCAGATGTTTTCTCCAGCGGCTGCACTCTTTTACATTTCCATCAACAAGTCACGAGGACTCTAATTTATCCATCTTTTTTATTATAATCATCCTAGTGGGTGTGAAGTGGTGTCTCATTATGGTTTTGATTTGCGTGGCCCTGACGGCTGATGATGTGGAGCGTCTTTTCGTGGGTGGGGGGAGCTGTGTGTTGTGAATTCTGATCGGTTTCCAATCTGGCCCTGGTCTCTCAGCCTCACGGTGCCTGGTCTTGATGGAGTAGTCTTCTTATACAGAAACCCCCAATCCCTCTTGCCCCCTGTTACTCAGGGCATGAAATCTGGGTCTCTTGGAGGTCCTCGATCACGCCCTCCCCTGGGGCAGAGTGCAGGATGCAGTGAAGGCAGTTGATGGAGTCAGACTGCCCCGGGGCAGCAGGGGGACCCCAGCTCCATGCCTTACTTGCTGAGTGACCTGGAGTCAGTGTCTTCACCTCTCTGATCATCAGTTCCTGGACAGGGTGATCATGAAGTGCATTTTTTTCCTTTATCAGTGTTTATAACTCACGTCCCCACATGGGAGTAGTATGTATCCCTTTTTTACTTCTACAGTTTTTTTACAGAGTGACCGTGACCTGCCAGGCAGTATTCTAGGAGGAGGCTATGCCACGAACTAGACGAAGGTCCCTGCCCTTGGGGAGCTGGCTTGCTGGTGGGGAGACCCATGATAGGACCCCTCAGAAGGTGCTGAGTGCTGTGGGAAAAAACCGAAATAGGGAAAGTGGGAGGAGAGGGCTGGTGGTGCAAGTGGTCATTTTAACCAGCCCTCCCCCAGAAAGCTGACATTGGAGCAAAGACCTGAAAGCGAGGGGGCCAGCCCTGTTGCTGTCTGCAGGAAGGGTGTTCCCGGCAACAAGAACAGCAAGTGCAAAGGCCCTGAGACAGAGAAGTGAAGACACTTGCCCCAAGTCACAGCCAGTAAGCATTGGAGCCAGGATTGGAGCCAGACAGCCAGAGTCTGGTTTTTTTTTTTTTTAATGAACTTTATGGAGATATAATATGTACAATGTGATACATCCATTTTAAGAGTACTATCGCTGCGTTTTGACAAATAGTACCATCCTGTAAACCACCATCACAGTCAAGACACAACATTTGCCTTCCCCAAAGAGTCCCTCCTGCCTTCTTGCAATCAGTGCTCCCCGCCTCCTGGGCTCAGGCAGTGAAATCTGCTTTCTGTAACAATAGATTTGATTTGCCTTTCCTAGAATTGGATATAAGCAGATTCACACAGCATGCGCTCTTCTTACGTCTGGCTTCTGCCACTCAGCAGAGTGATTTTGAGATCTGTCCGTGATGGATTTGTCAGTCGTTTCCTTCCGTTCGTGGCCGAGTGGGATCCCATGGTGCGGGCAGGTCACGATTTGTGTATCCGTTCACCTGCTGGTGGACCTTTGGGTTATTTCCAGTGTTTGGCCCTGACCAGTGGGGCTGCCGTGAACCCTCAGGTAGTAATCTCTGTGCGGACACATGCTATCGTTTCTCTTGGGTAAACACCTCGGAGTAGAATGACTAAGGCAGATAAGAATGTGTTTAACTGGAGTTGAAACGGCCCCCACTGTTTTTCAAAGAGGCTGTGATGGTTTGCGTTACCCCCAGCAAGGCTGAAGAGTTCCAGGGGCTCCACATCATTAACCACCACACGCTAGCGTCCGTCCGTTTCATTTTAGACATTCTGTTGGGTACCTAGTGGTATCTCATTATGGTCGCAATTTAAATCTCCTGCTGACTACAGAGGTTGAACCTCTCCGTTGGCTTATGTGCCCCTTGTCGATCTTATTTTGTTCTGAAATCAGGTTGTTTGTCATCTTCTTTATTGGGTGGTCAGTTTCTTCCTCTGTGCTGCATCCCTGTCCTTTGTCGAAAGGGGTCAGGCGCTGCTCACTTCTCGTTCCAGGGCCAATATTCCAGTTTTTCAAGAAGAGCTGGAAACCTGGGAGTCTCTTACAGAACACATCTCTGGCTTTCCAAAATTTGGCCCACAGAAAGAACAGTGTGTAAAGCAGATCTATATCTGGGGCTTCTGGTTTGCTGGCTGTCAGAGTGACACAGTTGAATGGGGCTCAGTCCAGGCCCTGCAGGGGCACCCACTTCCAAGGACACAGGACCCTGTCTCACGGTCCCTGGGGCCACTCATGGTGCTATCACCAAGCTCCCCAGCACCAGACAGGGACCAGCCCCCCTGGTAGGTGTCCATGGACAGAGAGACAAGGGAGAAGCGAACGAGGCACCCATTTTCATTGCCTTGGTTCACTCATTTTGGTAACAGTTAACTGAGCATTTGATGTCTTTTGCGTGTGGACTCATTAAATCCTGAAACAGCCCCATAAGCAGGGGTGATGGTAAGAATATTTAAGCCCCGTTGGAATGCAGATTGGCAGTAAAACACCCCTATGCATGTTCAAGCAGAACACCACTGGCCTCTGAGTCTGTTTTATAGACACAGAAACCGAGGCACAGAGAGGGCGAGTCACTGACTCCATGTTGCCCAGCCAAGAGGGACAGAGCGAGGGGCAGATCCAGGCAGCATGGCCCCAGAGCCAGCCGGACTTTCTGTTTTGAAGAAAATTTCAAAGCTCGAGACAAGTGGCAAAAATAACACATACAGAGAAACCTTTCTCCAGATTCGCCGGCTTGTGACATTTTACCGCATTTCCTTCCTCACCCTCCTTTTCTTTTGTTCTGTGGGCCAGCGGTGCAAAAGGTATCCTGCCCATGAGTCTCAGTGCTCTCATCTGGAAAATGGGCCAGTCTGACCTGAACTCTACACACACACACACAACACACACACACGTAAGCCGCTGGAGATTAGGAAAGGTACCAGGTGCTTTTTTGGCCCTTGACACTTTGATGTGTGTTTCCGAAGACCGAGGATATTCTCTTACGTAAGCCCAGGATAGTGATCAGGTGCTCCTGGTTGAACATTGACCCAGCACTGTTATCTGCTCTACTATTCTTTGTATTCTGGTTTTTGTCAGTTGTCCTAGTAACGCCCCGAATAGCTGGATCCCCCCCCCCCCAAGAGGATCCTGTTTGAGATCACACATTGCATTTTAGCCGTCTTATCTCTTTCCCTTCCTTCAGTTGGGAGGCTTTTCTCAGCTTTTCTTTGTGTTCTGTGACATTGCCTTTTGGAAAGGTCCTATCTTGTAGAAGGTGCCTCTGTTGAGGGGGTTTGACTTCTGGTTCCTCCTTGTGAGATTCAGATATTCAGGTTATGTATCCCTGCTTGGGATTTTCAGAACCTGCTCTCTTGAGCACCGTGAGGTTCTTCTTTTCAAAGGGACACTTGGCCGGCCTGAGCTCATCTTGTTCCCATCCCGGCGGCTGGCACGTTTCAGTTGGGGACGATCTGTGGCACTTACAATGTGTGCGTTTGGGGGGCATGCGGTTTCCATAAAAAGTGAAAGCAAAACACAGTTTCTCAACAGAAAAAAAAAAAAAAAGCACAAGATCATTAGAAGGAACAAAAGAGGAAAGACGGGGGCGACATTGGAATATCCAAAGTTCTAGAAATGCTGAGAACACAAAAGTGATTCGTAATTCTGTTACTCCGGGTAGCACAGCCTCGTTAGTGTTTTGGCATATTTCCTCCCAATCGATCTGCTTTTTCCCCCTTGCCCTCGGGGCACTCATTCTTGCACAGTTGACTAGAATGACGTAGAGAGCTAAAGACGGGAGGAAAATTCGGGAAGTCGAGCTCAGTCTAGGGGCGTTTTGGGAACCGGCCAGGCGGGCACATCACGGGTCCGGGAATGCCCGCTGAGAGCTTGTGCCCCCGGAGCTGGGGTTTCCGCCCCACTATGTGGACACCAGCATCCTCCACTGTCCCTGGGAGGAGATCAGAACCTCGGTGAGTAGGGCTGGGTCCTCGCTGGAACTCTCCCTAGGTCCCCAGAGCCCCTCGAGGTGGCTCTGAACCCAAAGCCCACGGGGCGGCTCAGCCCAGCACAAACCCGGCTGAAGCACATTGCGCCTAAGATAGGATCCCCCCACCCCGCCCCAAGTTGTATTTTTCGAAACTTGAGCCTGGGGATTTGAGAACAATAGCTACTATGATAATAGTGCACACTTCTCCAGCACATCCTCTGAGCCACAGGTCATGTACTTTGTATGTATTGATTCGTTTAAGCCTCACACTGTATCGTGGGAGTGTTACTGTTCCCGTAGACCCAAGGTAGAACAGAGGTACAGAGAGAAGTAACTTGCCCAAGGTTAGACAGGTGCTTAAATAGCAGAGTAGGATCTGAACCCACGCAGTCTGGGCGTGTGTGGTGCTTTCTGGCTGCATCTGAAGCAGCAGTTTGCCTATTTATTTAACTCAGGCCCCCATGAGCCCATGTGGTGCTTTTGTGGAACTAAAAACAGATGCCCCTTTCTCATGACCCTTTTCTGCCATCTGCCAGAAAATTGTGGTCATATGTATACACAAATCTACAGTGTCCTAAGATGGGACTGCCTCTCCGGGGGAGTGCGGGGGGGAAGGGTCGGGGAATTGTGCAGTGTACAACCTGCACAACTGCACACAGTTACCCAATATTTAACAAATATTTCTCAAGTGTCTACTTCAGAGACCGACAATAAACAAGATAAGCCAGTAAAATATTTACTATGTCAGATGTCAATAAGTGTTCCTAACAGAGATAAAGCAGGAGAAGAGGGATCAGGGTGCAGGGGGTTGGGCTGCACTTTTAAATAGAGTAGTCAGGGAAGGTGAGGTCACTGAGGTTGACATTTGTGTAGAGACCTGAGGGAGGTTAGGGGAGAGGCCGTGTGGGTTTTTGGGGCAGAGCAATCCAGGCAGAGGGAAGAGTCAGTGCAAAGGCCCTGAGACAGGTCGGTGCCTGGTGTGTTTGAAGACTATTGAGGAGGTCCATGTGGCGGGAGCTGAGCAAGCCAAGGGGAGAGAGCAGGATATGAGGGCAGAGGGTACAGTGGCAGATCTTGTGGGGTCTTGTGGGCCACAGCGAGGACTTTGCTTTTCTCCAAGTGAGACAGGAACATGAGGGTTCTCAGCAGACGGGGGACATGAGCTGACTCATGTTCTAACCAGATGCTAGTGGGGTGGGGGCAGAGAGACCAATGGGGAGATTGCTGAAGAAACGCAGGTGTAATGTGGCTCTGGGAAATACTTCTTAATTTTGAGTGAATGAATGGATGCTTTCAGCGAAGCAGAAGGAGACAAAGGAGAGGTCAGAAGGTCTGTCCCAGGCACCCCCATGCTGGTTCCTCCTGCTTCCCTCTGGGAGCAGAGCACGGTCTTAGGAGGAACCAGCCACGAGAGAGCTGGGAGCCCAGCTTCCAGGCAGACCCGTTCTGTGACCAGGGGCATGGTCAGTTGTCACCGTGTAAAATGGGTTAAACAGGTGCCTTGAGGTGGTCAGTAGGTATTTGCTACTTTTCCTCTTTTGAATTGTGAAATAAAGGGTCTAGGAATATTTTCATACATAGTTACTTTCTTTTCTTTTCTTTTTTTTTTTTAAAGATTTTATTTATTTATTTGACAGAGAGAGAGATAGCGAGAGCAGGAACACAAGCAGGGGAAGTGGGAGAGGGAGAAGCGGGCTTCCCGCTGAGCAGGGAGCCCGATACGGGGCTCGATTCCAGGACCCCGGGATCATGACCTGAGCCGAAGGCAGACGCTTAACGACTGAGCCACCCAGGCGCCCCTACTTTCTTTTCTTCTTTTTTTTTTTCTCTAGAGAGACCTGCACGCACAGGGGAGAGGGAGGAAGAGCAGAGGGAGAGGGAGAGAGAATCTTAAGCAGGCTCCATGCCCAGCGCAGAGCCTGACACAGGGGTTGATCCCACGACCCTGAAATCATGACCTGAGCCTAAATCAAGAGTCAGTCGCTTAGCTGACTGAGCCACTGAATAGGCACCCCTACTTTTTCTTTTCTTTTTTTTTTTTTAAGATTTTATTCATTTATTTGATAGAGACACAGCGAGAGAGGGAACACAAGCAGGGGGAGTGGGAGAGGGAGAAGCAGGCTTCCTCCCGAGCAGGGAGCCCGACGCAGGGCTCGATCCCAGGATCCTGGGATCATGACCTGAGCCGAAGGCAGACGCTTAACCGACTGAGCCAGCCAGGAGCCCCCCATAGATACTTAAAAAAAACAACAACAGTTTTATTGAGATAAAATTCACATGCCATACAACTCAGCCATGGAAAGCATACAATTCTATGGTTTATAATACATTTGCAGGGTTGTGTAACCATCATTAGCTCTACACAAATTGTAGAACATTTTCCTCACTTGAAGAAGCAGCCCTGAGCCCCTTAGCTGCCCTCGCATCCGTCCTGTCTGCCCGACACCTGGCAACCACTGATGTACTTTCTGTCTCAGTGGATGTGTCTATTCTGGGCATTGTGTTTAAGTGGTGCCATAAAACAGGGTGGTCTTTCGTATCTGGCTTCTTTCACTTTGCACGATGGTTTCGCAGCGTGGGTCAGGATGCCTTTCCTGTTTTCTTGCTAAGTAATACCCGCTGTGTGGATGTACCACGGTTTGTTTCTCTGTTCATCCATTGATGAGTACTTGGTTTGTTACCACTTTTGGGGCTGTTACGGAGAATTCTGCTCTGAACGTCCACGTAGGGGTTTTTCTGCAGACGTGTGTTCTCACCGCTCCTGGGCGTCTACCGGGAGTGAGATCGCTGGGTCGTAGGGTAGTGTACGTTTAACGTTTGGACGAACAGCCAGTGTGGCACACGGTTGCACCATTTTGCATCCTTTCAGGAGTAGACGAGGGTGTGAGGGTGTTTTCTTCCCTTCTGGGGGATCTTTTTGTTGAATTGTCCTGAAAAGTGCGCACATCCTAAGCATACAGCTGGATGAATTTTCATGGGTTGGACGCACTCAACAACCAGCTCCCAGATGAGAAGCAGAACATGCTGTACCTCCCTTCCCGACCTCTACATCCCCCACCAGGAGCCTCCATCCCCATGATAACGCCATAGTTTAGTGTTGCCTGGGTTTGTACTGGACATATGAAATCCTACAATGGTGTTTCCTTTTGCTCCACGTCATGTTTTTGGAGGTTCTTCCTTGTGAGTAGATCAGTAGTGTTGTTCCTTTTTCGCTGCTGTGTGGTATTCCATGGTGTGGCTCTACCACAGTGTATCCACGTGCTCTCCCGTTGATGAGGCATCTGGGTTGTTTCCGGTTCAGGGGTGCTGTGAACATTCTAGAACATGCCCTCTGGTCCACATCTGCCATTATTCATAAGGGCGGAATTACACGGAGAGTAGCCCCAGGCTCCGTGTGATGCCAGGTGGAGGTTGTCCGTAGGCTCCCCTACCTTCTTGACGCATGTGTCCCATGTCACGTGTTCTAGAATCCTTCCTGGGTGAGGACTGAAAGCCTTGATTGTGGTCCTTGCAGCTGGTTTTAGCTCTTTCACCCTTGCTCTATAGACTTAACAAATGTTCTCTTTCATGGTGCCCAAGCACCGGACACCCATGCGGTCAGTGTAGACAGGGAGGCACTGCCTGGGGGGTCCTGTTGGGCTTGACACAGTTCACAGGAGGTGCTGTCGCCCCCTAGGGGGCAGTCTGCACATTTGCCCGGAGTTCTGATTGCCCTCCTTATTGTGGTGGCTCCTGGCATTGAGTGGGCAGGTACCATGGGTGTAGACTGTGACTGGATTAATCTGCCTCCTGGGTTGGTGCACAGGGTGGGAGAGGCAGACAAGTCCTGTGGAGTGTCCTGCACTGACCTGGGGAGATGTGCCCACCTTCTCTGTGTCTGTTCCTCTCGCTCACCCTCTGTCTCTCCAGAGTGCCCTTCCCTCCCGCGCCTCTGCCCCAGCTCACTTCTGCTCTCTTCCCCTCCTCTGAGCAGCTCTCTGTGCTGAAGCCCAAGTTCACCACCCTCCCCCACAGATCGGTCTCATCTGAGACCACAGTGGTCACTCGGGCTGTGACATCCCCCCCCATGACCTCTCGCCTCCTCTCCAGCTCATGCTGACAGGTTTCTTCTGGGTCCCTCGGGCCTCCCTCCCACCCCAGTGGCCAGTCCTCCATTCTGAGCCCGGCCCCGTGGGTCTCTGGCCAGCCTAGGCATGGGTCCCCGCTCCCCGCCCCCCCCGCAGCCCTGGTCAGTCGTGAGTCAGGCGCCTACACTCTTGAGCATTTGCTGTGGCCGCTGAGAATGGTCCGCCTCAGCCATTCCATCAGAGTTTACACAAAGTGAACAAAACAGACCCGGCGCTCACCCCCTCCTGGCGGAGACAGGCAGCAGATAAGATAAATCACGTTTACAGCACGTCAGATAGTAATCGGCGCTGTGAAGGAAAGCAAAGCAAGGAGGTGGAAGTGCCGAGGGGGCGGGTAGGGATTGCAGTTGTAGACGGAATCGGGTTGAGTCTCACTGACCTGGTGACAGAAAAGGAGGTAAGGGCAAATGCCTACCAGACAGGAAGCAGCATGTGCAAAGGTCCTGTGGGAGGCTTGTGCCTGGTGTGGTAGAGCAGTATCGAGGAGGCTGGTGTGGCTGGAGGGTCATAGATGAGGGGCAGAGTGTGGGAGACAGTGACAGGAAGTGGGGGCAGATGGTACAGAGCCTGTAGGGCTATGGCAAGGACTTGGGCTTTTACTGAGGGAGGCGGGAGCCCCGGGAGGGCTCTGAGCAGAGGAGGGACCTGGGCTGACTGAGGTTCTAACGTGAGCCCTTTAGCTGCTATGTGGGGATGAGATCGTGGGAGAACAAGGGCAGGGTCAGGCGGACAGAGGAGAAAGAAGCTGGTAAGGCCACACAGGAAGGCCGAGATCCCCACGCGTCTGAGCCTTCATTCAAGCGGACCCTCGGGCACAGCTCAGGCCTCTCAGGAAGTCGGCCGGAGCTGCACCCCCAACACTTTTAGGTTCATTGAAGACCGTTGAGGTTTTTTGTTTCTATAATAAACTCTTTTTTTAAAATAATTTCAGATCTGCAGAAAAGTTGCAAAAGTAATACAGAGTTTTCGTATAGCCTGCACCTGGTTTTCCCTAATGTTCACATCTTACGACTTTACCGTGAAACCAACACCGTCCATTGCCATCAACCAACTGGAGAATGTATTCGGATCTCCCTAGTTTTCCCCTAATGCTCCTGTTCCAGGATCCTGTCCAGGAAACCACACTGCATTTAATCATTATGTCTCCCGAGGCTCCTGTTGGTCGTGACAGTTTCTCAGACTTTACTTACTGTTGATGACCTTGTTGGTTTTGAGGAGTACCGGTCAAGAGTTTTGGAGAACATGCCTCACTTGGGGGTTTGTCTGATGTTTTTCTCGTGATTAGACTGGCAGTTAGGGTTTGGGGAAGGAAGACCACAGCGGTGAAGTACCCTTCTCCTCATGTCACATTAAAGGTACTACACACTGTCGGCTTGACTTATTACTGCTGATATTGACCTTGATCGCATGGCTAAGGACACAGCACTTTTGATTCTATGCTCCCGGCTATGAAAATGGTAAGCGTGTGACTAAGCGTCGATATATTTGCATGTATCAGCTCATTTCCATGCCCACAGCTCTGTGGGGTGGACACAACTTGTAACCTGATTTTACAGAGAAGGAGACTGAGGCACGAGGAGGCTCTAATCGCTCGCCCAAGGTAACACATCAGTTAAGTGGCAGAGGTGGGATTTGAACCCAGGAGGTCTGGTTGCAAAGTCCAAGCTCTTCGCTATCATCTGTTTATTAGAAAGTACATATGTACACATTATGCAACCATCACCTCCATCTAATTTCATATAAATGGAATCATATGATATGTGAGCTTTTGTGTCTGTACTTTATTTTGAATCTTTTGGTCTCTTTTTGAGCCCCTTTTTTGTGCCCTCTGTCTCTGTTACGAGGATTAGTTTAGTTAAAAGTCAATGGTATAATACATATAAGTGGACTTACTCTGGAATGTATTCTCAGGCTAAGGGACATCATGCTGCCTGCTTTGGGGATCCTGTGCCCTTCCCTGAGACACCTCACTCCCCTGACCACCTGTCACCTTTGCCCAGCATCAATCCATATATTGATTACCCATCCAGCTGAATCTGTTTTATCTCTGAGGTTAGGGAATAAATAGAAATTGATGTTGTACCAACAGAACAGAACAGAGAGCCCAGGACGAGAGGCGGGCGTGTGTGGACATGACATGGGGCCGCAGTGGCCCCTGACTTAGTAAACGGAGCTGGTGCCAAAACAAAAAATAGTCATCCATATGGAGAGAGATGGAATTGGATCCCTGCCTCACACCATATACCCCAAGATAGTTTTCGGATTCAAAGTCACAAATAAACTTAGAAACTGTTTAGATTTTGGGGTGAGGACAGATCCTGAAACAAGATACAAAGGGCATTTCTATGAGAGGAAGCCTTGGGGCCCTGCACATCTCTGGCCTGTGGGCTCCCCTGCAGCCTTTTCTCTCTCTGAGGCTCCGAGCGCGCACACACACACACGCCCCTTGCCCTGGGTAGGGTGCGTTAACCCGGGTAATTAGTAGCTTTGGGACCCTCAGAATACCTTAGATAAAAATGTTTTCACTGAAGAAGGTGCTAGATCAAACCAGGGAGCTTGTATAAGGCTGTGTTTGCACATCCTGCCTGGCTGCCCTCAATTATCCACTCTGCCCTCCCATCCCGCTCAGATTCTGCAGGGCCCTTGATTCTGCTCTTTCCCCACCACCCCCTGGGCAGTTGATCCGTAGACTCTGCTGCTCTGCCATCATGTCAGGAATCTGGCCAGTTTTCACTTTTTCCCCCGCCACCTGCATCTGCCCTCTGGGCTGCCTGCCCCTGTCCTCACCTCCTGCAATCCATTTTCCACTCAGCAGCCAGAGGGATCCTGTGAAACCTGGGTCAGATCATGGCCCACGCTGTTGAGAGCCGTCCTATCTCTCGGGCTCCTTCAGAATAAGCCCGGGACCTCACCTTGGCCCACCGGGCCCTCCATCGCCTAGCCTTTGACCTTGCCTCTTCGACCCCTCTTCACCTCCTTACTGTTGCTCAAGCACCCCCAGCACATTTCCACCTCAGGGCCTTTGCATCTGCTGTCCCTTCTGCCTCAGATGCCTTTCCCCGTGTGTCCACGTCGCTTCTGTTCTTCTCTCCACGTCTGCTCAAACACCTCTTATCTGGGACGATGTCCTGACCACTTCAGCTAAAAATGCATCCCCCTCCTTCCCTACCCCCTTCCCCCGCCACCTTTCTCCTCCATCCTTGCCATTGTCCACTCTGCTGTATGTTGTATGTCTCCATGGTCGGACTCCTGCCAGCAGAACGTTACCTCCGGGAGAGCAGGGATATCTGTTGTCTTCGCTGCTGCCTCCCCAGCGCTGCTGAGAACGACACAACCTTAAATAAAATGGAATCGTTTTTTTGGCCACTGAGTGGGGAACCAAGTTTAGAAGGAACCGGAGAGGAAGCAGGAAGGCAGTTAGCGACTCCCCCGCAGCGCTCCAGGCAGCGCTCATGGACATCTTTACACGGACAGTACTGGTTGCAAAACCCAGGGAAGGATGGGGGATTTATTAAGAAACAGGAGGAAGCGTGGTGTCTTGGAGCCATCGAGGTTAGCTAGTTCCTGAAGACAGCTCCGCTCTGGTGAGAAATTAGAAAGCTGTGCTTGAATCCAGGAAGAAAAGCATTTCACAGCAGGAGGGTGGAGGGAGGGATGGCCGCTCGCTGCCCGCAGATGCTCGGGCATCCAGGGTTTTCACGGACATCAGAAAGCTGTCCAGGCTTCGGTGTCCATGAAATCTGGGTTCAAATCCTGGCACTTTCTTTTACCACAGAGTAGCTTTTGGTCTGTGTGCATTTGGCTGCCAGTAATAGTTTACCTGACCAGTGATGGCTTAAATATTCATATTTTTTTCAACAAAAATTTTTTTAACAAATATCTTCCCCTGTTTAGATGGACTGTAGTTTTCTGTTCAACCTGTTTTCTACTGACGGCCAGTGGATTGTTTCCAATATCTTGCTGTTATAAACAACGACTGCCTACATGTACACCTCACAGTTGTACCTACAGGATACATAAGTGAAATTGATACGTAAGTGAAGTTCTGAGTAAGGGATGCATGCATTAGAATCTGGAGAGCCTCATTATTTACAGATGCCGTATTTGTGAATTCATCTGCTTGCTCTGTAGTCATCCTTGCAACCCAACCATCAGTCCTCCCCGTGCTGTCTTGGTCGTCTGCAGACATGCGCAGAGCGGGGGTAAAAATTTGAGCCTCCCTGTGTGCCCGTTCCTAGTGGAAATTGAAAAAACAAACACTCTGCCTTCCTGTTTCAGCTCCCATACTGCAACAAGTGCCCTTTCGTGATCTAACCTTTAGTGCCCTGTTTTTCACACCACCACTTGGTGGTGGTGATTTCACCGTTTAAAAAATGCCCCAAAGCCTAGTGCTGAGGCTCAGCCCAACACTCCCAAGTGTGAGAAGGTTGGAAAGTGCCTCATGTAGAAAACACATGTGCTGGGCAAGCTTCATTCAGACGTGAGTTATAGTGCTGTGGGCCGTGAGTTCATTGTGAACGAATCAGCAATATAAAACAAGGTGTATTTAAACGGAAACACACATAAAACAAGGTTACGTATTGATCGCCTGATGAAAATGTGACCAGAGGCTTGCAGGGACCTAACCCTCGATTTCCCCAGGAGCGATAGTTCAGGATTCCCTAATTCAGTGATCGTAGTAACTTTATAGAACATAACTACCATGAATAATAAGAATCGATTGTACGGGCTTTTTTTTTTATTTCCTCTTACACAATAGCTGTGCTTTACTGGGATATAATTTACGTGCAACAAAATGCACACATCTTAAGTACACACCGTGATGAATTTTGACAAATAATTACCCATGTAACCATTACCCAGATCCAGATCCAGAACATTTCCATCATCAGGGAAGATCCCCCTCCCTCTGTCCCTCCGCCTGCCCCCTTGGGGCCACCATACCTCTGATTTCTTCCCACCGGTGTCACTTGCTCAGAACTTTACGTGGAGGGATCGCATCGTGGGTAGTCTTCTCTGTCTGGCTTCCTTTGCTCAGCACGATGCATTTGAGATTCATCTGTGTTTTTGGACTGTAACAGTAGTGTATTCCCTTTTATTGTCCACTGTGTGGCTGTTACACAGTTTGTTTTTTCATTTACCAGGAGTGTACATCTATCTGTGCTGTTTCCAGTCTAGGGCTTTTGTGAAGAAGGCTGCTGTGAAAATTTTTGCGAAAATGTTTTTGTACACATTCTTTTCACTATGGTCATAGAGTAGGTATATGTTTAACTTAAGTTAACCCAGGTTTTTCATCCTCTTCTGGAACAAGATGTCTGATGGACCATTCCAGGGATTTGGGGAAACTCAGTATTGCCAGGCTGCTGGGTTCTGATTCTTTTAATTTTCTCCCTCTGGAGCTCAAAATAGCTGCTGCAGCACCAGCCATTGTCGTCATGCTTCACATCAATTTTTCAAGCAGGAAGGAGTAGGGGCAAATAATCTTCCCAATGTAGGGCTCTCTTTATCCAAATGTAAAAATCTTTCCCATGTTTACAACTTAACTGCAAAGGAGGCTGAGGAAGGAAGTTTCTGACCAAGGGGCAAAGGCCTCCGCTCGTAGTGACTCATCCTTGTGAGTGGGTACATTGCTGAATGAAACCAAATGCAAGTTCTGTTGACCAGGAAGTCAGGCTGGGAGTGGCTTTGGATAATGGGCAACCTCTTTAGGCCTGTTGACCCGTGAGGCCACCTTGTCACTGGCTAGGAACCTGTGGCTTGTGTTCAGTATGAGAGCAAGAGCCCTGGGAGGAAAACAGAGACAGAAGCTTCTAGAACAGCGGTTCTCCCGAGTGTGGTCCCTGGACCAGCAGCATCCGCATCACCTGGGAACTTGTTCGAAATGCACATTCCCAGCCCCGCCCCAGACCTTCTGACCGTTAAACCTTACTTTAAAAGCCTTTCTGGTGATTCTGGTGCAGTTTCAAGTTTAAGACCCAGTGGTCTAAAGCATGCACAGTGTTTTGGAGCTTTTTTCTCTTTTGTTCCTCTGAGCTCCACTCGGTCCCGACCTCAAAGCCTTCCCTGTTGCCCAATGTCACGGGAGGCCCTGTGTCCAGTCAACATAATTATTCCTTCTGTTCTCTTCCCCCACCCCACTGCCTGTTTCCCTCCTTCTCGGAGTTTCTTCTGTTTTTTTATAAACCAGCGTTCAGAAGAAAATGTAAAACCTTTTGAGATACCTGATTTTCTTGGCAAGCCCGCAGCTTTATAGCTGCATTTAGAACAGCAGCGGATGGTAGATGGTGGGGGGAGAAAAGGCACAAAACATTCTAGTGTGTAACTACCTGTATAAACTAGGCTTTTAGGAACTAGACACCAGTCGCTTTATGAGCAATCCACGTTTTATAGGGCACGCTTTAATGTTGTTAAACTAATTCAATGATTTTAGAACTCTAAAGGTCACTGAAAATAAAGATGGTGTAGATTTTAATTGCTCTTCAAATTGCTTTTTCTCTCTCTTCCCCAAAGGGGTGGGAGTGTGTGAGGAATCAACATTTTTTCCCTGTTTTCCTTTTTTGGCTTTGAAAATAGACATAGCATGCCAGTGGCTACATATTCAGGGCCAAGTTAGCTCTTACTGGGAGGGCACAGTCCCGTAGTCTCCTTTGTGTGTATTAGAAGAGTCCTTTCTCCAGGTGGATGTTGCCCTTCTCTGGGTCTCACTGATGTGAGCAGAGCCTTGGCTGGATTTGAGGCCCCACTTGTCCCCAGGACTTAATTCCTTTGTGTAGTGAACAACCTGTGCAACTGTACATGGTGGTTTGTGTATATATATTGTATACCCAGGATGGATCTTACAAATTTATGTGCTATACTAGTTTCCTGTGGCTGCGATAACAAATACCACAAACATGGCGGCTCATGGTTCTGGAGGCCACAAGTCCAAAATCAAGGTGTTGGCAAGGCCACCCGGGCAGTCAGAGTTGCGCCTTCTGGAGGCTCTAGGGAAGAGTCCTTCTTTAGCTCTTCCAGCTTCTGTGTCTTCCCTTGTGTCTGTGAGAAGGTCACTGGTCATTAGATTTAGGGCTCACCCAGACAATTTAGGATGATCTCGAGATGCTTAATTACATCTGCAAAGACCCTTTTTGCAAATACGGAAGACCACATTCACAGGTCCGGGGTCGTAGACATCATTTTGGGGAATTACTATTCAATGTGCTACAGATGCCCTGGGAAAAATCGGAAGAGGGCAGTTTCTGGGCATTGTGGCATGTGAGGTCCACTGCAGGAACTCATCACTCAGTGTTGGACCCAGGTGTGTGGGAAATAAGCTGAGTTTTCTGCGGTGCTTCAGGACAGCATAAGGGGAAGAGGGCGTAAGAGGTGGGGTACTGAAGGTCCTTGCAGGAAGTGTACCCTTGGGGGTTGGGATGGGGGGCAGCTAGCCAGCCTGGCACCATCATGTAGTTCCCACAAGCTTGGGAGCCTGTTGGCCTGGGTTCACATCCTGACTCTGCCATTCTGCTAACTGAGTGACCTTGGGCACGTTCCCTAACCCCTTTGTCTGCCTCGGTTTTGTCAGCTGTGAAATGGGTATGAGGATCGTGGCACCCTCTACAAGGGATTGTTGTAAGAATGAAATGTAGGAAGATGGAGCACTTAGAACAGCACCGGGCACTTTGTAAGTGCTCAGCAAACCTTGGCTTTGGTGATGAAGAGGATGATGAAGCAGGAAGTCGTGGCAATCGGGTGGAGGGGACAGACCCGACCACTTCCAGTGCCTGGACTTCCAAACACCAGGGAGCCGTGTGAGGAAGGCTCCTGAGCAGGGGTGAGCCTTGTGGTCGGGCAGGTCAGCCTGGTGGCCGGTGAGGAAGGGAGCCTGGCCAGGAGGAGGCAGGCTTTGTGTTGTCGTTTGGGTGTGGTTTGATTGATGTTTTTACTGGTGGACTTGAGCTGTCATTGCCCACTCCAATTTGTCAGCGCCGGGCAGAAATGTAGGAGGTGCTGAGTGACACTTGTCAGTGAATGAATGAATGAATGAATGAATGAATTTAATAACATTAAATAACATTTAAATAACATTTAAAACACGTAACAAGGGGCACCTGAGTGGCTCAGTCATTAAGCGTCTGCCTTCGGCTCAGGTCATGATTCCGGGGTCCTGGGATCGAGCCCCACATGGAGCTCCCTGCTCTGCAGGAAGCCTGCTTCTCCCTCTCCCACTCCCCCTGCTTGTGTTCCCTCTCTCGCTGTGTCTCTCTCTGTCAAATAAATAAATAAAATCTTAAAAAATAAAATAAAATAAAATACATAACAAGCAGGGCACCTGGGTAGTTCAGTCGGTTGAGTGTCCAACCCTTGATCTTGCCTCAGGTTATGATCTCAGCGTTGTGGGATCGAGCCCCACATTGGGCTCTGCGCTGAGTATAGAGCCTGCTTGAGATTCTCTCTCTCATCCTCTGCCCCTACCCCCCACTCACTCTCTCTTTCTAAAAATAAATAAAAATAAAATAAATTTAAAATTTGTAACAAGCAGTAGACCATTAGCACGGACTAGGTGGTGCTTGGTGTGGTGTGGAAGGGTGGTCCTGCAGGCTCCCTGCTGGGCCAGGTGTCACCCTGCGGTTGCTGGGTCCTGGGGGTGTTTCAGGACATCCCAAGAGGCCAGGTGGAGTGCTGGGGGCTCAAGCAGCATTTATTTGCCAATCAGGATGGAAGTGTTTGAGTATTTTAACAATAGGTGCAGTCGGTTGTGAACAAGGGTAATATTAACACAGGCTGGGTGGATGGATAGATGAAAAGAAAAATGATGGGATCTCTATGTGAGCAGGGACAGTGGCTGTGGAGAGGAGGAGAGGGCTTGGGGAGGTTTGGGAGGTAGAATGATGGATAAAACTCAGATGGAGTCAGAGGTGTGAGGTCGAGGTTGGTCGTTTGTCTCTGAAGAGGGCTGTTATCAGTTAGCTGCTGCTATGTAACAAACAACCCCCAAACTATCGCTGTTTAACAAAATTATCCACAGGGCGCCGGGGTGGCTCAGTTGGTTAAGCATCTGCCTTCCGCTCAGGTCATGATCTCAGGGTCCTGGGATCGAGCCCTGCATCAGACCCCCTGCTCAGTGGGGAGTCTGCTTGTCTCACTGTGCCCCCACCCTTGTATGTTCTCTCTCTCTCTCAAATAAATAAAATCTTCAAACAAACAAACAAACAAATTATCCACAAATGTTGCAGCTTAAATGAACAATTGTAGTATGCCCGGGTTTTACAGGTCAAGAATTTGACATGGAATTTGACAGTGGGTCTCTCTTCCACGATGTCTGGGGTCTTGGCTGGGAAGACTGAAAGCCTGGGGGCTGAAGGCCTGTTCATACACATGTTTGGCACCTGGGCTGGGATAACCTGATGATGGGACTTTCTTTCTTAAGATTTTATTTATTTATTTATTTGAGCGAGAGAGCAAGGGAGAGAGAGAAGGAGCAGGGGGGAGGGGCAGAGGCAGAGGGAGAAGCAGACTCCCAGCTGAGCAGAGAGCCTGGCGTGGGACTCGATCCCAGGACCCTGGGATCACGACCTGAGCCGAAGGCAGACGCTTCACCGACTGAGCCACCCAGGCTCCCCGGAAGTAGAGCACCTGCTCGTGGTCTTTCCAGGGGCTAGATTAGGCTTCCCCATAGCATGGCGGCCTCAGAGTGGTCAGACTTCTATTTAAGATGGCTTAGGGCTTCCAGGTAAATGTCCTAGCGGACAAGGCGGACACCGAATTGCCTTCCATGACCCAGCCCGCAAAGTCACATAACGGCACGTCTGTTGCACTGTCCTAGTTGAAGTAGTCACAAGCTCTTTTTGATTCAGGAAAAGTAGCAGGGTTGCGCTGTGGGGGATCAGGGGGGATCAACAACATTGTTGCCATCATCTTTGGAGAAGAGGAGATGCCACAGTGGCTTCAAACAAAGCCATGTTCCCAGTGGTCGGAATTTGGACTGGGCACAGCTGGGTACTGCGAGTCTTGCCTCAGTGTCTGTGGTCAGTTGAAGGTCAGCGAGGTGGCTCTGCTTCCGCGGCTTGATTGGATGTGAGCTGGGATGATGGAGGTGACGGGCACGTGACTCTTGTCGCCCAGTGGGCTGGCCCAGGCTTCTTCACACGGGCTGGGTCATGGAAGGCAATTCAGTGTCTGCCTTGTCCGCTAGGACATTTACCTGGAAGCCCTAAGCCACCTTAAATAGAAGTCTGACCACTCTGAGGCCGCCATGCTATGGGGAAGCCTAATCTAGCCCCTGGAAAGACCACGAGCAGGTGCTCTACTTCCGGAGAGCCTGGGTGGCTCAGTCGGTGAAGCGTCTACCTTCGGCTCAGGTCATGATCCCTGGGCAGAGAGCAGAAGTATGCCCGGTCTCTTGAGGTGTTGGCTTAGAAAGACACACCATCACTTCTGCCACATTCTGTTGGCCAAAGAGAGTCAGAAGGCCAGCCCAAGGTCTAGGTGTGGGGTGACAGACCCCATCTCTTGGTAGGAGGAGCTGCCAAGAGTATGGGACCAGGGAGAAGAATTGGTGGCCACTTTTGCAATCAACCACAGTGATCTTTTTTTCAGATCCCCATTCCACCAGCCCTGTTCCATTTTGCTGAGCCCTCTCAATCAGTGACACTCAGAGGATAGTCCTTGACCCGTGGAAGCCGGAGAGAGTCCTTGGGATGGGTTGCAGAGATATCTAGAAATGCAAGCTAAGTGGTCAGGGTGTGTCTGGCTGCAAATAATGGGAAACCCTAATAGTGGTTTGATCTGTAAGGATTAAGAAGTCTGGAGGCAGGGGTGCCTGGGTGGCTCAGTCGTTAAGCGTCTGCTTTGGGCTCAGATCATGATCCCACGGTCCTGGGATCGAGCCCCGCATCAGGCTCCCTGCTCCACGGGAAGCCTGCTTCTCCCTCTCCCACTCCCCCTGCTTGTGTTCCCTCTCTCTCTGTCTCTCTCGCTGTCAAATAAATAAATAAAATCTTAAAAAAAAAAAAAAAAGTCTGGAGGCAGGCAGTGCAGGAGGAGTTGTTAAGAATCCAGTCTTTTTCTGTCCTCCCAACAGCTATCCTCTGTAGGTGGGCTTAACTGCTGTAGGTTTATTGCCTCGTTGTTGCAAAATGGCTGCAGCAGCTCCAGTCTTCTCAACTATACTCGAAGCTGGAAGTGGGGAGCAAAAGATTTTCTCCCTAGAGGAGCTCTGTCTTTATATTCTGGAAGAAAAACTGTCCCTAAGTCTGTGCCCTTTGGCTCTTCCTATTTGCAGAACCATGGCTGCCCTAGCTACAAGGAAGCCTAGGAAAGTGAACGTTTGATACAGGGGATAGGAGTGCCGCTGGTGTAGTCTAATTATTTTCAAGCTATTTTGACCACAACCCACAGTAGGAAATACGTACACGTACAGACCCACATAATTGAAACCAATCTCACAAACTGATATTTAACGCTTACCACGGATGATGCCTTTTAATATTTCCTATTCTGTTCCATTCCATTTTACTCTATACTATTTAATTAAAAGGAAAAAAAAACAACAAAAAACTCCTGGTCACAACCTGCTCATTTGATTTCACAACCCTCCAAGGCGTGACCCATAGTTTGAAAAAGACTGACTCAGAACAGGCTTTGTTTACATCTTGGAGTTGGCAAGTGTTACCCTGAACGGCTTCAGGCTTCTGTGAGTAAGGCGAGGGGAGGGCTGGGGAAGTGGTGTTTGGAAAACAACAGTTAGGCTTTGCCACATCGGCTTCTCTTCCTGTCCCTTCCCGTCGGCAGAGGATACGGTTCTGTAGACTTGCCTGTTGGTTGCCTATCAATCCCCCAGGGGTTGCTAAAACTTTCGCTGGGAAATTAGAATGAGCCTGTTTCTGGAGCCGAGTGGAAGCTTTGAATCCCGCGTCCTGCTAGGCGATCTGGCTTGTGCGCGGCTCCTGATGACAATGCAGAACTCCCCGCTCACATTACCAGTGCAGGAGACATTCACACAGTCTTCTGGAAGGACACTTTGTCATTGTTGCGTCAGGCCTGTTCTCCCCAGCTGCTTGTGGTTTTTCGGTCCCAGCTTTTCCTGCTTTTTATAGCGCGGTGGTGAAGAATGAGGTCTCCAGAGTCACAGGGTCTGAGTTCGAATTTTGGCCCCCCTGGTGTGGTTTTGGGGGCAAGTATCCAGACCCTTCTGAGTCCCGGTGTCCTGAGCTGTGACGCTTGAGGCAGCGTCCCTCCTGCCCCATTGGTGACGAGGAGGGGTCTGTGGGTGTGACGTTAGCATGAGGCCCGATACCAGGGAAGCGCTGGGACGGGGTGGGGGGGCTCTTCGGGGTGCATCGGGCAGCTCTGGCTGAGTTTGTGCAGTAGCAAGCGAGCCCCACTTCTCCGGGGCTTTCAGTGGCAAAGGCTCGTTTCGTGCCCTCGTGGATTGGCTGTAGCTCTGTCCATGTGTCTGTCCCCTTTGTTCTGGGACTCAGAGCCAGGTGATAGTTCTTAAAGCTTCTGCTCTACAGGGGCTCAATACACCCACTCCCATGTGGACAATTTGGGGCTGGCAACTTTGCACACTAACCGTGGCCCCCAGTCACTTTTTTTTTTTTAAGCTTTTGTGTATGCGTGTGTTGAGGAGAGGGGCGTCCAGTGCCATCCCTGGTTGAGAACCACGGGTCATGCCCCCACCCAGGGCCAAGGATTGGGTGTGCTTTTGCTCATTCGGGTATCCCCAGGCTGAACACATAGTGAGCACTTCATAAATGCCCTTTCTACCACGCTGCTCTGAACAAATGAACGGATTTGTCTGATGGCCTCTGTATGTTCATTTCTTCATTCCCCAAATATTTATGGAGCTCCTTCTGCGTAGGCACGGGCGTCCCGCAGGGGAACAAAGCAGACAATAAACAGTCAGACATGATACTTGGTATTAAAAAGTCTTTTTTTTTTTTTTAAGTAAGCATTTTTCATTATGGAAAATTCCAAACGTGCACCAAGTAGAGAGAACAGCCAAACACGGACCCCCCCCCCCCCACCGGTCATCAGCCACCTTGATCCATTTTCAGTTGCTACCAGTCTTGCAGACCAGCTCTGTCCGGTGAGAGAGCTTGCTGCAGCGATGGAAATGTTCCCAGTCCACGCTGCCCCGCACGGTAGCTACCAGCCACGTGTAGCTGTTGAGCACTCGAAACGTGGCAAGCGGGATTGAGAGTAAACCTTCGTGTCATTGAACTTTCTTAGGTGAATTTAAAAAAAAAATCTTTGATATTCCTCATTGTCCTTTTTTAAAATTTTCATGTTTTTTTTTAATGTGGTAAAATACGCATAACGTAAAATTTACCACCTTAGCCATTTTTTTTTTAAGATTTATCTGAGTCATCTCTCCCCCCGTCCCCGCCATTGTGGGGCTCGAACTCACGCCGCCGCTGAGGTCAGGAGTCGCACGCTCCACCGGCTGAGCCAGCCGGGCTCCCCCCGCCCCCGCGACCTTATAGCCATTTGTAAGTGTGCGGTTCAGCAGCATTGGAACACTCACCCTGTTGTGCAACCGCGGCCCCCATCCACCTCCAGAACTCTTCATCTTGCAGAACTGAAAGTCCGCACCCACTGAACAGTACCACCCCATTCCCCCTTCTCCCCGGCCCCTGGCGGCCACCATTCCACTTTCTGTCTCTGGGCACGTTACACGTCGGATCATGTGGTGTGGGTCTCTTTGTAACTGGCTCGTTTCACGTAGCGCGATGTCCTCGCGGGTCATTCGGGTTGTAGCCTGTGTCCGAATGTCCTTCTTGAATAATATCCCATTGTAAGTCGCCACCGCATCTCCGTTCATCCATCGGCGTGGGCTGTTTCCACCTTTTGGCGACTGTGGATAACGCTGCTGTGACTTTGGGTGCGCCCAGATCTGTTCGAGACCCTCCTTTTTCAGTTCTTGGGGGGCGGAGGGAATATACCCAGAAGTGGATTTGCTGGAGCATATGGCAGTGCTATTTTTACCATTTTGAGGAACTGCCAGACTGTTTTCAAGCAGCTGCACCATTTTACATTCCCACCAGCAGTGCACGAGGGTTCCAATGTCTCCACATCCTCAACAATACTTGTTTTCTGGGGTTTTTTTGTTTTGTGTCGTGTTTGATAGTAGCCATCCTAATAGGTGTGAGCTGGTGTCTCCGGTCTCGACTGCATTGCCCTGACGATGAGTGATGTTGAGCATCTTTTCATGTGCCTGTGGCCGTCTGTGTATCTTCTTTGGAGAAATGTCTTATTCAAGTCTTCTGTCCTAATTCCATTGAATTAACCTGAATTTATACGGAGCTGTATGTGACTGGGGGTCAGCAGTATCGGTCAGCGCAGGTCTGTATGCCCCCCGAACACCCACAACTAGGTTCTTTTGGGGGAAATCAGACATTTTACCATTTCACCCCTAAATATTTCAGGGTATATTTTTAAAGAGTAAGGACTCTAAAGAAAAAGAAAAGCAACACCATGATGCCGTTATTACACTGTTTTTACATTATTTTTTTAAGTAGACCCCTAAATATTTCAGGGTATGTTTTTAAAGGGTAAGGACTCTAAAGAAAAAGAAAAGCAACAACATGATGCCATTATTACACTGTTTTTACATTATTTTTTTAAGTAGACTCCGCGCTCAGCATGGAACCCAATGCAAGGCTTGAACTCACAACCCTGAGATCAAGACCTGAGCTGAGATCAAGAGTTGGATGCTCCATCGACTGAGCCACCTAGGCGCCCCTCCACTTTGAATCTTTTTTTTTTTTTTTTAAGATTTTATTTATTTATTTGAGAGAAAGAGGCAGAGATAGCAACAGAGAGCAAAAGCAGGGAGGAGAGGGAGAAGCAGGGAGCTCAATGTGGGGCTCCATCCCAGGACCCCGGGATCATGACCCGAGCCGAAGGCAGACGCTTAACCGACTGAGCCACCCAGGCGCCCCCCCGTTCACATTGAATCTTAATCACAATTTCTTAATATTGTCAAATACCTGGGCAGGGTTCAAATTCTGTCTTTCAGCAGCTGGTGGGTTCATTTGTGTCCTTCAGGTCTCCCTGTGACTGCTGGGTTGAGGGCTGCAGTATTGGCCAGCCCCGCGCGGGCATGTGTTCTTGGCTGCCTTTGGCCTGTGGCTTCTCCATAACCATTCTGTTCAGCCTCACTTATCTCATCTGAGAAATGGGGGTAAGAACGGACTTGGAAGGATTCGAGGAGTCTTGGTGCCCGTTGGTTTAAGTAGGACCGTGTGCATGACCCATGGCCGAAGCAGGTGGTATATAAAGCCTTCCAAAGGTGCTCAAGGGTGACACGGGGTAACTGGCAGCAGGTGGCCAAGCTGGAGCTTGGGGACTTTTTTCCAACCCGACTGGGCTGGGGCCAGAAAGCTTTGATCTCACTTTGCCCCGTGAGATCCTATTCACAATGGCAGTTGAAATTATTACAGCAGTATATATCACTCACAAAATACTTTACCACATGCGAGGATTAAAGGCGTTCCTATAGAACAATCCCGTGGGAGGGGGGGCGCATACCGTTATCTGCATTTTCCAGGTGGGGAAACTGAGGCACGGGTGTGGGGGCGTTAAGTAACTTGTCGTAGGCACACAGCTAGCAATTGGCAGGGCCAGGGTGGGTCCTGGGGCAGCCTGTGGCAGAGCATACCACCCCACCGTCCCACAAGGGACCTTTATCAGTCTAGGGGCACCCGATCCCCGCCGTGAGCACTTGGTGGGCCTGGTGCCCCGTCGCCTCGGAGCTGTTGGCCGCACTGGAATCTGAAGCATTTATTCCAAATGTAGCAACTCTGGCCCCTCTCCCAATTTCCAACCTCCTAGATCCAGGGTAGGTCCTGGGAATGAGTGTGAAGATGGCAGGGGAGATGAGACAGGGTCAGGGAGGCAGAGGGTGGAAGCCGGAAGCCGCTGCACCTTTGCCCTTTTCTCGTGAGCCAACTCACAGAACAGCAGGATCAAGGCCAGTATTGATGCCACGACCTACTGTGCACAAACCACAGGCCCTGTTCTAAGAGACTGTCCACCGCCACATGAGACATGCGGACTGTGATTCCACCCGTTTCACCAGTGAACGAACACATGGAGGCCCAGAGAGGTGAAGTCACTTGCCTGGGGTCACCCAGCCCATGCATGGTGGAGCAGGGACCTGAACCCCCGACTCCAACCCCTGTCATTTCATGCTGGACCTCTTGGCATCAACCCGATAGGAGACATGGGAGGCAGAGTTACCAGACGTGCTGATCATTGACATACCGTTTTCTTTTTATTATGGAAACTTTCCAGAATGTACAGAGTGACGAGAACGGTACCGTGAAGCCCCCAGGTACCCCTCACTCAGCCTTAACAGTTATCAACATCCTGCCACACCCTGTCCCCCTCTCATCCCACTACCACTTGATGGTGACGATTTGGTTTTTTTAGAGCTTTTTAAGGTCAAATTTACATGTTTTGAACTTACATGCACAAATCTGAGCTGTGACATTTTAAACCCTCACGAAACAGGCACCCCATCGCAAGGCAGAGCATTTTCCTCTCGTCTAAAACCACCCCCCCTTCATTTCTCTGCTGTTACTGGTGGAATGAAAATGCACGAATGGGATCACCTGGGTGGCTCAGTTGGTTGAGCGTCTGACTCTTGGTTTTGGCTTAGGTCTGATCTCATGGGTCGTGAGCTTGAGCCCGTCAGGCTCCACGCTCAGCGTGGAGTCGGCTTGAGACTCTCCCTCCCTCTGCCCCTCCCCTGCTCAAATAAATGAATAAATCTTAAAACACACACACATACACAAATGAAAAAAATTCTCAGAGATGTACATTCACCCGCAGGCCCCATTTGGAGAGTCCTGGTCAGGAAGCACCCACTCCTGGCTATAATTCTGCTGGCCTGAGGTTTGCAGAGCTTGGGCCACACCTGAAACTCAGCGCAGCGGGGAGGGAAGACCCCACACAAATCTGGCTGCTCTGGCGAAGCCACCTTGGGTGCTCGTGGACACCCCCAGACCATGGCAGTGCACCCAGAATCTAGCTGGGACAGGATCCCATGTTCCTGGGTCATGTGACAGATGGTTTCTAGATCTTTCCGGGGCCTGGGCCTGCCAAGCAAGAGGGGAAGCCACTGGGTGCTCCCATTCCTCTCGCTTTTTTGAATCTGAACTATTCCAAGCATTCTTAAAATGATAACAAAGGCTGCCACCCAGCTTCATCTTATCTTGACATTTTTGCCATATTTGCTTCAGATTTTAGAAGAGAAACAGCGTGATGAGAGGAACGAGAGGAACGTGCATGGGATAGCGGTTAAGGGCGGGGACTCTGAGTGAGTCTGCCTTGGCTCAAGCCCCAGCCCGGCCGCTTTACCAGTTGAGGGCTCTTGGGCGTATTGCACACTGTTCTGAGCCTCCGCTTCCCCATCTTCAGAACAGGGCTAATAAAAGTGCCTGCCTTGCAGGGATCTAGAGAAGGTGAAATGGTTCATACAGGTAGAGCGCTTAAAACCAGTGATGGGCAGGTACCATATTTGCAATTCCGAATATTTCATATTTGCGAAGCTACCTACTCGTGAGCACGTATAACCCGCAGATCAATACCGATGCACTTCCCTGGTCACCAGGGGACTTGTGAAAAATCGGAGTGGCCCCGAGTGCCTGTGCCAGCCGAGGTTGAACAAGGCCACACTTTGCCTTCTTGGTTCAGCTCCCATATTGTTGAGGGCCATGGTTTTTGCATCTTTGTGCTCTTTGTGGGTGGTTTTGCTGTTGAAAACGGCTCCCGGCATAGGACTGAAGTGCTGCCTGGTGTCCCCAAGTGCAGGAAGGCCAGGATGTGCCCTCCAGAGAGGACGCGTGTGTTAGATGAGTGTCCTTCAGGCACAAGTGCACAGAGCTGTTAGCCGTGGGTTCGGTGCTAACAAATCAACAGTTTATATTACCTTAGGTGTCTCTAAACAGAAACACCTAGACTAAGGCTGTGTATTGATGGGTTGATGAGAAGGTGAGCAAAGGCTCGCAGGAGGCCACCCTGTGTCTCCCCCCTACCCCTCCGCCCTGGGATCGGTGGCCCAGAATTCACAACCACGTGCTCACGGCAGCTGTGCAGAATGCAAGTGCCTCAGATAATGAGAATCGACTGTTTTATGAGGTCCAGGTGTCAATAAATTATATCATATGACGTTCTACCTTGCTGTAATACGTGTGGCTGTGTAACGCCCTACCCCGCACTCCGTGTGTGCATGTCGCATACGGGATCACGTGTAGTGTTGTCTCACCTGCTCTTAAACTTGTGTTGGACCCCTTCTTTTCTTACCTCTTTACACGTGGCTGGGTCAACCCCTCTCCTGGGCTCCCCACTCCCTCCCTCCCCCCATCCTTCTCCTTGTCACAGACTTCCTTACAGCCTCCCTTATTCTCTCCACAGCTGGCCCCCGAAAGGACACTCCCCAAGTCCCCAGCCAGGGGCCCCGCGTAGACCTGGAGTGGACACCCCCTCCTTCCCTTCATGATTCGTTTGTAGCGCAGGTAACCGGCCAAGGGTCCCAGTTCGTGCCTGGAGGGGCGCTTGTCCCTCATTCCAACACCCTTCCGCCCCTCCCCCTCCGGCCTTGGGCCCCCTGGGTCATCTGGACCATCCCCCTGCCTCCATGCCAACTGCAGGTGGGATATCCTCCCCATTTTCCCCTTTTCTCCAGATTCTTTGCAGGTCTTGCCTTTCTGTCCCCTGGCTGGGCCTTCCCCTCCCACCCCACCCCTGCCCCGGGCTGGTCGGAAAGGGCAGGGCTGGTAGGCCACTGACCTCGTGGTGACACAGGAAGAAGGAAGCATAGGTGGGCCTGGGATATGGAGCTGGCAAGAGCCCATTGTCGCCACTGCCAAGTGCAGCCAGCGCCTGGGAGGGACCTCGAGGGACGGTCCCCATGGCCGACGCTGGAAGGGAGAGTCATTGGTGTGTGTGGAGGGGGGTGTTCCCGCCAGCTTTGCATGGCGTGTCCTAGGCTGGGCGTGTTGACCCAAGGCCCCGGGGTGTGCACGTGCGTGTCCCACAGCCCTTGGGAAAGTGTGTGTCAGTTTCGCCCCACCTGCGTGTTTGTGGCAGAAGGGTCTTTTGCCTTCATCAGATTCTCCAAGGCACTGTTCAGAGAAGAACCTGACAGTTCAGGACGGTTCACACGCAGGGCAGACCCCTGTCACACCCCGCTCCGGGCCAGGCCCCGTCGCAGGGAGGCCGGGCAGGCCGGGCTCTGGGCCAGACTCTGGGTTCGAGGCCTGGCTCTGCCCCCTGCTGGCTGGAAAATGAATGACGAGCTCTGGGCCCCTGTTTACTCCTCTGCAGCACGGGTGGGGGTGGCAGGACCCATCTTGTGGGGTGCCGTGAGGATTAAAAGAGTTACGGGTGTGTGAAGCACTCAGCACAGGCCTGCACGTGATCAGGGCTCACTCAGTCTTGGTGGATGTCCTCATTGTGGGCATCAGATGCTGGGGAAGAGGTTGGGGGAGGAGGAAAAGGCAGCCGTCTCTGGCTGCTCACCACCCCCACCCACACCCAGAGGCTCAAGGGAACAGAAACTCTGACCTACCAGAGACCTTGGTTCCAAGGAGGGGTCCTGGAAGGGAGGGTCCTGGCACACTGCCTACATCTAACCTTGTCCCCCTTGCCCCCTTCCTGCCCCACCCGGTTCAGTGGCGATGGATGATGAGGATGGGAGATGCTTACTAGACGTGATTTGGTGAGTAACAGACTCCCTCCGCCCTCCCTGTCCCCCCTCCCCTGCCCCTCACCTCCTCAGTGTCTCTCCCCTTCTGTCTTTCAGTGACCCTCAGGCCCTCAATGACTTCCTACATGGATCCGAGAAGGTGAGTGCTGGGGCAGGCAGGGGCCTCCCCGGGGTAGGGGGCTGTGGAACTGGGGGGCTGAGAGACCTGAGCCCCTGATTCAGTAGACATCTGCCTCTTGCATTCTGGGAGCTGGGCCCCGGGGTTATGGCAAGAGCAGAAGAGATGACAGATCCCTGCCCTCATGCCATACACATTTCCTTGATAAACAAAGTAGTAACTGCTAAAGGTGATCGTGGACAGAACCCTGCAGTGTAGGATAAGAAGTAAGAAAAGAATGTCCCCGGCACAACGAAAATGGTTTAAAACAAAATGAATGGGGGGCAGGGGCAGTGGCTTCTTTAGCTAGTGTGGGCAGGGAGGTGACCTTGAAGGCGACCTTGAAGGATCAGAGAGAGGCACCCATGGTGCTCTGGGCAGGGGAAGGGCAGGTAGAAATGCAGGAAAATTTGCTATGTTCGAGGAATGGAAAGAAGGCTGGTGGTACCGGACAGAAGGGGAAACTAGTAGTGGTGAGACCAGAGTGGACAAAAGTCACAGGTCACGCAGGGCCTGGAACAAAGTGGGGGAGAGTGGCAGTGCTGAGCCACGAGGAGCTGTATCTGTTATCTAGGGCTGCGTAACAAATTGTCCCAACACTTAGTGACTTAAAACAACTTGTTAGTGCTCTCACAGTTTCTGAGGGTCGGGACTCGGGGAGAGCTTAGCTGGGTGCTTCTGGCTCGGGGTCTCTCCAGAGGCTGCAGTCAGGATGTTGGCTGGGGCCACCATCATCCGAGGGTTCGTCTGGGGCTGGAGAATGTGCTTCCCTGATGGTTCATTCCCACGGCTGTGGGCTGGAGGCCTCAGGGCCTCACCACATCGGCCTCTCCGTAGGATCCTTAAGCATCCTCACGACGTGGCAGCCAGGTTCCCCCAGAGTGAGTGACCCAAGGGAGAGAGCCAGGAGGATGCTCAGGGCCTCTTATGATCTCGTCTCTGAAGTCACACACCATCGCTTTTGTCACCTTGTATTCATTAGAAGCAGGTCACCAACCCAGCCCACACTCCCAGGGAGGGGAACGGAGCGCCACTTCTTGGAAGGAGAAGCAGCAGATGATTTGTGGAGCAGGGGCGAGTGCAGTGGGCTGAGGGTGGCCAGGGCCATGGGGTGGGCAGCGGAGGGGGTGCCAGGCGCTGGCTTTGGGGGGCAGAGTCAACTAGACCTGCTGGTGGAGTAGATGTTGAGGAGGAGAGTGTCAGGTTAGCTCCTGGATTTGGGCCTGAGCAGCTGAGTGGGTTGTGTCTCCAGAGCTTGGGAGTTTGGGGCAGACTCCACAAGGGAGGCTGTTGGCTGTGCCAGGCTGGGGTTCTGGAAAGACGTCCAGGTAGAGAGAAAATAGGGAGGCTCAGTAGGCATTCGTGTGGGCGCCGGGCCCTGTTCTAGGAGCTAGAGACGCCCTGGGAATTGGACAGGTCCCTGGCCTCCCAGAGACGGGCTCGGCAGGGCGCACTGGGTGCCCGGACGGTGGGGCATGCCAGCTACTTGGGCTGCATGGAGAAAGGAGTGGCTTAGTCAGGTGGGACGGGCGGCTATTGGGAGGAGGCGGCGACTGACCGGTCGTGAGGGGCGTGCTGTCAGAGAGGTGAAGGGGGAAGGCAGGGGCACAGCTTGGGCAAAGTCACGGAGGCAGGATCCTAGGGTTCCAGGCAGGCATGTTGGGAGAGCCTCAGACTCTGTGTTGGGCACACCTTGGGTTTTGAACATGCTGCCAAGCCCCGTTCTTTGGTGCCTTTTTTCCGGAGATGGAGTTTCCCGTACTCCTTGCACCGCCCACCCACCACCCCCACCCCATCTTTGTCCTTTGGTCTAGTGTAACTTTAAATTGGTTTTTGTTCTAGAGCAGGGCCTGCCCACTGCCTGGCTGATCTTTGACCTTGGGTGGGGGCGGGTCTTGTTGCAGCTCGATGGTGATGACCTCCTGGATAACCCCGGGGAGGCCCAAAGTGCCTTCTATGAAGGTCCTGGGGTAAGTGGCCCAGGGGTTCGGGGAGGTCCCCAGGCTCTCAATCATGGCTCATATTGCCCCTGGTGGCAGTCAGCAGGAGGGAGGCCCTAACGGCGAGAGGGAAGGGGTCATGATCATCCCCCTGGGGCACCTTGCTGGGGGGTTGGGGAGGGCAGTCACTGACAGCAGTGTGGGGCGGAGGTGGGACCACAGTGGGATGGCCTGGCCCACAGGCTCCTCAGAAGAGGTGAGGGAGGGTCCTGGGTCCCAGGCCTTGGGGATCAGTTGCTACAGAGCAGTCCTGGGAGTTGAGGCAGATGCTGGGGTTCACCGGGGACACTCTTCTCGGGAGCAGAGGGTGTGGGGGCCTGGAGGCCTGTCCCTGCTTAGCCATCATGGTGGGCTGTGACCTGGGGGAAGGGGATCGACTGACACAGACTTCAGTCTCCATCTGGAAAACGAAGGCAAGGGTGATGAGCCAAGCCCAGAGTGGGGAACGTGGTGGACATTAACTGAGCACCTACTGTATGCCTGACTGTGCCAGTTGTCCTTCCCTCTTCTTCCTCCCCTTCTGCTGCTTCTCCCTTCCTCTCCCCAACCCTCCCCCCTCCTCCTCCTCCCTTCCCCCCTCCTCCTCCTCCTCATCTCTTCTCCCCCCTCCCTCCTGGTCATCATAACTATGATTCGCTGAATACTTACTATATGCTGCCAAGCCCCTTTCAGTCACTTTTATTTAATGCCCACAACAAGTATAATAATATATTCTGAATAATTCATCTTTCATAGTATAAATACCTGTAAAGTCCCTGATCAGGTTCTAAGCCTCCCATACGTGAGGTCAGCAAAAGTCACGACCATCCTAGGAGGCGGATTTGGTTGTGGCCATTTAGCGGTTAAGAACTCAGAACTGCCTGGTTCTGGGTTGGGGGCCGAGCAGGGGCCCCCTCCTCCAAGCGCTCCCCTCTCTCCGTCTGGGAAAGGAGGATGGGGGGCCGTGCCCGCGTCACTGAGCTTGTTACCGACAACAACAATATGGACGGCATAATGATAACGTTAGGTGATGTTTCTCGCACACGTGCTAAGGTGCCGGGTACCACGGTAAGCCCTCCGTGTGGTTGAACGCCGGACCTTTTAAACTCCCAAGTTTTGATCTATTATCTGGTCAAATATCAGTGGGGATTACGTGCTCTAAGCATAATTATTGCTCGTGTGGTATTTGCTCAAATGATCACACGTATATCGATTGTGTTCGTCCTGGATCGCAATCCGGGACGGCGTGGGACGCAACGTGGGAAGACGTGTCGGACTCATCGCCGCCTGCCCAAAATCAGGTTCAGGGCGGTAGCTGCTCCTGTCTTTAACACGACCGTGGTCTCTTATCCAAAACCTTTGAGGCCAGGCGCGTTTCAGATTTTGGAATTTTCCAGATGCTGGGAGGGTGATGCAGAATGTCACATAGCACGCTCACGTACCTTTCCGTGGTCAAGAAGAGTCCCGTTACGTGGACAAATCATGGCCCTCCCCGAGCGCGCCATGTCACTTTTGGTTAGGTTTTGCTACTGAAAGAGTTGTGAAGACATTTGCCATTTTCAGGGCCCTTTCGAGCTTTGGAATTGCAGGTTAAGTATTATGGACTTTTATGGCTCTTTAAAGGATGGTCTTTATTCCATTCTACTGACGTGTACAGACGGGGAAATAGGCCAGACTGAGCAAGCCCCAGGTTGTATGGCTAAGCGGAGCTGGGATTTGAACCTAGGTCCTGCCACTTCCAGATGGAATATTCTCTCTGCCCATACTGCTCTGGCACCAAGGGTCCCTTTGCTTTAGCCGCGCCCTGAGCCAGCCCCTTGCTAACCTCCGCTCTTCCCTTCCCACCTTACCCGGCCTCCAGCTCCATGTGCAAGAAGCTTCTGGCAACCACTTGAGCCCAGAGCCCACGCAGCCGGCCCCCAGCGTGGACCTCGACTTCCTGGAGGATGCGATCCTGGGCTCGCCTGCCGCGGGGGGCGGCGGGGGGGGCGGCGGAGGCGCCGACCAGCCCTGCGACATCCTCCAGCAGAGCCTCCAAGAGGCCAACATCACTGAGCAGACACTTGAGGCCGAGGCCGAGCTGGACCTGGGCCCCTTCCAGCTGCCCACCCTACAGCCTGCGGATGGCGGAGCAGGCCCGGCGGGTGCCGGAGGGGCTGCTGCCGTGGCCGCTGGGCCCCAGGCCCTATTCCCAGGCGGCACCGACCTGCTGGGGCTGCAGGCCCCACCCACCGTGCTGACCCACCAGGCCCTGGTGCCGCCCCAGGACGTGGTCAACAAAGCCCTGAGCGTCCAGCCCTTCCTGCAGCCTGTGGGCCTGGGCAATGTGACCCTGCAGCCTATCCCAGGCCTCCAGGGCCTGCCCAATGGCAGCCCTGGGGGCGCCACGGCGGCCACGCTCGGCCTGGCACCCATCCAGGTGGTGGGCCAGCCCGTCATGGCACTCAACCCGCCCACCTCCCAGCTCCTTGCCAAGCAGGTGCCCGTCAGCGGCTATCTGGCCTCTGCGGCCGGCCCCTCAGAGCCGGTGACCTTGGCGTCCGCCGGCGTCTCACCCCAGGGGGCTGGCCTGGTCATTCAGAAGAACCTCCCCACCGCCGTGGCCACCACGCTCAACGGGAACTCGGTGTTTGGAGGGGCGGGCGCGGCCACGGCAGCGGCCAGCGGGGCGCCCTCGGGGCCACCGCTGGCGGTGGCCCCCGGCCTCGGCACGTCACCGCTGGTCCCGGCGCCCAACGTGATCCTGCATCGCACGCCCACACCCATCCAGCCCAAGCCTGCCGGCGTGCTGCCCCCCAAGCTCTACCAGCTGACACCCAAGCCGTTCGCCCCGGCAGGCACCACACTCACCATCCAGGGCGAGGCGGGGGGCCTCCCGCAGCCGACCAAGGCCCCCCAGAACCTGACTTTCATGGCAGCGGGCAAGGCCGGCCAGAACGTGGTGCTGTCGGGCTTCCCCGCACCTGCCCTGCAGGCGAATGTCTTCAAGCAGCCTCCTGCCACCACGACCGGGGCCGCCCCGCCCCAGCCCCCCGGGGCCCTGAGCAAGCCCATGAGCGTCCACCTCTTGAATCAAGGCAGCAGCATCGTCATCCCCGCCCAGCACATGCTGCCGGGCCAGAACCAGTTCCTGCTGCCGGGCACGCCCGCCGTCCAGCTCCCCCAGACGCTCTCGGCCCTGCCCACCAACGTCGGCGGGCAGATCCTGGCGGCCGCGGCCCCTCACGCGGGTGGACAGCTCATCGCAAACCCCATCCTCACCAACCAGAACCTGGCAGGTCCGCTGAGCCTGGGCCCCGTGCTGGCCCCCCACTCCGGGGCCCACAGCGCAGCCCACATCCTCTCGGCCGCCCCCATCCAGGTGGGCCAACCGGCACTCTTCCAGATGCCCGTGTCACTGGCCGCGGGCAGCCTGCCCACGCAGAGCCAGCCGGCACCCACCGGCCCCGCTGCCACGACCGTCCTCCAGGGGGTCACTCTGCCCCCCAGCGCTGTGGCCATGCTCAACACCCCCGATGGGCTGGTGCAGCCGGCCACCCCTGCCGCCACGGGGGAGGCCACACCTGTCCTCACGGTGCAGACAGCCCCCCAGGCTCCACCGGCGGTCAGCACCCCGCTGCCTTTGGGCCTCCAGCAGCCGCCGGCCCAGCAGCAGCCCCCGCAGGCCCCTACTGCTCAGGCCGCCGCCCCGCCTCAGGCCACCACCCCCCAGCCCAGCCCAGGCCTGGCGTCCAGCCCCGAGAAGATCGTCCTGGGACAGCCGCCCTCTGCCGCCACCACGGCCATCCTCACTCAGGACTCCCTGCAGATGTTCCTGCCCCAGGTAACTGGGGCTGGGCAAGCGGGGACGTGGGGGGGACAGAGGGGGTGGCCAGGGCAGGGGGTATGCTGGAGAGGGGCCAGGAGCTGGAGCTGAAACTGTGTGCGGTGGAGGCAGCGACTGGGGAGGGTCTGGTGCGCTAGGGAGAGCGTCTCAGAGGTGGCACCCCAGCTCCCAGGGCGTGCGTCCCCCCTCCGTGACAGGGACTGACAGACAAGGAGGCGGCCCGACTGGCTGACGGACTAACCATCCGTCCTCCTGCTGGAGGGCGTGAGAATCACAGAGAGAGTGGGCAAGACATGGACGGACGGACAGACAGGGTGGGAGGCTGCGGGCGAGGCGGAGCTGGAAGATCGGCAGGGCCCCGGGCGGCCTGACCTGGGGTTGTGGCCTCCCTGGTGCCTGGACCCTGGGGCTCCCGGCTGCCCTGGCCTCTGCGCCCAGCCTCTCAGTGCCCCTCTGCCCGGTTCCCACCACCCCCTTCTCCGAAGCCTCGGGGAGGCCAGGGTCTCGGGGTGGGGAGGCTGCAGGTCCGCGGGGTGGCCTTCTGACCCTGTGCGGGCTGCCCATTTCAGGAGAGGAGCCAGCAGCCCCTCTCCGCAGACGGCCCCCACCTCTCCGTGCCCGCCTCGGTCATAGTCAGCGCCCCGCCTCCCGCCCAAGACCCAGCCCCGAGCACCCCCATCGCCAAAGGAGCTGGCCTCGGCCCTCAGGCCCCCGACAGCCAGGCTTCCCCAGCACCGGCCCCCCAGGTAGATGAACCCCAGCAGCCTCTGTCCCAGCTCAGACCGAGCCTTGCCCCTGCGACCCCTCCTCCTGCTCCCTCCTCCCCTGCTCTGGCTGCCCTGCCTGCCTCTCTGTCTTGCTGGCTTGGGAAGGGTGCTCCTTCGCTCCCCAGAGAGTTCCCGAGGGTCTTCTGACAGTCATGGACTCCCCCTGCAACCCTGGGGGAGCCCACACTCTAGGCAGAGGTGCACACAGCAGGAAGGTCTTTCCTGGAGTTCTCATTTTCATATCTGGATAAGCAGTACATTCAGAGGGTTCATATCTCCAAAGCTACCAAAGGTCTCGCTGAAAAGCCCCTTCTCCTGAGCCACAGCCCCTTGCTTTCCCGAGGGCGGTTTCTTGCAGCGTTTCCCACGCATGGACAAGGAGAATGGCACCTGGATTCGTTCCCTCCCGTGGTTGCAAACACGGTAGCGCACTCGGCAGTTTCGCACCTTTGATCACTGAAAGATTCATCTTGGAGACGGTACTTCGTTCTTCCATAGGACCGCATGGTACTCTGGCTGTGTGGATGCGTTGTTCTTTATCTCCCTGGTTCTTGTTGTCAGGCAGTCAGGTCACTTCTGATCTTTCGCTGCGATGAGCGAAGCTGCAAAGGATGACTGTACATATGTCATTATGTAGGGTCAGTTCTCAAAGAGGAAAGTGCTGGGTCCGTCAGAGGCCATTTGCACTTGCGGTGTTGACAGATGCTGCCAGATTGCCCTCTGTGGAGTATCAGTTGGTTTGCCCTTGGTCATCAGTCTGTTGCTTGTGCCTGTTCTTCTGCAACCTCAGCAGCGTATTGAACTTAGCCAATCTGGTCAGGTGAAAAGTGGCTCCTTGTTTTGTTTTAATTTGCATTTCTTTTACTGTGAATGAGGTGGGGCAAGTTTTCATAGATTGAGAGCTGTTTGTGTTTTTTCTGGAATTGTTGGCCCATACCCCTTGCCAAATTTAAAATTGGGGTTACTGGTCCTTTTCTTGTTGATTTGTAGAAACTCTTTACATATTAGGAAAATTAGCCTTTGTCTCCTACAAGTCGTAAGCACATGAGAGTTTAGAGAGGGCCCCCTTTTATTGTGGGGGGGGGATGTTGCACTCATTCAGAAAGGACTGATGGATGGGTAGAGGAGGTCGGTAAGAGGAGGAGGAGGGAATGACATTCAGCAAGGTCAGGGTGACAGAAAGCAACGTGGGCTTTGGCCTTAAACAGCCATGATTTCACTCTCAGGTTCTGCTACTTGCCGTGTGACCTTAAGCAACCAGTTTCTTCTTTCCTTAAACAGATTATTTGGGGAAGAAGGGCACTTAGTACGTGCCTGGCCTTGTGCTGCCCTGAGCAATTCCCCGTAACTGCTGAACCTTGATTACCTCATCTGGAAAATGGGAATAATAGTTTCTTAAAGGCCTATTAGGAGTAAGTGAGTTAACATAAGCCCTAAAGAAATATTTGTTATTATCATTATTATTGTTGTGGGGTAGAACAGGATGAGGTCCGGAATCACAGTCTAGAGGGACTCGGGGCCAAGATGGCCTCAAGCCATCTCTCCCCCAGGAGGAGAAAGAAGCAGAGGAGGGGGAGGGACAAGAGGCCAGGAGCTGCCTGGCCTTTGAACAACTCAAGCTGGAAGCAGCATCTCTAGAGTGGGTTAGATGCTGCTGGCCTAGGTCCCTCCAGCAAGCGGCCTCTCCTCCCCGAGCCTCCCATGGTCAGCTGTACCAGGGGGTTTGTAGAATTGGATAAATCAGTGGAGGAAATCATTTATTGATGAAACCAAGCACACGCACGGGAGCCCGCCCTGTGCTCACTCTGTGCTGAGTATGCCACAGTGCAGTCAAAGGGAGGGAATGTTCTTGAAGGAGATGTGGGTCAGCTGCAGGGAAACAGCCCGAAAGATGAAAGCATTGAAGGGATCAGGGTCCCCATGAGGAAACAGGAGGAACCCACTCTAGGGAAAGTAGGCAGGAACCACGTCAGGGAGGGGGATGTATTTAAGCCAAGGCCTGAAGGAAGAGAAGTTGGGGGGGGGGGCCAACAGCATGCGCAAAGGCCCTGAGGCAAGGACAAGCTTGGGATATCAAGGAATGGAAAATAGGCCGAGGGGAGTGGAGGGAGGTCGGGTCAGAGAGGCTGGCAGTGCCCCGTGGGCCGGTGAGTTTGGACCTGGCCAAACCCCTGGAGAGCTTTCAGCTGGGCCGTGGCATGGGCTGATTATATGATTTTCAGTGATCCCTCTGGCTTCCATTGGAAAATGGTGTGGTGGGCAACAAGAATGAAGTCCAGAGATCCTCATGGGACAAGATGACAGGGCTTCAAAGACCAGGGTGGTCACAGCGATGACGAGGGACGTTGGAGGATTCAGGGCATAATCTGGAGCTTGCTTCAGGGATTAGAGGCATGAGGAAGAGGGCATTATGGTAAAAACTTCATGAATGGTAACATTTCTGTTATTTCTAAGTGCTGTTCAGAATCATTTACAAGCATCATCTCGTTGAAACCTCCCATCAGGTAGGTGATAGATATTCTCCCCATTTTACAGATGAGGAAACAGAGGCACAGAGATTAAGTAGCTTGCCCAAGGTTACCTAGCTGGTAGGGCCTGGATTCGAACCTGAATGGTCAGTGGCCGGAACACCTGAGGTCTCGAGAAAGCCAGACCTGAGCGTGAATCCCAGCTCTGCTTAGCATCAAACGCTCTGAGACATGGTTTATGGGAAATGGTGGCTCTGCACAGAGCGGGCATTCAGTGAGCAGGTACCTGTCCTCAGCAACTGTGGATGGCCTTTGAGAAGAAAGGTCAGCTGTGCATGTGAGCTGATTCCCAGTCACCCGCACGCAGGCCAGCGCGGGGCGAGACACATCGTTGGCCACATGCAGCTTCTGCGCCCATGACAGTGCATGACGGGAGTTCTTGATGAATGTTTGTTGGGTGAACAAGTGGATGGAGAGGTGGGGGTGGGTGGATGGACAGGTGGATGATGGATGGACAGGTGGACAAGTGGGTGAGTGGATAGACCGAAGAATACAGACACACACAAATACCAGCAGAGTGCCAACTTGTGCGCGTGCGTGCGCGTAAGAGCCGCTCCCAGACCGGAGGTGGGTCATTGCTTCAGCCCACGTTCCCCAGGCACTTGCTTCGTGCCCAGCCCCAGCCGTGCCCTCTCAGGGCTCACACTCCAGGGATGGATTTTGTCATCAATATCCCAACTCTCGAAATTGTCCCTTGATGGGACCCTGACTGTCTTTTCAGAGAGGGAACACTGACCATCCTGCTCAGGAAGCTCAAGGCTTGCTGTGTGTTGCTTATGGTAGGCTTAAAACACACACACACACACACACACACACACTTTGTCGTGATTCAAAGAGCGTTACCCAGACGTGGTTTTAAAAATTCGGTTTAAAAAGAAAAAAGGGCATACAGTGAAAGCGAGTCTTCCTTTCTGTGGAATTTCTGGCCCTTTCCCCATAGACTCCCACCCCTGTCGATTTCTCTGTGGAGCCCCACCGTGTCCTCATGGCACAGGCACTAGGGACACTTGGGATCGGGTCATTTTCCATTGTGGGGGGCTGTCCTGAGCACGGTGGCACGCTGAGCAGCATCCCTAAGCCTCCAACCATTTGTTGCCGGCAACACCCCTTCTCCAGGTGGGACAACCATGGCGATCGCCGGAGATGGCCAGGTGTCGCCTGGGGGACGGAATCACCTGGGTGGGGAACAGCCGTCCTGTGCGCACGACAGGCCTCCCTCATTGTCTGAGCTCGGAGCCAGCTAGACGTGACAGCCTGCGTGTGCACATGCGGGCGCGCACTCTCCCTTCTTACACACAGAAGCACACCGTCCCGTTCTTGTGTACCTTGCTTTGCTCGTTCAGCCAGATCTCTTGGACCGCTGACTTGCATGAGAATCCCATTGTACATCACCCCCTGGGATGCACGTAAGTGTGTGTGTGTGTGTGTGTGTGTATGCATATCACCGAAACAGCTTTCACAGGATAACACGCTATTTTTTTAGTTTCCTCTGTTCTTTTTCTTTTGATTTTTTTTTTAAGATTTTATTTATTTGAGAGAGAGTGAGAGAGAGAGAGCGCACGAACAGGTGAGGGGCAGAGGGAGAAGCAGACTCCCCGCTGAGCAGGGAGCCCCCTGTGGGATTCGATCTCGGGACTCCAGGATCATGACTTGAGCTGAAGGCAGATGCCTAACCGATGGAGCCACCCAGGCGCCCCTCCTCTGTTCTTTTTAAATGCTAGTCACGACCTCCTAAAGTGACTGGAACCATTACTAACAGGCACTAGGTGTGATTTGAAACCCACCGTCCGAGGTAGTCGTTAGGCACTGGGGCTCCGGAATCCCAGCTCTGCACTTACAGGTCGGTGACCTTAGCCAAGTCACTTGCCTCTGTATGCCTTAGTTCCCTTCCCTGTAAAATGAGGGTGAGGATAACAGCGTCTAGGTCACAGGGTTGTTGTGAGGAATGAATAAGGTAATATACGTTAAGATGCTTGAATGAGGTCAGGCGCGTTGAAAGGAAGCCAGGCCAACACTCTATAAAGGGCCAATGGGAAACATTTTAGGCTTTGTGCAGAAGCCGCCCTAGACCATATACGTAAATGAGTGAGCGTGCACGTGTTCCGATAAAACTTTATTTATGGACACTGAAATTTGAATTTCATATCATTGTCGCCAATCACAATATCTTTGGTTTCTTTTCCATCATTTTTTAAAAAGATTTACTTATTTAGTTTAGAGGGAGAGTGTGCACATGGTGGGGAGGGGCAGAGGGAGAGGGAATTTCAAGCAGACTCCCTGCTGAGTGTGGAGCGCAACCCGGGGCTCGATCTCACAACCCTGAGATCGTGACCCGAGCTGAAATCAAGGGTCGGATGCTTAACCGACTGAGCCTCCCAGGCGCCCCTCTCTTCCACCATTTAAAATTGTAAAACCCGGGGCACCTGGGTGGCTCAGTCGTTAAGCATCTGCCTTCGGCTCAGGTCATGATCCCAGGGTCCTGGGATCGAGCCCCGCATCGGGCTCCCTGCTCCGCAGGAAGCCTGCTTCTCCCTCTCCCACTCCCCCTGCTTGTGTTCCCTCTCTCGCCGTGTCTCTCTCTGTCAAATAAATAAATAAAATATTTTTAAAAATTTGTAAAACCCGTTTTCAGCCTGTGGGCCATACAAAATGATAGGCCAAGCAGGCCAGGCCGGCCGGAGTTGGCCCGTGGACTGCAATTTGCTGCCGTCTGTTTTTCATTATACAGACACACCGTGAGTTATTTACTTGGTTC
Source organism: Halichoerus grypus (assembly GCF_964656455.1). NCBI lineage: Eukaryota > Metazoa > Chordata > Mammalia > Carnivora > Phocidae > Halichoerus > Halichoerus grypus. The sequence continues at coordinate 52,992,885 of NC_135726.1, forward strand.
CCTATTCGAGAGAGAGCACTTAAGGTGGTTTCCCGTGTATTCAACAAATAACACTCCTCTGAATATTCTGGTGCCCAGGCTTTGCACTTTTGTGTGGGTAAATTTCTAGAAATAGAACTGCTGGATCAGAGGGCGGATGCGCTTCCCAAACATTTTATGGAAAGCGCTAACGCAGTTGCGCCTCCATGGGGTTTTTGCCTGTGAAGGTTTCTTCCGGCGGCTTCATCAGCCCCAGATCAGCAACCACTGTGCTCCCGGCCAGGCTGCAGGGTATCACCCCTCTGTGCTTGCTCTCATTCTGTGTGAATTTGAGCACATCTTTCCAGCTATATCTTAAGATTTTATTTATTTGAGAGACAGAGAGAGCATGAACAGGGGGAGGAGCATAGGGAGAAGCAGACTCCCTGTTGAGCAGGGAGCCCGACATGGGGACTCGATCCCAGGACTCCGGGATCATGACCCGAGCCAAAGGCAGATGTTTAACCAACTGAGCCACCCAGGTGTCCCTGAGGTTTTCTTTTAGCCTAATTTTTCCCCACCCATTTAAAGCATTTTTAATTTTTACAATTAGGTATTAATGTTCACATGACTCAATCATCAAAAAGCATTTTTTTTTTTTTTTTGAGAGAGAGAGCATGAGCAGGAGGAGAGGCAGGGGGGGAGAGAGAGAGAATCTTAAGCAGGTTCCATGCTCAGCAAGGAGCCCAGCACGGGACTTGATCTCACGACCCTAAAATCATGACCTGAGCCAAAATCGAGAGTCGGACACTTCATGGACTAGCCACCCAGGCACTCCAAAAAGCATTTTTTTTAAAGTAAGGGGATTGGTTAAGCATCTGCCTTCGGCTCAGGTTATGATCTCAGGGTCCTGGGATCGATCCCTGAGTCGGGCTCCCTGCTCAGCCAGGAGCCTGCTTCTCCCTCTCCCTCTCCCTCTCCATGCTACTCCACCTGCTTGTGCTCTCTGTCTCTATCTCTCTGTCAAATAAATAAATAAAATCTTTAAAAAATAATAAAATAAAAAGGGGGGGCAGTGTCCCAAACCCATGCCTACATTCCCAGCCCACCTGCCCCTCCAGATAACCACAGTACTTAGCTCTCGTATATCCTTCCAGTTCTTTACACATGTACAGCTTAGCGTAAATGTGGATTTACGTTTCTCTCCCGTTTCTGTCTGCCCAGAAGGCAGCACATTATATGCTTGCTTTGGCAGCATGTGGAGAGTTTCCTTGATCCCTTGTTAGAGTTGTGAAGTATTCCTCCATGGGGACGGACTGTCATTCCTCTCCTCTGTAAATGCTGGGTAGATGCACAAGAGCCCAGTCCAGCTTTGTCCCTCCCCGCACAGCTGTAGTAAACAACTTGTCGACCCGTCATTTCCCACACATGCACGTGCATCTGTCAGGTCATTTCCCGGAAGCCTGTTTTCTGGATCAAAGCGAATGTGTACTTATAATTTGCACAGCTGCTGCTGGATTGCATTGTCCTGGAGTTTTAGCAGATTGTGCCAGTAACCCTCAGAGGCCGTAGAAGAGAGTGTTTTTATGAGACATGGCTTGTTCCTAATGCGATGAGTGAAAAAGGTTCCACAGGGTGCTTTCGATGGGCATTACTCTTAGCACAAATGAGGTGGAGCCTCTCTTGAACTATATAAGCCTTTGTGTTTCCTTCTCTGTGCACTGTCTGATCATATACTTGGCCCCTTTTTCTCACCGGTTGTTATTCTTAGTGATTTCTGGAGGCTGTTTATATTTGATGGAAATGAGCTTTGACTGCACTGTGAATTGCAGCTGTTTCCCCCAGTGTATCATTTGGGTTTTTTTGACGTGATTAGGGGAGGGGGGGGGTGTTTGTCTGTATTTTTAATGAGTACGAGATTAACTTTTTCAGTTTTTATTTTTTAAACGCTTAAAAAGAATTTAGATAGCAACGTTGTAGGAATAGTACAGAGCACTCATGGGAGATCTTTACTCTTTACCCGCATATATTAGTTATCTGTTGCCGTGTAACAAATGACGCCCCCAGACTTAGCAGCTTTAAACCACGAGCATTCACTTCTCACACGTAGCTTGTAAGGATCAGGAGTCCGGAAGCACTGTGGCCGGAAGGTGCTGCCTCGTGACCTCTCAGGAGGTTAGAGTCAGCCGGGGCTGCGGTCATCGGAAGGCTCGACTGGACTGAAGAGTATGCCTCAGCCCCTCCCTACACAGGCTTCTCCAAGGGCAGCTTATAACATGCTCCAAAGGTGGCTTCCCCCAGAGGAAATGATCCACCAGAAAGGAGAGTCCTGGGATGGAAGGCGCAGCCCTTTCTGTAACTGAATCTTGGAAGTAGCGTCGGATCACTTCTGCCAAATCTGTTGGTCCCAGAGACTAACCCTGGGCACCATGTGGGAGAAGACCGAATAGTGAGGAGGTGGGGATTGGCGGGGGGACCAGGGGACGGGGGGGAGGGCGCCTTGGAAGCTGGCTACTGCCCAAATTTTCCCACCGTAAACGTCTGGCTACATTCGCTTTCTTCTCCGTTCTCTTGATATGTATACATTTTTATTCGGAATTGTTGGAGAGTAAATTGCAGACGTTCTGCTTCTTTACTCCTTAACGTCTCAGCCTTTGAGAACAAGAACATTCTCCTGCTTGACCACGGTGGAGGCATCAGATTCAGCCCATTTAGCGCTGAGACAGTACTGTTACCCACTGTCCATAACCTAGTGTCGCCGGTCGTCCTGCCATCATGTCATGCGTTACTCTCCTGATTACACTTAGCTTTCGGGCGCCTTTCTTTCTCCGCACCAGCCCCACGCACACGCTTCCCAGGGCTTCGTGAGGTGGCCAGCTGTCTTCCCTACCCTTACCAAAACCTGTTGTTTTCCTCTGTTCTCTATTCTAAATGCTCCCACAATGGGGGAGCCCCGTGAGCCAGTGCTGAATGCTTCCTCACTGATTGCTCAAGGGCGGATTGCCAGGTCAAAGGGCGTGCGACCCTTTCGAAGTCTGCAGACCAGAGTGCTGTCCGGGTGGCATCCTCAGCAGCCGCTTCCGAGAGCCAAGGGCCTCGCCGATCTCTTCCTGGAGGTGGCTAGCCTTTGGGGATGTGTGTGGATGGATTGGTGTGGGGGGCTTTGTTTTGAATTGCCAGAAGTTACTCAGGGTCAGCCTCGGACGGGGTGTTGGAGAAGGGTCCAGGGCGTTGGATGCTTCAAGCAAGTCGTAACCTCGAAATCACGAGTCGGTCCACTTTGGGGGCTCACGGTGAAGAGCCCCAGCTTTGGAGTGTGGCAGCTTTGGTGGCCTTGGGCCACCCCCCTGGGCCCTCTGAGCCTGAGTCATCCTCGGACAACTTGGAGGTCACGGGGGAGGGGGACGGGGGAGGTGGGGAGGCAGGGAGACTCAGGACCAGCCGTTTTGGCTCCCTGGCCTCAGTTTCTCCTCTGTCACCGGGGTGTGGATTCGGTGACAGCGGAGGGGTGCCAGCCCAGTGTCGGGGACTCAGCTGGTACCCGCTGGGGAGACAGTGGCTGCCGAGGTTAGGACTCTGGGGGAGGACAGTGCGGAGGTGCTGTCCCCCGGCTGTGTTTTCGGCAAGGTTGCGGTTATCACAGACCGGTGCCCAGATGTCATGTGCGAGTCTGATGACACACAAGCGTAGGTGCCCGTACCCGCACGCTCACACGGGACCCAGGGAGGCCTGCAGCTGCGGCCACATAGGCACACGGAGGCAGAGGTCACGGACACGTAGAGGCACCCGGCCCCGCCCCTCAGGTGTCATCCTTAGCCCCCGCTCTCTGCCCCCCTCAGCCCCCCCCAGCCCCCCTGCCCCGTGCCTTCCACAGCCAGCAGCCCCGTGCTCTGCAGCCGCTCCATCCGTGCTGGCGTCTGTCCTCCCAGGGTGGGGGGCTGGACAGTCGGGCCCCGCGGGGCTGGCAGCTGGGATGCTGCCCGCCCCCCCCAGCCGGCCGCCTCCTTCCCCTCCGCTGCTGTGCTCGCGCTCCCTGGCCCCCCGCCTCCCCGCTGGGCAGCTGGTGTGGTGCCCCCTGCCGCCGCCACTGCTTTCTCCGCTGCTGCCCCCAAACCCTGCAGAGCTCACCTTCATCTGGGGGGGGGGTGGAATGGGGAGGGGGCGAGAGCAGAGGGAAAGGTCTGGAGATGAGGCGGGGGCAGGTGCAGGGTGAGGTGAGGACCGGTGGAGGGATGAGGAAGGGAGAGGTGCAGGGGTGGGGTGGGAAGAGGTGGAGGGGTGGAGGTAGGGACAGGTGCAGGGGTGGGGTTGGAGGCAGAGGTAGACAGGTGAAGTGGGGAGTTCAGAAACGCGAGGTGGGAAGGATAGGCATGGCGGAGTCCTTTCTCTCAAGACAGGGGTGGCTAAGAAGGAGGGTTTCTGGTGGGCGTGGCTGGGGTCCCCAGTGTCCTGGGGCAATGGGAGCCAAGGTTGGTTCTGACCCCCGCCCCCTCCCCTCTACCTCCCTCCCCTGCCCAGATCCCGGCAGCGGCTCCGCTGAAGGGCCCAGGCCCCTCCTCGTCCCCATCACTACCTCACCAGGCCCCTCTGGGAGACAGCCCCCACCTGCCCTCGCCACATCCCGCCAGGCCTCCCTCCCGCCCCCCTTCCCGCCCCCACTCCCGCCCTCCCTCCCAGCCCCAGAGCTTGTCCCGCCCACCCTCAGAGCCCACCCTGCACCCTTGCCCCCCGCCCCAGGCACCCCCCACTCTGCCTGGCATCTTTGTCATCCAGAACCAGCTGGGAGTCCCCCCACCTGCCAGCACCCCGGCCCCCGCTGCCCCAGGCCCACCCCAGCCCCCCCTGCGACCCCCATCCCAACCCCCAGAGGGGCCGCTGCCCCCAGCCCCCCACCTCCCTCCCGCCTCCACATCCTCTGTCGTGGCCTCCACGGATACAGCCACCAGGCTGCCAGCCCCTACGCCCCCCGACTTCCAGCTCCAGTTCCCTCCTGGCCAGGGGCCCCACAAGTCCCCCACGCCCCCTCCGACCCTCCACCTGGTCCCTGAGCCCGCAGCGCCCCCCCCACCGCCTCCTCGGACCTTCCAGATGGTGACCACCCCCTTCCCGGCGCTGCCCCAGCCGAAGGCTCTTCTCGAGAGATTTCACCAGGTAATCGGAGGCAGGGAGCAGCCCCACCACCCACTCTGCAAGCCTTGCCCTCCCCGTCCAGTCTGATGGGGAGTCCCTCCCATGCTCCAGCTTTCTCTTCATCCCCAGCCCTGGTGCCTGGCTGCCGCCACTCCTAGTGTGTGCCCCCTACCCCTCAACCACCTGTCCCCCTCCTCAGGTGCCGTCCGGAATCATTCTCCAGAACAAGGCCGGGGGGGCCCCCGCCGCCCCGCAGACCTCCGCCAGCCTGGGGCCCCTCGCCAGCCCCACTGCCTCTGTGCTGGTCAGCGGGCAGGCCCCATCCGGGACCCCCACCGCCCCCAGCCATCCCCCTGCCCCGGCACCCATGGCCACCGCAGGTAGGGGAGAGGTAGCCCACGCAGGAGAAGTGGGGGGCCTGAAGGTGGGTGGGCAGGGGGAGGGGGACGGGCTGGGGCAGAGCTGTGGGGGTGTGAGCCCAAGGGGTCCCCCAGACCTCACAGGACAGGGAAGGTGGAGGAGATAGGACTGTCTCCCCAGATCTGCGGGGGCACTCGATTCAGGGCTAGCGGGGCTGCCGAGGCCAAAGGACCAGAGGAGAGCGGGGTGCAGGCTTGGGGGTCACGTTGTGGAGGGGCCTTTGTGCCAGTGACCCCTGAGCCCTGTCTGCCCCCACCCCCACCCTCAGGCCTCCCTTCTCTGCTTCCTGCCGAGAGCAAAGCTTTTGCCAGCACCCTCCCGACCCTGAGTGTGGCCAAGGCCACTGCGGCTGGGCCAGGGAAGTCCTCCGGGCTGCAGGTAAGAGGCCTCCCGTGTGGGAGGGCGCTAGGGCCAGAGCGATGTCACCAGGGAGCCGGGAAAGGGGCCGGCGGGGCGGAGGAGGCCAACAGGCCGTCACAGAGCAGTCTGGGCGGTGGGTCCAACACCAGGACAGCCCAGGTGGGCGCATGCCAGAGAACGAGACAGATGGAGACCCACAGACACCAAGACACAGGGTGATGATAGGAGCGGTGGCTCACGTGCGTCACTGAGGCCATCACTGGGGGTGGGAGCAGGGAGAGTTCGAGGCTGGAGGAGGAGGGACGTGGGGAGACCATTGGATGAGGGCAGGGAGGCAAGAGAAAGGAGGTGGTGAGACCCTAGACAGAGCTGGAGGCGGATGGGAGGGCCGGGGTGTCTCATGATGGGGGGCCCAGAATGGAGGGGACAGGGCGGAGACTGAGGGGAATGGGGGAGACTGAGGCAGAGACCCTCTGTGGGGAAATGGAGGGGAGGCAGGAAGACAAGAACACAGCAGGTGGAGGGACCAGGATGCCGGCCTCCAAGGCTAGCAGCCTAGAGGGAAGTCAGGGTGGAGAGGTTTGAGGCATAATGGGCGGAGCCGGGGCAGAAAGAGAGAACCCTGGCAGCCAGGTGGGCCAGACCCGGGACCATCAGCAGAGGCCAAGGCCATCAGATGAGCAGGGAGGAAGCCTGCAGGAGCCTGCCTGGTGTCCAGACCAAGAGTCAGGTGGAGGCCGATACCCACGCCATGGGAGAAGGGGCCGGTGGGGAGCCAGGCAAGGCCCAGCTCAGGTCTTGCCGGCAGGTTCATGTGCTGGGCAGCACATCCAGCAGCTGGGGCCAGGACCCCACCCCGGGAGGGAGGGGGGCCTGGTGGGGAGACGTGGGCCGGCTCTCCTCGTCACAGGCGGGGTCGAAAGGGGGTCAGGGCGCCAAGGGAAGGCCCCTCGGCGGCGCGGCCTCTCACTCACCTCTCTGCCCTGCAGTATGAAAGTAAGATGAGCAGTCTGAAGAAACCCCCCGCGCTTCAGCCCAGCAAAGAAGCCTGGTGAGTTGCAGCACTGCGCACCCCCCCCCCCCCCCCGCCTTCCTGGAAGCTTGGGAGCAGGGTGTGGGGACCACCTTTCAGAAGTGGGGTTGCGCGGGCCCCGCCTCTTGTTAGCTGTGTGGTTTGGGGCAATATAATTTCCCTCAAAGACCTTTAGTTTCCCTTCTAGAGAGCGGGGTGGTAATAGTAGTGATGAGAGGGTGACAGGTGAGGATCCCTTGTGACTGTGGTAAGATGGGTGGGTGTTTGGGCAAATGGATATGGATGGGAGTTCGGGTAGGTGCATGGACGAATGTGGGTCTGCATGGGCGTTTGGTTGGATAAACGGGTATTTGGATAGATGGATTGATGGCTGTTTGGCTGGATGGCTGGATGGAGAGGGTCTGGGGTGGGTGCATGGCTGGATGGAAGGGTGTTTGGGTGAACGAATGGGGATCTGGATGGATGTTTGGGTGGATACATGGATATTTGGGTGGATGGGTGTTTGGGTGGATACATGGGTATGTGGATGGATGAATTGACGGATGTTTGGCTAGATGGATGGATGAATGGATGGGGTCTGGGGTGGGTGCATGGCTGGCTGGCTGGCTGGGTGTTTGGGTGGATAGATGGATATTTGGATGGATGGGGTCTGGGTGGGCAATGGGTAAATGTTGGATGCTTGCCTGCATTCTCTCTCTTCTGCTCTCCTTCTACTGTGTTTATGAAATACTCACTCAGTGCCCAGTCCTGTACTGGATTCTGAAAACAAGACAGGGTTCCGGCCCCCATGGTGTGGTGGGGGTGCTGGTCTTAAGCTCAGGGTAGAGATGAACATGTCTGGGGAGAGAGAGACAGTCACACAATGAAGAGACATAACTCACTGCCACGCGATGTGGTAGAAAACAGCCCAGGAGAGAACTGGATGGTACCACCCAACGGACCAGCCTCCCTCGCTCCCCACCTTCCCGAGGTTGCTGTTGGGCCTGAGGCAGAGTAAGGACGTGCTGACCCCAGGTGGCAGGAGACAGGATAGCATGAGGGGGATGAGGTTCAAGCCCTGGCATCTGGCTCCCAGCTCTGCCTCTTCCCCACGCTGTATGTGCTTTGGGTGGAGGAACATCACTCCGCCGGGCCTCAGTTCCCCCATCTGTAGAGTGGGGATAATGATAGCACCTGGTCCCTTGCGTTGTCGCCAGAGTCCGTGAGACAGAACAAGCGCGTCCGGCCCGCGTTAGCGCATTTCCCTGCTGTCTGTGTTGGGGCCCGGGGGCTCAGGGTCGGGGTCTGGTTTCTCCCGGCCTCACCACCAGCTGTGTGTGTGTGTGTTTGTGTGTCTGTGTGTGTGTGTGTGTGTGTGGTCTCTCCCCACCCCACCCCCCAGTTTCCTGGAACATTTGCACAAACATCAGGGCTCCGTCCTGCACCCTGACTACAAGACAGCCTTCCCCTCCTTCGAGGATGCCCTGCATCGCCTCCTGCCCTACCACGTCTACCAGGGTGCCCTCCCCTCCCCCAACGACTACCACAAAGGTGAGCCCCCCACTCCGTCTCCCCGCTCCCCTGGGACTCTCCCTCCCTGGTCCCTAGCGTGGGGAGGGGGGTGGGAAGAGACCACACACACACACGCAGGGGCAGACACCCCTCTGCGTCCGCTTGACTGAGGCCCAGGACAAGCAAGCCCCGCTCCCCGGCGTCTGTGCCCCTGGACCTTCTCTCTTCCTCCACAGTGGACGAGGAGTTTGAGACGGTCTCCACGCAGCTGCTGAAACGCACCCAGGCCATGCTCAATAAATACCGCCTCCTGCTTCTGGAGGAGTCCCGGGTAGGGTCCTGACACCTTCCTCCCTGGGAGGCCCCGCCCATTCCCCTCGCCCGCTTTGGGCCCGTTAGGGTGGGGGGCCTTCTCCTTGAAGCCTCGGGAGGAAGGGAGGCTGGTAGTCAGATCCCAAGACCGTTTGGAATCCGTTCCCATCCTTCCGGGTTGCCCACGTGCCCTCCCCCGCCTGGCTCCTTCCCTGGCCCATCCTCTCTTCCTCCCCCTCAGAGGGTGAGCCCCTCCGCGGAGATGGTGATGATCGACCGAATGTTCATTCAGGAGGAGAAGACCACCCTTGCCTTGGACAAACAGTTGGCCAAGGAGAAGCCCGGTGAGAGGGGAGGGGAGGGGAGGGAGAGAGGTCCCCAGCTCCTGCCCCTGCAGTGGAATTCGACCTGGGGGCAGGAAGACGGGGTGCACGGCCTGACCTTTCTCCACCCCGCCTTCCTGCAGTGGTGGGGCCTACCCTGACCTCCGGGCTCTGGAACTGGAGAGAACTGAGTTTGTTCTCCTCCATCCCTGTGTGTCCATTCCACTCCATTCTGGCTGGGACATCCCACCACCCCCAGGGGGACAGAAAAGCAGGGAGCAGAGCCAGGACTGGGGTGGTTGCAAAATTTAAGGGCCATTCTCGCGTCAGCTCCTGCTTGCACATTAGGGGGTTTGGGGATCGCTGAAAAGAGTGGTACCCAGCAGTGCGTCCTGAGGGTCTGATGAGTCAAGGGTTCGGCCCCCAGGCCTGGCAGATTGTCGATGCCCATCGCATGCGGGCTCCCCTTAGCTCCTCACAGGCGTCTCATGCTTTCCCTGCCGCCCCCCCTTTTGCAGATGAGTATGTGTCTTCCTCGCGCTCTCTTGGCCTCCCCATCGCTGCCTCTTCCGAGGGACACCGGCTCCCTGGTCACGGCCCAGCACCACCCTCAGTGTCCGGGGCCCCCACCCAGCCCCCTCTGCACCTGCCAACCAAGCTGGTGATTCGGCACGGTGGGGCGGGGGGCTCCCCTTCGGTGACCTGGGCACGGGCGTCCTCCTCCCTGTCCTCCTCCTCCTCCTCCTCAGCCGCCTCCTCCCTGGACGCCGATGAGGACGGCCCCATGCCCTCCCGCAACCGCCCTCCCATCAAGACCTACGAGGCCCGTAGCCGCATCGGCCTCAAGCTCAAGATCAAGCAGGAAGCTGGGCTCAGCAAGGTTGTCCACAACACCGCCCTGGACCCTGTGCACCAGCCCCCGCCGCCTGCCGCCCTCAAGGCAGCAGAGCCCCCGCCCCGGCCCCCGCCGCCACCGCCACCCCCGGCCACGGGCCAGATGAACGGCACCGTGGACCACCCGCCGCCCGCCGCCACTGAGCGCAAGCCCACGGCCCTGGCCCCCCACTGCCCGCGGCTGCCCCTGCGGAAGACGTACCGCGAGAACGTGGAGGCCCTGGGCGGCGGGGCCGGGGAGGGGGCCGGGAGCGGCAGAGCCCGGGGCAGCAGTCCGGCGCCCCTGGCCACCAAAGTGGACGAGGCCACGAGCGGGCTCATCCGCGAGCTGGCCGCGGTGGAGGACGAGCTGTACCAGCGCGTGCTGAAGGGGGCGCCCCCGGAGCCCGCGGCCAGCGCCGGGCAGGGCAGCGGCAGCAGGGACCCCGGCTGGGAGGCGCCCCCCGCCAAGCGGCGCAAGTCCGAGTCGCCCGACGTGGACCAGGCCAGCTTCTCCAGCGACAGTCCGCAGGACGACACGCTCACGGAACACCTCCAGAGCGCCATCGACAGCATCCTGAACCTCCAGCAGGCCCCGGGGCGGACACCTGCCCCCCCGTACCCCCACGCCGCCCCGACGGCCGTCCCGCCTGCCTCCCCGTCGCCCCTGCACAGGCCAGAGGCCTACCCGCCCTCCAGTCACAACGGTGGCCTCGGCGCCAGGACGTTGAACAGATAACACCGGGCTGGTCTTCGCTTCCCTGGCCCCCGTCCTGCGCATGCGCGGACGCCGGCGGGGGTGGGGGCGGGGGTGGGGGTCGGGGGTCGGGGGGTAGGGCAGCGTGGCAGCCGGGCGCCTGACCTCAGCCTCCTGGGGGACACGAGCCGGGGATCCCCTGACCGGTTTTTCTTGCCTAAGTTATTTGAGTCACAAAGGCCTCGTCCCCCACTTCCTGCTTCAGCCGGGTTGTTGGGTGGGGGTTGTGGGTTGAGGGGAGGGGGCTGTAATGTAAAATGTCCCCCTGCCAAAGGTGGGGGTAATCCCGGTGTGTCATTTCCTATTTCTTCCCGCTTCCTGCCACACTCCGCCCCTCCGTGGGGGAGGGGAGGGGGGGGACACGTGTGTGTTTGCCCGGGATGGAGGTGCCCTGGTCGTACCCACTGCTCACGCGTGTCCCGGTACTGGGCTTGTCCGTGTGGCCGCACAGATCCACACGCGTCGAGGGCGCTCAAAGCCGCGAGGGTCCTTTGCGAGCCTCGCTCAGCCTCTCCCTACCGCCCCCCACAGGCTGTAAAAGGAAACGCAGGGAAGGGCGGGCGTCAGCCAGCGTCCCGGACCCCCACCTCGGAGGGCTGTGCCCGCGGGCACCTGTGTCCCATCCATGTGTGTGCGTCCAGCTCCGCGTCCCGTGTCCCTGTGTGTGTGCTCGAGTGAGCAAGAGAGAGAGAGAGAGAGAGAGATTTCGAACCCTCCCGCCCCTCGACTGAAATCCGAGCACCTCCCAAACAGGAAACCCGGGTCTTCCTCCCCACCCCTCCATCCCTCCCCAGCCAGTCTTCCCTCTGTTCTTCCTGCCGCCAGCCGCCCGCGCCAGATTTTGAAATCTCGGAGACAAAACTAGTACTGTAAGATAAATTTTTTTGTACTGTATTTATTGTGTATAACGATTTTTTTAAAGGAGAATTCTGTACATTTAGAACTCTTGTAAATTAAAAACTGATCCTTTTTTTAAAACTGTACTGACTCCGTCTCGGCCCCATTGCTTTTGGGTCCTTGGGAGGGGGGTGTTGTTTGAAGTCTGGGGGTTGGGTCCAGAGCTGGGTGGGGGAAGGGATTGTGAGGGTTCATTGCACATATTATTTGTTGAATACCTATTAGGGGTGCCAGGCCCTGTTCTGGGCACAGGGGTGCAGCTGAACATGGCAGGCAGAAGTCTCGACCCCTGGGGGGGCTTCAGAGGACAAATTTGGGGCACCTGTGTGGCGCAGTCGGTTAAGCCACCGACTCTTGGTTTCAGCTTGGGTCGTGATATCAAGCCCCACGTTGGACTCTGTGCTCAGCGGGGAGTCTTGAGATTCTCTCCGTCTCCCCTTCCTGCTCATGCACCTGCTCTCTCTCTCTCTCTCTAAAGTAAATAAATAAATCTTAGAAAAAGAAGAACAGAGATTTATTCTTTCCCGTTCTGGAGGCTGGACAGCCCACAACAAGGCACCAGCAGCGCCATGCTCCCCCTAGAAACTCTGCAGGGGGATCCTTCCTTGACTTCCCACTTTCCGGGTGTTCCTGGTCCTGTGGCTACATCCTTTTTCGGCATTGGTGTCTCCTCTTAAAAGGAGACCATATTGGATAATAGCCTACCCTACTCCAGTATGATCTCAATCTTCACTTGCTTACATCTGCCAAGATCCTCTTTCCAAATAAGATCACATTCACAGGTGCAGGGGGTTAGGACATCTGCGTATCTCCTCGGGCGGGGGTAGGGGGTGGGTAGAGGAATGGACAAGGCTCTAGTCCCAAACTAGGACGCCTTTGTGTGAACTAGAAAGCAGTGCCCCTTTCTTCCAGGCACTGAGTTTTGAAGGGCAGAGTGTGAGCTGGATTCCAGCCTCCTCTCACCCATTCAGTGAGTGCTTTGTGCAGTGAACAACCTGTGTAACTGCACATTAAGGCGTCCGGGATCGGGTGGGAAGGGGAGACTTCTTTGAGGAGGTGACATTTGAGCAGAGACCTACATGAAATGAGGGAGGGAGCCACAGGGAGTTCTTGGGGGGAAAAGCATCTGAGGCAAGAGCATATCTGGAGTGTTGCGGGACAGCAAGGAGGCCCATGTGGCTGGAAGCTGGGGGGTGGGAGGGGGAGGGAGGGAATGAGAGGTGAAGTCAGAGAGAACAAAGCTGGCCTGTCGTGTAGGACCCTATGCTTCATGGTGATGATTTTGCTGAGCTATGGCGGAACCACCGCGAAGGTTCTAAGCCGAGGGCTGAGCTGACTTGGGTTTCCTGAGCGCCCTCTGGCGGCCGCGTGGGGAACGGGCGGGGCGAGTGCGGACCCGGAGCCCAGCCCAAGAGGCCACTGCTAAGGTCCAGGTGCCCGGTGACGCGGCAGGACCAGGGTGATGTTCCAGTTTCTCTGCAGGCCCTAGGGGTGTTTGTGGCGGGAAAGCTGGTATGTGGGGCCACGGAGAGAGAGACGGTCCCCCTTCCTAGCTGTGTATCTACTTCCCCACGTGCAAAACGCAGTTCTTAACATCCTTGGATCCCCGAGAGCTCCGGGGAGACCCCACGTGGCTGCGCCAAAAAGTTTGCCGGTGATTTCCGCGGGCTTGGGGCCTTGGTTCTGGAAGGTTGACTGCATGCAGCCCCAGCAGAGAATCAGCGATGACTAACTATGGAACACTTACCATGGGCACTGTTTCAAGCCCTTCACCCAGGATGTTTTATTTGATCCTCACAGAAGCCCCGGTATGGGGATTGATAGCCCCATCTTGCGGATGAAGAAACTGAGGTCCCGCGGCAGTCAGTGGCAGGCTGGGCTGCACCCCAGGCGGTCTGGCTGCAAGCCCACGATCTTGGCCTCTGCACACCCAGCTTCCAGGGAAGTGGGGGGCGCGGCGGGCAACAGCAAGGCCTTTCCCAGAGGGCAGTGCAGGAGCCAGAGGGCCCCCCCCTGCTGGGGAGGAGACCAAAACTGGGGACCAAACTTCATAGACCCTTGCTCCCAGAACCTAGAACCAGCTCGGTGGGTGCGTGTGGCGTCTCCTCTTCCATAGCTGAGGCATCTGGGGGAAAAAAAGAGTCGCCTGGGCACAGAGCAGGATTGGAACACTAGACTGACCGCGGCCGAAGTTCATCCCTAACTTCTGGCTGGCCACCTGCTCCATCTGTTTTGGTTTTTTTTCTTCCTTCTTTAATTGTGATAAAATATACATAACATAAAACTGACCGCTTTAACCATTTCTGAGCACACTGCTCAGTGACGTTCAGTACCTTCCTTCACACTGTGCAACCACCACCACCGGCTCTCCTCTGAACTTGAAGATCTAACCCCTTACACACTGACTCCCGCTCCTCAAGCCCAGCCCACCATCGTCTGTCGGGATGGATCCCACTGCTCTCCGCACCTCCAGAGTGGGATCATACAGTATCTGTTCTCTTGTGACGGGCTTATTTCACTTGGCATGACGTCTCCAAGGTTCATTCGTGTTGTAGAATGTGCCAGAATTTCTCCACCCGGTTTTGACAACTGGGGAGGGAGAGAGGTAGGGGGGGAAAATTTTTTTTTTTTTTTTTTTTTGGTGAGTTTGTGCCGTGGGGAGAGGGCTCCCAAGGCTGTAAGGGCACCGGGAGACTTGTCACACGGACACTTCCCGATTCAGAGATCAGCGACACAGCAAGACAAGACAGTAGCCCCAGTAACTGAGAGCTCAAAGCATGTTTAATGAGGCAGCGTCATCCAGGGCGCCTGGGAGGCTTGGTCGGTTAAGTGTCTGCCTTTGGCTCAGGTCATGATCTCAGGGTCCTGGGATTGAGCCCCTAGTCGGACTCCCTGATCAGTGGGGAGTCTGTTTCTCCCTCTCCCTCTGCCCCTCCTCCCTGCTCAATCTCTCTCTCTCTCTCAAATAAATAAATAAAATCTTATTAAGAATAAAAATAAAATGAGGCAGGGCAGGATGACAAGGGGACCAATTATACTGAAATCCAGCTATCGGTGTATTTAAAGCCCCCCCACGAATCTGTGACACGGTAATAAGGGCTCTTGTATTAAGACACTAATTAGAAAGAGCTAGCGGTGGGTCTAATCAGTGGTGAGTAAACAATCACTGGAAATCCCCAAAACAACCACGATGCAGTGAAAACAACCACGATGTGGTGAAAACAACCACATTCCCCTCTGTGGCAGTAATACAGGTCCCGCTGATGTCACTGTGCTTTGTTGTTCACGGTTGACAGAAACCGTGAAATCTCAGCAAACGATCCAGATGTCATGTTTCTCTCCATGTCCAAGTTCACGGACCCTCCCAAATCTCATCTGAGCACGACGCAGTGGGCTGAGCAGTCCCGGGGTCGCCTCTGAGGGGGAAGGAGATGCCCCATGTCAAGGTTTGAGAAGAGGACCTGGCTCCTAGCTGTAATAACGTTAGTCACCACTAAGCCCCAGGCCTGTTATTAAATATATATCATATATATACCATTATACATTATATGTGATCATGTATTATAATTATATAATTATGTATAAAATGTATTGTATCCATACACCTCTTTATAGAATACAGTTGACTCTTTTTATTTTTTTAAAGATTTTATTTATTTATTTGACAGAAAGAGAGATAGCGAGAGACGGAACACAAGCAGGGGGAGTGGGAGAGGGAGAAGCAGGTTTCCTGCTCAGGACCCTGGGATCATGACCTGAGCCGAAGGCAGATGCTTAACGACTGAGCCACCCAGGCACCCCATAGAATACAGTTGACTCTTGAAGAACATGGGGGTTATGGGTGCCGACCCCCCCAGTCGAAAATCCACGCATAACTCTTGACTCCCCCCAAATTTACCGACTAGCCTACTGTGGACCAGAAGCCTTACCGATAACATAAATAGTCGATTAACACATATTTTGTATGTTATATGTATTCTTACAATAAAGTAGCCTGAGAAAAAATGTTAAGAAAATCTTAAGAGGGGCGCCTGGCTGGCTCAGTCAGTACAGCATGCGACTCTTGATCTCGGGTCGTGAGCTCGAGCCCCACATTGGGTGGAGAGATTACTTAAATAAATAAATAAATAAATAAAATGTTCCTAAAAAAAAGTTGCAGTCCTTCGATTGTTAGCCACTCAAATCCTTTGTTAGTTAGGGTCACGCTAGCAGCTGTAATAAATACTCAAAATATGTAATACTCAAGCCTAAGAAAAGCTTATTTCTAAAAAAAAATAAAATCATGAGAAAAAATACATTTACAATAGTGTACTGCATTTCTCGAACAAAATCGACTTATATGTGGACCCATGAACGAATATTGTTCAAGGGTCAACTGTATCTGTCTGTCTGTCTGTCTATCGATCGATCTATTCAGCTTTATTGAGATATTTCAGAAGCCATTCGCCCATTTAAAGTGCACAATTCAATGGGTTTAGTGTATTTGCAGGGCGTGTGCAAACATCACCGCAATCAATTTTAGAACATTTTCACCACCCCCATTATGTACATTTTTTTAAAGATTTATTTATTTATTTATTTGACAGAGAGAGAGCGAGAGAGAGCACAAGCAGGGGGGAGTGGCAGAGGGAGAGGAGAAGCAGAGTCCCCACTGAGCGGAGACCCCTCCCTGCCCCCGACGCTGGGCTTGATCCCAGGACCCTGGGACCATGACCTGAGCCACGAAGGCAGATGCTTAACCAACTGAGCCACCCGGGCGTCCCCCCCCATTATGTACATTATTGAATTCAGCCAATTAAATATTTAACTGAGTGCCTGCTGGCTGGGCCCTGTTCTAGGCACTGGGGTGACAACAGCAAACAAAACAGACCCAAGCCCCTGCCCACGAGGAGCTGACATTCCTGCAGGGAAAGATTAAAAATAAGTCACACTGAAAATAAATACGTGAAAATAAAATTGCAAAAAGAAGTAAAAATAAGGAACATCTCTCTTCTGGCTGATAGTGCTAAGTGCTAGGAAGGAAAAGGAAGTAGGAACCGGGGTGGTGGGGGGCTGGGGGGAGTCAGGGTAGGACTTACAGAGGAGGTACCATCTGAACAAAGACCCAAAGGAAGTGGTCCTTTGTAGTAAGACAGATGGGGAAACTGAGGCTCAGAGAGACTGAATCGCTTGCCTGAGGTTCTCTTGCAAGCAAGTAGCGGGGCTGGGATTTGACTTGAGGCTTTGTATGCTCTGACTCCCATGCTGAGAGAAAAAACCCAGCTCCAGACCTGGATTATATGACCTGATGTTTTTTAAGCACCAGTTAGGGGCCAGGTGCAGGGCTAAGCCCTGAACAATCCCTCTGTGCTTTTTTATTTCACTTCTCTGGGACTCATTTATCTCACCTGTAAAACGGGGATAACGATAGCCACTTCTCAGGGACATTCTAAGAACTCAATGAGCTAATACTCTTAGCTAATAAGCCTGCACATAAGGAGGCGCTCAATAATCGTGAAAGATTAATTCAACAAATATTTACTGAGTCCTTTTGGTGTGTCCAGCACGGTGCTAGCCTGGGGACACGACAGGAAACCACCCAGTTGGAAATCCCTGTCCTCAGAGGGCTTGTGTTCTTGCTAGGGAGACAGTCACTTAAGCAGAGAAATGTAGAATAATCAGAACTGTGGAGAAAAATAAAGCAGTGATAATGGATAGATGGTGGGGGCAGCCTTAAATAAGGAGGTCAGGGAGGGCTTCTCTGAGGAGGTGACATTTGAGCAGGCACGAATGAGGGGAGTGAGTGAGCTGTTTGGATCCCTGCGGGGAAAGTGGTTTAGGTGGAGGGAACAGCAAGTGCAAAGGCCCTGAGGTTGGAGGGCTGTTGGTGTGCTTGAGGAACAGCAAAGAAGCCAGGGTGGCTGGAGCAGAGTGAGCCAGGGGGAGAGGAAGGGAGGTGAGGGCAAAGGGAACGGGCAAATCCGCGTAGGGCCTTGCGGGCCCCATTGAGGGCTTTGGCTTTTACTTTGAGTTCTCTAGAGAGGAGCCAGGATGGGTTGTGAGAAGAGGAATTTCATGAACTCAGGTAAGTTTTTAAATTATTATTGTTGTTGTTGCTGCTGCTGTTGTTGTTAGTAGCAGTATTAATATTAGCACTCCCATGCTGAGAGGAGAGACAGAGATCGGGGAGTGGCCCAGTGTCAGAGGTGGAACGGATTTTGAACAACCGGGATTCGGATTCGAAGCCCGCTCTCACCCATCTCGAGAAGCCGCCCTACCACTCCCCACCAGGGGGCGCCAGAGGCCGGGCTCCCGGTTTGGGGAGGGGGGGCGCCTGGTCCCGCCCCCCCGCCCCTCCCTTCCCTCCTCCCCGCTCCGGGCCCCACCCGGCTCAGACGGCTCCGGACGGGACCTCGACCACAGGCCGCTCCGCGGGCGCCTCGGATCCCCGCGGGACCCCCGTCCAGCCCGCCGCCCGGTGCAGCCGCCTGCGCGCCCCATCGGTGAGTGGTCCCCGACCGCCGCTGTCGCCTCCCAAACCCCGCCCGGCCCGCGGAGCCTAGGAGCGTGATTATTCCCCTGCCGCCCCAAGACTCTCAGTCCCCACCCCCCGCAACGTGTAGCGGTGTCCCCGGGGTCCCCAGCACCCCGCTCCGCGAAACCTCCTTGTCTCCCCCACTCCCTCCAGCTCCTTCCAGCCTGTAACAGTGCCCCCTGCCCTCCTCGTTTCTTCCCGTCGTGCTCAGTTTCCCGCACTCCCAACTGGCCTCCCCATCCTCTCAGCCAGAAGAGATCCCCTCCTTGGAGTCTCCCTCTACTGCCCTTACCCATCTCTGTCCTATTTGGTCCCTCCTCCCACTCAAGAGCTCCTCTCCTACTTCACCAACCCCACGGTCTGTCCAGCTACCCCTAAAATGTCCCTCGGACCCCTCCCTGCCTAGGACACCGCCCAGGGCCCCCTCCCTCTGCCAACATCCCAGTTCCCAGTTCCTGCCTCTCCTTTACCTCTCCGGCACTCGTTCCCCTCTACTCCTTTTCCTTTCTATTTATTCATTTTCCTTTAAGTATCATTGTGATTTTATGGATTTTAACATTTTGATTTGCAGTTAATTTTGATGCTCAAATCGTCCCATCTTTGGCCAGTGGGAGCTCCTTCAGGCTGGTCCTTGCGACTCTGTGGCATGCCCCTTCCATCTTTGAGCACCTTCCCACTACCTGATCCAGGCTCACTTGTTCTTCCCCTGCCCCAGCCCTAGAATCAGCCATTTCTCCAAGAAGCCCTGTTTGTTTGTTTGTTTGTTTTAATGGAAAATAGTGTTTGGAGACTCCGATCTGACCAAAAGCTGGTTCTGTGAAAAGATCAGTAAAATTATAAGCATCTACTTAGACTGATCAAGGAAGAAAAAGAAAAAGAAAGACACGAATGACTGATATTGGGAATGAAAGAGGGGACATCACTACAGGTCCTACAGAGAATGAAAAGATAGTAAAGGAATATAGAGAACACAGTCTGGGTGCTGGGGGTGCTTGCCGCTGCTGGATTGGTAATTCTCTCTTCCTAACTCAGATAAGAACACAGGTTCCGAGGTCAGGTTGCCTGGTGTCCCAGACTGAGTGCTTTCCAACCAAGTGATCTTGGGCAAGTTATTGCTATCATCGTGAGCCCCCTTTGTGAGACAGAAACATGGGGATAATAACAGCCCTACCTTACCATGTTGTTAGGAAGATTAAATGAGTTAGAGCAGCGTCCGGCATGCAGTGATCAGAAATGTTAATATTTTTGTGATCACCTGAGGACCCTCATGACCTGGGTGCACCCAGGCAACTCCTCAGCTTTATTTCTCACCCCTCCTGTGTCCAGCAACCCCCTCCATGCATTTCACAGCTCGGGGCCTTAGCACACACCACCCTCTCTGCCTGTCTTGCACGGTATCCCTGTTGTGCATGGAAGGGAGCAGTTCAAAAGTCAGCTCAGCCAGAGTTTGCTGATCCCGTGGTCGGTTCACTATGTCCCCATCTGGTGCCCACAAGTCCACTGCCTGGCATTTCCCAGGCATCACTGGCTGCTTGGTGCCAGGTCCCCTCCTCAATGGGGGCTTTGAATGGGTAAGGGCCCGTCTCAGGCCTCTTTCTGGATCCATAGCTCCTGACACATGAGGTGATTTCAGTGAAAATATGTGAAAGGATGGGGCGGGGGGAGGACGGAAAGAACAAACGGATGAAGGAATACATTTCTTCTAGGCAGCTTCTGCATCCTTCCCTTTGTCCATCATCCCTTGGCCTCCCACCATCAGTCCTGCTTCTTCAATCATCCCACCGTTAATCTCTTTCTCTTCCTCCAGCTGGAATAATCACCTTCTTCCTCCATGAACCATCACCTCCTGCCCTGCCGTGCTCTCTGCCGCTTCCCCCTCCCCATTCTCCCACCCTCCTCCGCCCATTCCACCTCCCAGCTCCCTTCCTTCTCCTCCTCCTCCTCCTCCTCTGCCAGGCAGGCCCCCATCAACGCCCTGTCCCCCCCTTGCAGGCAGCTCTCCCCTGCCCGTCTCCCTCGGCGAGACCAGTGGGCAGCGTGCAGCCACCATGTTCAGCTGGCTGAAGCGGGGCGGCGCACGGGGCCAGCAGCCCGAGGCCATCCGCACGGTGACCTCGTCCCTCAAGGAGCTCTACCGCACCAAGCTGCTGCCTCTCGAGGAGCACTACCGATTCGGCGCCTTCCACTCGCCGGCCCTGGAGGATGCCGATTTCGACGGCAAGCCCATGGTCCTGGTGGCTGGTCAGTACAGCACGGGCAAGACCAGCTTCATCCAGTACCTGCTGGAGCAGGAGGTGCCAGGCTCCCGCGTGGGGCCCGAGCCCACCACCGACTGCTTCGTGGCTGTCATGCACGGGGACACCGAGGGCACTGTGCCGGGCAACGCCCTTGTGGTTGACCCCGACAAGCCCTTCCGCAAGCTCAACCCTTTTGGGAACACCTTCCTCAACAGGTGGTACAGCTTGGGAGGCAGGGGTGCATCTCCCCATCCCTGGCCCCCACCCCCGCCTGTGTTTCTTTCTTTCCCGCTCCAATTCCCTCCTCTCTTCATGCTCCTCCCCCTTCCTGCCTCCTCGAGGGTAGCAGGGAAGCCAGTGGAGCCAGCCTGCCTGGGTCCACCTCCTCTCTACCTGGGTGGCCTTGGGCAAGTGACTTAACCTCTCTGTGCCTCTCTTATCCGCATCTGGAAAATGGGGATAGCCATAGTCCCCACTCGCTTATAAAGTGCTTAGCACAGCACGTGGCACAAAGTATGTGCTCAGTTAACATCAGCTCTCAGTTTTTGTTTTTTTTTATTTTATTTTTTTATTTTTATTTTTATTTTTTTTAAGATTTTATTTATTTATTTGACAGAGAGAGACACAGTGAGAGCAGGATCACAAGCAGGGGGAGAGTTAGAGGGAGAAACAGGCTTCCCGCAGAGCAGGGAGCCCGATGCGGGGCTCGATCCCAGGACCCTGGGATCATGACCTGAGCCGAAGGCAGACACTTAACGACTGAGCCACCCAGGCGCCCCTTTGTTTTTTTTTAAATAGCTCTTATTCTTTGTCCTGATCTTTCGAGATTCTTCCCTGCTCTGTACCTGAATCACCCTCTGTGTGGTCCCGGTTTTCCCTTCTTATGGGTCCTCTCCTTCTGCCTCTCCCTGTGTTGACCCCTGACTTTCCTTCTGCCTCAGGTTCATGTGTGCCCAGCTCCCCAATCAGGTCCTGGAGAGCATCAGTATCATCGACACTCCGGGCATCCTGTCAGGCGCCAAGCAGAGAGTGAGCCGGGGTGAGTGGGGCCCGAGTCCTGGGTCTGAGGGAGAAGGCGGCTGGGTCTCTGCTAAGACTCGGGCCTGTGTCAGCCAGCCCTGAGCTGGCTGGTGGCAGAAGGGAGCCGGTTGGAAGGTTGTGGTTCCTCCATGTCTGTGCACGTAGAGGGGACAGGGGAGGCGTGTGCCTGAACACGTGTGAGCAGGCGGCCGCTCCGTGTCTGGGCTGGTCTGGAGGATGCGGAGGGAGAGATCAAGAGAGACAGAGGGAGACCGGCGAAGTCAGAGACAGATCCCGAGTGCGGGCAGCCTTACAGAGACACAGGAGACCCAGAGAGGAGGGAGGCCATGGGCTCTGGGCATGCTCCTGGCTCCACCTCTGGGCCGCAGATGGGGCTGAGCAGGGGTTGGGAGGGGGAATCTGGGCGCGGGCCAAGGCCGGGCCTGGAATTTATAAACAGCTGTGCAGGGGGAGCGGCGGGGGGTGAATTCCAGCGGGCCTCCGGGGGAGCCGGCCCCCACCTCTGCCCAGCCCGCTCAGCATCTGCGCCCCGCCCCGCCCCAGTCACCCCGCAGTGTCTGTCCCGCGCCAGCTCGGCGGCCTTCGAGGCCCGGGACTGGGGCAAAGGAGGCTGCATTGTGGGGCAGAGGGGACGGGACGCTGGGCCGCCGGGCAGGGCGGGAGCGCGGAGGGTGATGGTGTCCCTGGCTGCTACCCAGCGGGCGCGTGTCCCCCTGGGAGACAGGCAGGGGGCAGCTGCAGAAGCGATCGGAGGGCGGGCTGCCAGCCCGAGGGCGGGGGGGGGCGGGGCGGGCAGGAGGCGGGGCGGGGGGCGGGCAGGAGGGCGGGCCGGGAGTTCCTGGGGCACCGCCCCTGGGGCTGGGCCTGGGAGAGTGGGAGGGGAGAGCGGGAGGGGAGAGCGGGAGGGGTGCTCGGTGGGGGCCCAAGGTTGTGGGGAGGAGGAGAGAGTAGAGAACGGGGTCTCCTTCCCTGGCAGCTTGGGTAGAGGAAGAGGAGGCGAGTCGGTCGGTCTGTCTGTGGATTTGTGTGTGTGTGTGTGTGTGTGTGTGTGTGTGTGAGCAGGGGTGTGTCTGGGAGTCCACATCTTGGAGCACGCGGCTACGATTGTGTCCGGATGTATGTGCATTGGTGGGATGCGTGGCTGGCTGCCCTTGCGTATCAAATCTGTGCCCACACTTTTGTGTGATTGTAGCCTACGGGAGCCTCTGGTGGGGCTCAAATCTGGGCTCTGCTATTGTTAGACCATGGCTTTGGGCGAGCCACTCATCTCTCCCTGTCTCAGTCTCCTCATCTGTAAAAGGGGAATAATGATAGCATCAGCCTCGTAGGTTGCACGGAGGGTTCACATTAAATGTCAAACCTGCAAAGCACTTCGGGGTGCCACACACAGTGGGCGCTGGGGATATGCGGACAGCCGTGTTCCCGGTGAGTGTCCTAGCTGTGCACCCCGGGTACTCTCTGCCGCGTCTCCACGTCTCTCGTTCCCACGCTGACTCAACCTCCCTCCCTTCCTCCCACCCCACATGAGACACACTTTCCAAATCCTGGCCTGTGTGCGTGTGTGTGTGTGTGTGTGTGTCTGTCTGTCTGTCTGTCTGTGTGCACATGCATTTAGACATTGGGGAGGGAAGGAGCCCCAGCTGCCATCCCTCTGGTTACCTGGCCCTTCCCCCCGCCCGAGCAATGCCCCCCCCATCCAGTCCCCAGGGACCACAAGGAGCCTGCTCCCTCCTTGGCAGGATGCGCCCAGCACCCGCTCTTCAGTGGAGCATAGAGACCCAAGCAGGCTCCTGCTCCGCGCCTCCCACCCGCGTGTCTTGAGTCAATCCCTCAACCTGTCCGTGCCTCAGTTTCCTCATCTGGAAAATGAGGATCACAAAAGCGCCTGTCTCCCGAGGGTGTTTTGAAGATTCAACTAGATGATTCAGGGAGAGCAAGCCGTGATGGCTCCCTGTCCTGCCAGGTAATGCCTCGTCCCCCAGGTCACCACCGTGTCCCCTGTTCTGAGAAGCCCTCCTTGACCCCCCCCAAGCTGGGTCAGGTGCTCCCGCTGGGCTCCCCCACCCCGGCCTGACCACTCTGGGGATGGGTTTGTGTCCTCAGTGGACTGTGATCCGGATGAGAACAGGACAGGGACGGCTCTGGGGACAGTTCCCGAAGGAGGCCCCCACTGTGTCCCGCATGTATCACAACTGATAACTGTTGAGCACTTACCGTGTTCCCAGATTGTGTTTGCTTGTTTTAACGGCTTATTTTTATTTACGATTTTATTTATTTATTTTTTTAGAGAGAGAGAGCAGGGGGAGGGGGCAGACAGGGAGGGAATGAGAATCTCAAGCAGACTCCACCCTGAGCTCAGAGCCCGATGCAGGGCTCGATCCCACGACCCTGAGATCATGACCCGGGAAATCAAGAGTCGGGCGCTTAACCCACTGAGCCACCCAGGCCGCCCCTGTTTTAACCGTTTAATTGAGGTACAGTTGACAGGCCTAAAGCGCACCCATTTTAAACAGGCACTGTTTTAAGCTCTTTATAGATAGGCTCTTGTTGTATGTTATATATTAGCTCATTTATATTCTTTTAATCTCCGCAACAGCCCTCCAAGTCACATTCTGTTAGGACCTCCATTTTACAGAGGAAGAAACAAGTTCAGAGAGGTTTCCTACTTGCTTAAGGTCACACAGCTGGGGGGGGGCAGAGGTGGGATTCAAACCCAGGACTGCCTGACCGCCGAGTCAGGGCGTCCCACCCCCTCCTCCCTACTCTCCTAAGCATCACTTGCTGAATGCACGAGTGAGCAGCAAAAGCGAAGGGTGTGAACGAATGAGTGAACGAGGAAGGAATGAATGAATGAAGCCCATTGTTGAGACAGGTACTCCATGAAGGCCAGGACTTGTCTCTGTGCCCTCTGTGGTATCTCCGAGTGCCCAGGATAGGGCCTGGCACACAGAAGACTCTCTGTAAATATTGTTAAATAAATTCAAAATATTTACCATCTGCTCTGGCGAGAGCAGAGCCAGAGCCAACGTGAACTCTTCAGTTGCTGGATTGTGGGGAGATCCAGAAGTCCTAGGGAGGGGCTGGGGTGATGGAGGCACTTGGGAGACCCGGGGGTGGGGGGTGGGGGGGAGGTTCATAGAGGCACAGAGAGTCTGTTAAGAAACGCTTCAGTATTTTAACAACCTGTACATCCGGACTGGTGCTCGCCATTAATATCTGCCTAAGGAATGAATGAAAAGGGGGCGGGTGATGGCCCTCTGTAGCCAGATGGCCTGAGGGCCTGGGGCCAGAGTGATGAGGTAATTCTGGGGCCTGGGGGGGGGGGGAGGGGGCGGGGCAGAGCCGTGGGATACTCTCGGGCCCTTGGCTATTTGGCCCAGAGAAGGGTTTCGAAAGTCAACAGCCTGAACGTCTGTACAGTCCGCTATCCAACCAAAGGAATGGGTGCTTGCGAAAGGCTGGAGGGAGGGGGGCTGACCTCTGCGCTTCGTGCCGCTTCCACTGCGTACCCCCAGGCTACGACTTCCCGGCCGTGCTGCGCTGGTTCGCGGAGCGCGTGGACCTCATCATCCTGCTCTTCGACGCGCACAAGCTGGAGATCTCCGATGAGTTCTCCGAGGCCATCGGCGCCCTGCGGGGCCACGAGGACAAGATCCGCGTGGTGCTCAACAAGGCGGACATGGTTGAGACCCAGCAGCTGATGCGCGTCTACGGGGCGCTCATGTGGGCGCTGGGCAAGGTGGTGGGCACGCCCGAGGTGCTCCGCGTCTACATCGGCTCCTTCTGGTCCCAGCCCCTCCTGGTGCCCGACAACCGGCGCCTCTTCGAGCTGGAGGAGCAGGACCTCTTCCGCGACATCCAGGGCCTGCCGCGCCACGCCGCCCTGCGCAAGCTCAACGACCTAGTGAAGAGGGCCCGGCTGGTGCGGGTGAGCAGCGCAGGAGGGCGGGGGTGGGGGGCGGCAGGGCTGGAGCGCGGAGGCAGGGGCCGCCCTTGCCCTGCCTCCCATCCTGTCCCAACTGGCTTATGGGCTCTCTGATGAGGTAGTTCACCAGTCTAAGAGAGTCCTCCAGGCCGGGTCATTCTGGCGCAAGGTGGAGTGGGGGAAGCCGAATGGCATGGGGAGTCATCCCCCTGCTGCTGCGCATCTGTCATTCTATTTCCGCATCTCCCCGTCTCCTCTGTGTCCTGTCATCCACGTCCCACCACCAGTCACGTTGTATCATGGCCCATCTCTGCGCACAAGCCACCCGGGACTCCGGTGAGGTCCACAGCCGTCCCATTCCCCCTCCACCTCCACGCTGCTTTTCCTCGCTGTCCTGCTCTTCCACTCCGTTCCCATCACCCATTGCACTTCACGCTGGCCTCCTTGCTCCTACCTCAGGGCCTTTGCACTTACTGTTCCCTCTTCCTGGAACCCCTCCCCCTTCCTCGCCTCTCTCCCACTTGGCTCGCTCCCCACCTCCTTCACCTCCTCTTTGCTCCACATGCTCAGGAAGGCTTCCCTGTCTGCCCTCGCTTCTTATGACTATAACTCCCTCCCCGCTCCTGTCATGTGAGTCTTGCTTTATCCTCGTTGTAGTTTCCTTCATAGCATTCATTGCTGCCTGGCCGGACATCATCCATTCATTGGGTTTCTGGGTTTACTACCTGTCTCCACTCGCATGTAAGCCTCACAGAATCAGAGACGTCTGAATTTGTTCGCCTCTGTATCCCCAAAACCTGGAACAGAGTTGGTGCTCCGTAAATATTTATTGAACGAATGCCGTTGAACCAACACTCTTGTTCGACAAAATCTCCCCTGTCCCCAGCCCTGTGTTGGGTGGTATTGAGGACACAGCAGTGACCACGGCCGTTCAGGGGAGGAGACGGACCCCTCCCCAGACAGTGATGAGCCAGCATGGGTCAGGGCTGGTCCTGGGGAGCCCAGGGGGAATTGGGGCGGGAGACTTCTTGGAGGAGAGGGCATCAGAGCTGCAAATGGGAGGAAAAGGAGGATGAGGAGGGGAAGGAATTCTAGATGGTGGGACCAGCAAGTGCATGGACCGGAGATGAGAACATGGCCAGTTCAAGGAAGAGGGAAAATGTCAGTGTTGAACCCAGTGTAGATAGTGCAAATAACTGAATCTGAGGCTGGTGAGGCGGGAGTCAGACCACCCAGGGCTGTGGCCTGGAACCTGCGCTTTGTCCTGAGGGTACTGGGGAGCCATGGAAGGGTTCAGAGCAGAGGAGGGACAGGGTCCTACTCAGGCTGCCTTTTGGTGGGTGGATTCAAGGGCTGTTAAACTGGGGCCAGAGACCATGGAGGAGGCTGGGGACAGAGGAACAAGGAGGAGCCTGGATCCCAACAGGGCCTTGGGAGGGGGAGGGGAGCACTGGTTTGAGAGCGATTTTGGAGGCCAAATGGAACATTCATAGGGGAGGCTGCCAGGGTGGAGGTGGGGCAGGAAGCTGGGCAGGCAGGGAGGCCTAGAAGGTTATGGGGGGTGGAGGAGCCTGAGGCGTTGGTTTAAGGAGCAGCAGAGAGGGGGTGAGTCAGGGCCCCCACCCCCGCCCCAGGAATCCTCCTTGGGAGGGAGCGGCCCAGCAGGGACAGCTCTGAGCCTCGGAGTCCACCTTTTCCTCCTCCCCCACCCAGGCTCTGGACTGTCTCTGTGTCTCTGTCTCTCTCTGCGTGTTTCTCCTCATT
The DNA here is from genome assembly GCF_964656455.1 of Halichoerus grypus. Taxonomy (NCBI): domain Eukaryota; kingdom Metazoa; phylum Chordata; class Mammalia; order Carnivora; family Phocidae; genus Halichoerus; species Halichoerus grypus. The sequence goes on from NC_135726.1 coordinate 53,019,920, forward strand.
TCTACCTCTTTCACAGCGTCCATCTCTCTCCCTCTTACTCGTTCTCTCTTTCGGGCGCTTCCTCTCCTCTTCCCTCCTTCTCTGTCCCTCTCTCCTTCTATCTCCCCGCCTATCTCTCCCCCTCTGTCTTCCTCCGTGTCTCTCTCAGCAGCCCCCTCCGGTTCGCCCTGGTCTCCCACGGACCCCCGGCCCCTCGGGGACGCAGAGAGCGGCGGGGGCTGGGGCCCAGGGCCGTGGGACAGAGGGGCGGGGTCGGGCCGGACACCTGGTGCCCCCGCCGGGCAGGAGGCGGCTCCGGAAACCCGGACAAACCCCGGAGTCCGGGACCCGCGCCCCGGCCCAGCCCGCCCTCCCACCTTATCTCTTCCTGGCACCTTCCCCCGCTTCCTCTCTGGAAAAGCCATCAGCGCCCTCCTGCCTTCCCTCTTCTGGGTCCCCGAAGAGCCACTTTAGGCCCCGCCCCCGCGCCCCCATTGGCCCGCGCTCGTAGGTCCCGCCCACCAGCCTGACCACGCCCCTGCCCCGTTGACCCCTCACACCTATCGACCGACCATTCCTTCCCCTACCTCCCTCGGATCCATCTGTGGCTCCCCAGTGCCCCTCACCCAGGGTCCAACTGTGACCGAGCCTCCCTGCCCCTCCCCTGCTCCGTGTCACCCACACATTCCCCACGTGTGATTCCGCCACCACACTTGGTCTAGCCATCAAACAACAGTCCCCACCATTTACCTCCCCACACGCTCTCCCCCAAAGTACAGGGCCTTTCTGGACTCTGGGTAACTACCCCTCGGTGTCTCGGTTTCCCTGTCTGTACGATATAGGGTGTGGATGAGTCACCTGGCTCCGTCCTTTGGTTGAAGTGGTAACGGCGAGAAGGGGCGATTTCACTGTGTTGCGATATTTGAGGCCAAGACCTTGGGAGAGTCTGATGCTAAAGAGGCCAAGGTGCCCTGAATCTTCTTACTGAGCTTCTCTGAGGCGGCTCAGTGACATTCATTCAACAAACAGTTACTGAGCACCTACAACGTGCTTCTGCACTGTTTGGGGCCCTGGAGATAGAGCAGGGAACAAACGAGTTAATGTTGTTTTTTTCTTGTAGAATTACTTTTCACTGGGGAAGTAGATATTAAACAAATGAATCTATAATATCATACAGTATTGTATGTGATAAGAATCAGGAAGGAAAATGAAGCAGGAAAGGAGATTGGCGAGGGACTGTTTTAAGGAGGTCAGGGAGGGTCTCCCAGCAGAGACCTGAAGGAGGGAGAGTGGAGGTCTGGGGGAGGCCCTACCAGGAGGAGGGAACAGTAAGTGCAAAGGCCCTGAGGCAGGAGCAGGCTCCAACAAGGAGCCCAGGATGGCTGGAGGAGGCAGAGTGGTGGAGGTGGGAGGACATAAGGCTTCAGAACCAGCCAGGGACCGCCAAGATTTTTAGCATTCTAAACCTATGATTCATTAAGAGAACTTTCAAACAAGTGTTTTCCATCGAACATTTAAGACCATCTCATGGTAAAGCATTTAAGCTTGGTTAAACATGTTCCCTCCCAGCCCTGATCTTCCCCCCAACCCCCCACCAGCTCACAGGGCCTCTTCCTTGGAGGCAGCCCCCATGAGAAGTTTCTTGTGTCTTTATCCAGATATAGTCTATTTTTATTTAAGCATATGCAGCTAATTACTGAGCTTCCAGTTCAAAAATGCAAATGTTCATGATTCTGCCCTCCTTGTTTGTTTTTTGATAACTCTGGAGATTGGGGCTCAAAGGTTCCCAAGTTCATTGCTTCCCTCCACAAGTATTTCTTGAGTGCTTTCTGTGCATACCGTGCCCGTGCTGGGGACAGAGGGAACAGATAAGGTCCCAGCCCTCCTGGAGCTCACATTCTGATGGAAGGAGACAGAATAAGTAAACCACCAGATAAACAAAATAAGGATGGGTTGCAATAAACATTGTGGGGGGCAGGGAAGTGACAGTAGAAAATAATTAGATGGTGGTGGTTGGGGCACCTGCTTCTCATAGGATGGCCTCTGTGAGGAGGTTGACATCAAGAGGAAGCTGAGAGAGCCAGCTTGGGGAGATCAGAGCAGGGCTGCAGGCAGAGAGTGGCATGTGCAAAGGCCCTGTGGTAAGAAAAATATTAGCATGCTGGGACAAGGATGGCAGGGGAGGAAGCTGGCACGGGGACAGGGTGGCGGGGATGCAGGATGAAACACCAGGAGCCAGACTCTAGAGAAACTTCCAGTCACAGGAGCTCACGACACTCTTGAAAATGATTGAGCGCCCCAAAGAGTGTGTAGGTACATGGGTTGAATCTGTCTACATTGGCCATACCAGAAGTTAAAACTGAGAAAATGTTTAATATTTATCTAGTAATATTGGCTTAACCAACAATAACCATTTAACTATTAATAAGTAGCAATTTATTGATGATAAATGTTATCGATGAGTTATGATAGTTCAATTTATATTAATTAATATGGATAATAGATATTATAAGATCAGTTTTTAAATAACCATAAGCCCAGGACTTGGTAACCTAAGTCCCATACATTTTATGAAAATTCTCTCCAAACCAAAAAAAAAAAAAAAAAAATTCCAGAGGACGGTGGCCTGGTTTTACATTTTTGCAAATCTCTTTAATGTCTGGCTTCGAAGGAGACCTCTGGATTTTGCACATCTGGTCCTGCACTCAGTTACAGTATCACACCTCCTGTTGCCTTTAAAAACTCCACTGTCCCCTGGGGGGGAAATGAGAGCACAAAAGACAAATAGCACCTTAGTATTGTTATTAAAATAGCTTTGACTATGTGAACCCCTGAAAGAGGCTGGGGTGGGGGTGGGGGGGAAATCCCTGGGGTTCCCCAGACCACACTTTGAGAATTGCTGCTGTAGGGACTTGTCAGCTATGGTCGGAATTTCGTACTTGGATAAGAAGCAAATCGAGACTTCGGAGCAGTGTTTCATGATCTGGTGTTTGTTCCTAAAAAACAAAAAGACCTCTCCAGCCGCTGCCTGGAGAAGGCATTGTAGGGGCAAGAGAAGCCAGAAGACCCGTGGGGTGCCTGCTGTGCCTCCCCAGGCAGGCGTGGGGAGGTGGGGGTGGTGGCCTCCTGATGTGGAAAGCAGTGAAAACAGAGCGGACAGATGTAGGAGGTAAAAGGCAAAGGGCTCGCTGGTGGCTGGATGTGGCTGGTGAGGAGTCAGAAGCATCATCAGGAAAGGTTTCGGGAAGTCTGGCCTCAACTGGGGAGGGAGCAGGTGGGGGTGCCCTTTGTTCCCGCGATGGGGACAGCTGAGGGTGACACAGCTCTGGGGGCCGGGCCCGGAATCCGCTGGGCGACAAAAGACGGAGCTGTCCAGGAATGTGGACAAGGCAATCCAGGGAGAGGCTCGGGCTGGTATGTAGATTGGGGGGTGGGGGTGGATCGCCTAGGAGAGGAGGGGGTCTTCTGCCCTCGGCTGCCGCAGCAGCAACTCACCTGTAAGGGTCAGAATGCACATCCTCAGGCCCCCCTCCGGGCCATGCGAATCAGGAGCTCTAGGTGTGGGGCCCCGCGTGATGGTGCTGTAGGCTCAGGTGAGCGCTCTCCTCCTACAGGTCCACGCGTACATCATCAGCTACCTGAAAAAGGAGATGCCCTCCGTGTTTGGGAAGGAGAACAAGAAGAAGCAGCTGATCCTCAAGTTGCCCGTCGTCTTTGCCAAGATCCAGCTAGAGCATCACATATCTCCCGGTGACTTCCCGGACTGCCAGAAGATGCAGGTGAGAGGTCGCCCGGGAGGGAGGCGGAAGGGGTCAGCTTCTGTGGGCTTTGGGATGGGGCCTCGAAAATGGGAGGGATGGAGGGCAGGTTCTGGAAAGCACCTCCTGCAAATGGTTCCATAAGAGCATGGTTGTGTGCGTTAGGACAAAGGAATGAAGAGAAAACCCCAAGGAACAGTGGCTTCATTAGGATGGAAGTTTGTTTTTCTCCATAAAATCCTAGAAGGTGGTCCAGGGCTGGTTTGGTGCTTTACAGAGCCAGGGACCAAGTCCGCCTCTGTCTCAGTTCTCCTCCATGCCCGGCCTCCAGTTCCAAGATCCCCACATGGTACAGAATGGCTGCCAAAACTCCAGCCATTTTGTCTGCATTCCAGCCAGCAAGAAGGGATGAGGGAGAAGGGAGGGAGAGCTACCTGTACAGTCTCTGTCTTTAAGGACACTTTCTAGAACAGTGCTGTCCAATAGTACTTTCTACCATGATGGAAATGTTCTGTGCTCTGCCTTGCAATATGGTAGCCGCTAGCCCCATTAAAACTGACATTTTAGATTTTATTTAATTTTAGCTAATTTAAATTTAAATAACCACACATAGCTCCAGTATTGGAAAGGACAATTCTAGAGTTGTGTATGCAAGGTACACTGACATCCAATTGGCCAGAAGGTAGCCACATGCCAAGGCTGGCTGTAAGCTGGAAAGTGTAGTCTTCCTTCTAGGTGGCCAGGTGCCCAGGTAATGTTCAGAGATTCCAGTGCTGAGGATGAAGGGACAGATGGGAATGGGGGGACCCCTTGCATGTCCAGGTCTAGAATTAACCAGTGTTGGGGAGAGCACTGGGTCTGGGTGCAGTGGCAGGGGGGTGAATGAAGACCTACTGGAGGGGGGCGGGGCAGGAGGGACCAAATAAACATGGGGACAGAGGTCCAGGCTCAGGTGTGGAGGAGGTGGGGACTAGCACCCCCAGCCTGGGGTTGAGCCTCTGTTTTGAGACTACATTAGGCTGATACTCCAAGCCTGTGACCTTTGGGTCTGAGATGGTTTCTAACCCAAGACTCTGAGGAATTCTGGTAGACTGCATTTCGCTTCGGCCACTTACTAGCTCCTTGAGTCTGGACAAGTCACCTTGCCTGAGCCTCAGTTTCTTCAACTGGGAAATGGGCATTGTCATAGTACTTACCTATTGCTGTGGGTGCTGAATCCGCCAGTGCTTGCAGCCCCCTAAGATCAGTGTGTGGCACAGATCAAGATTCTCAACCTCAGCGCTACTGACATTTGGGGTCAGAGTGTTCGTGGTCAGGGGTGTCCTGTGCATTGCGGGATCTTTGCATCCTCCTGACCTCTAGGTGCGTGTAGCACCCCCCCCCCAGCTGTGACAATCAAAAATGGCTCTAGATCTTGCCAAGTGTCCACTGGGGAAGGACAACATCTCCCGTGGCTAAGAACCACTGGGCTAGATAAACAGCAGCTGGTAAGATTACACTGATGGTTCTGGAACACTATCCAGATGAATTCATTAGCCTTTCCCATCCCCCCAAGGGAGGGGAGCGCTGATGTTATTGATCCGTTTTACACGTGTGGAAACTGAGGCCCAGAGAGGTGAAGTCACTTGCTTGAGGGCACACAGCTCCTAAGTGGCAGAACTGGACTGGGACCTGGGCAGGCTGGCCCTGGAGTCCAGACCCCCCCACCCCTTTATGTCCAGATCAGCGGGCCTCTCTGCCTCAGTGTGGTGCCATGAACCGGATCGGTCTTTGCTGTGAGTCTCCTGGTGCGGGCGACTCAGAGCGACTCAGAGTGGCCGCGGGAGAGAAGCAGCGTGACCACAAATCCAGCCCCACAGCTGCTCTAGCACAAGATGACTTCTGGAGGGAGGGGGGCAGGGGGAGGGTTGTCCCAGGAGCTCCTAATAATCTGGCCATCCCAAACCTAACCTCCAAACTTGGCAGCAAGCCACTCACCCGTTTCTGTGAAGTGGGGTGACAGAGCTAATGGAGCAGCAGGAATGGAATTTTCTCGATTTGCACAACTGGGACGGGGTGCCGGCCAGCTGCAGCTGGGGCGCCCCAGAGGCTGGGCAGAGCCAGGGCTGTGCTGGGTAAGGCTGGGAGCGCTGTCGGAATACTGAAATCCTCTGCCGGCTGGTAAACAGCTACTGGTCTAAGTCCTCACAGGGCCACTTACGACCCTACCGTCCAGTGATCCTGGGGACACGCTTGGTGCAGGGGGAGGGCCCCTGGGACCCCGCTGTCCTAGTCTCTTCTGAGTGGTGGGTGCCCGAGTGAAATGGGTTGCACAGGTACGCACCTCTCAGCTGGGACCTCCTACCAAGTGAGCTGCCCGAGGGTCCCGCTGCCCCCATGGGGCTGGGAGGCCTTGAGGACGGTGCCCCCTGACTTCCCAGTGCTCCCCTCTCCCCCTCACCCCACAACAGGAGCTGCTGATGGCTCACGACTTCACCAAATTCCACTCGCTGAAGCCGAAGCTGCTGGAGGCCCTGGACGAGATGCTGACCCACGACATCGCCAAGCTCATGCCCCTGCTGCGGCAGGAAGAGCTGGAGAGCACCGAGGTGGGCGTGCAGGGCGGCGCTTTTGAGGGCACCCACATGGGCCCGTTCGTGGAGCGGGGGCCCGATGAGGCCCTGGAGGACGGCGAGGAGGGCTCGGACGACGAGGCCGAGTGGGTGGTGACCAAGGACAAGTCCAAGTACGACGAGATCTTCTACAACCTGGCGCCCGCCGATGGCAAGCTGAGCGGCACCAAGGCCAAGACCTGGATGGTGGGCACCAAGCTCCCCAACTCGGTGCTGGGGCGCATCTGGAAGCTGAGTGACGTCGACCGGGACGGCATGCTGGATGACGAGGAGTTCGCCCTGGCCAGCCACCTCATCGAGGCCAAGCTCGAGGGCCACGGGCTGCCCACCAACCTGCCCCGCCGCCTGGTGCCGCCCTCCAAGCGGCGCCACAAGGGCTCTGCAGAGTGAGCCAGCCACTGCCTGCCGGCCCTCCCTCCCTCTTGCCCTGCTGTGGCTCCCCAGCACCAGCTGGCTGCACGCTCACCCCCGCCCCAGCCTGCACGCACGCTGTCTGCCCACCTTCTCAGCTGTAAGGATGGGGGTCTCTCTACTCCCCTCTGCCAGACAGTGGGGACCAGGGGAGGGGCAAGGCTTCTCTGCCCGGCCTTTGCATCTCTACCCTCACATACACTTAGGCACATCCCGTTGACATTAACACACACACGCACAGAGGCATCGATTCACGCATCGTTCATTCAAGTATTTATTGAGCACGTACTATGTTTGGATGTGCAGGGCTTGTTCTGGGCACTGGGGAATACAGCAGAGAGTAAAACAGACCCGTGTATCTGCCCTCAGGGGGCTGACGTTCTCAGGAGGGAGCACCCACACAGTCACACAAACACACACAGACACAGGCCCTAACCAGCCCGATCCCCGATTCTGGGCAGGACCCCTCGCCTCTCCCCATAGTCCAGTGGCCCCTTGTTTGAAATAACAAACACAAAGGCCCCCTTCCCCACTTCTTGCCCATCCAGGCAAGGACCGCCCGTCCCCCCAAACTCCATCCTGTTCTCAGGCCTTGGGACCACTGGGGGCTCAGAGGGGAGACACAACCCCCTACTTCCTCAGAGGGACCCCTCTTCAGCCCCTCCGCCCAGTTCTGGTTACACCCCTTTCTGTAGTAAGGATTCTTAGCAGACAGAAAAGCCCCTTCTATCCTTGCTTCGCCCAGACTGTGCCCACTTTGAGGTATTTTTGGCTTCGGCCCACGGGGCCCTGGTTTGAAAACCCAGCCTGGCTGCCCGCGTCCCTAAGCTCCCCACAGCTGGTGGCCTGAATTGTAGAGCACAGGGGCACAGCCTCTCTGCCATCAGCCCATATTTAAGTAGAGCCCCTACCAGATATAAAGGCCCCAGGGCTTTATTTTAGTCCCCCTTTCAGGGATGCGTTGTGGGGGGGGGGCTCTTGGTGCTATAGCTCTCCCTTCTCCTCCCTAAAGGGACCCCTCACGTCCGACCCTCCACCCTTCCGTGCCTTCACCACTTACTAGTGCTTGACCCTGGTGGGGGACCCCATGGAAAAGATGGGGAAGGGTGACATAGGTGGGGACGACGCCCCCCCACGATGCTCGCGGGGATTTCCACACCCACCGTCACCCCCCCCATGCCTAGGAGGGGCCTGTGAACCGAACAGCGAACAGCGAACAGCGTTCCCACAGAGCAAATAAAGCCAAGGCTTCTAACCACGTGGAAGTCAGGCTGTCTTGGGATGGGTTGGGGGGGCGGGGATGGCTCTCCCCAGACTCCCAGGGAAGAAGAGTCCTGGGCAGGGCTTGAGGTTTGCGGGGGGGGGGTCCCCTCCGAGGTCCCAAGGGCGGGGGGTGGAGGCCATGACTCAATGCAGCAGAGCCTGATGACTCAGGCCTGGGCTGGGGGCCAGACCGACATATTTTCCGAAGAAAAGTTACTCAGGGGCCCTCCCTCCGGGACATCCCTCCCTCCCACCTCCCGCCGCGGGGGCCTGGGAACCAAGCCCTGGGGCGTGGGGTTGTGTGCGCGCGAGCTCGGGCACATCGTGCCTCCGCCCCGCCCTCCAGCGTGCGCCACCTGGGACGCCACCCCTGACACGTAACACCAGGGACAAACGGGCTCTTGGAGGAGAGGGGACGCTGCCCGCAGGGACCACCATGTGTGCGCACGCGCGCGCGCTCACGCCCGAGGGCCTCGGCCTGCGGACCCCGCGGGCTGAGCCCCCCGACCACACCCGCCGCGGCTGGGACGCGCTGACCGCCCGCTCTCCCCGCCCACGCGCGCTCTCCCGCTTTCGCGGCTCCCAGCGCCCCCTGGCGGGCACTCGGGAGCTGCGCGGGCTGCGCGCGGAAACCCCGGAGCCAGGCGGTCCGCGCTCGGGGCTCCCGGGCGGGTCGCGAGGATCCCGCTGGGTTCCGCTGTGCGACCACCGGCGTGGCGCCCTCCCTCTCTGTGCCTTCTTCCCTTTCGCGTCCAGAGCGGCCTGTAGGCAGCCCTGGATCCCTGTGAATGGTTGCCAGCGCCCAAGGGCCTCCGAGCTTCCTTCCTTATTTGTAAACAGCAAAGATTAGTTGATTCTAAGATGAAACCTCAGTGGGCGAGCCAGTAACAATAGCTAACATTGAGATACCAGGCACAATCTTTTTTTTTTTTTTAAGATTGATTTATTTATATTTATTTCAGAGAGAGAGAGAAAGCACAGAGGGAGAGGGAGAAGCAGACTCCCCGCTGAGCGGAGAGCCCGACTGGGGGCTTGATCCCAGGACCCCGAGATCATGATCCCAGCCCAAGGCAGACGCTTAACCTACTGAGCCACTCAGGCATCCCCCACCTACAATCTTAAACACCGCGCGTTTATCTCGTTTCCTCTCCTGAATAATTTATAAGGTTGATGTACCATCATCGTCCCTGTTTCACAGATGAGGAAAGTGAGGCACAGCCAAGCAGTTTGCCCAGGATTGATTCCGAGCCTACACTGCCAACACTGTATGTTTCTAACACTCCTCGCATATATGAGGTTCTGTGCTCCCAACTCGACATTCGGAAATCTCTTGGATTTCCAAGATTCTAGGATCGGAACACTGAGAAGCCAAACGTTCTGAGACTGGAGCGTGTCTTCTGCCGAATCTGCCACCGACGGTTCTGATTTTCTTTTTTAAGACAGCTGGACTAAAAATAATAATCAGTAAGTTACAGATTAAAAACATACGCAGATTTTAAAAATATTCCTGGGCCGCAGTAAAGCTGTTTGCTTAGGGCTAGAGCCGCGAACCCGCGACTCGCGGCCGACGAGAATTGGCATAAGAGGGAGGAGACATTTACCCTTTATCCCCGCCCCTTGGCGGTTCCAGACACTTTACCAAGATGGCGGTAACCGGAAGTAGGTCACTGGAGGGGGCGGGAGATCTGCGCGCGCAGGCCACAAACCGGCTTTCGGCGCGCCGGCGATCCAAGGCTTCCTTTGCCAAGATGGCGCCGGGAGGCAGTGACGGCGGCTGCACGCGCTGCTCGAAAAGCGAGGCCGATTCCGGCTTCCTGGGACTGCGGCCCACTTCGGTGGACCCGGCGCTGAGGCGGCGGCGGCGAGGCCCAAGAAATAAGAAACGAGGCTGGCGGCGGCTCGCAGAGGAGCCGCTGGGGCTGGAAGTTGACCAGTTCCTGGAGGACGTGCGGCTGCAGGAGCGCACGAGCGGGTGCGTGGGGCGGGACTTCCGGGAGCCGGGCCTCGTTCGGAGTGGCGGGGTGCGAGGCCAAGCGAGCTTGGGGGGACTTCCGGGGGGCTGCGCGTGTGTGTTCCGGCCACCGCTGGACTCTGGGGTGAGGTGTGGGGTTTTGGTTGGGTCAGCAGATACAGAACTCCCAGTGTTAAATTAGAATTTAGGGAAGTAAGTAATAATTGTAGTGTCAGTGTGCCCGTGCACCCGCCTTAGCGTAGCGCTGAGGATTAAATATTACGATATTTTAAGCATTATGATCTGTTAAGTACCAAGTTCTGTGATTTGAAGGGAGAAGCTTTAGCGTGGAGGGATCCCATGGCGGACAGAAGGCGCTTGAATGAGCATAGTCCTAGAGGAAAGCCTGGCCCCTGAGAGGTTAAACCTCCCTCCCCAGCAGCTTGCACCCTCCCCAACGTCTCTGGCTGACCTTCTGCATTCCTGTCTCCCAGTGGCTTGGTATCAGAGGCCCCAGATGAGAAACTCTTCTTCGTGGATACCGGCTCCAAGAAAAAAGGTGAGGAAGAGCTTTCGGTGGTGCCTGCTTGGTCCTTATTTAGTCCATCTCAGTCTCCGAGAGAGTCTTCATTATTGACATGGCTTGGATGGCAGGCATAGGCTAGGAAAGGTCTTTACTATAAATAAGAGGGCTTGGAATGAAAGACTAGCAAGTCAGATTTTCTTTTTGAGGTTTCCGAGCTCTCAGTCTTCAATCTGGCAATTCCCAAGTCTCCATCTGGCACAGAGAAGCCAGCAGGGGTCTTGCCTCTGAGTAGATTAGATGTAAATTAGCAGGTCTCTGCTTAACTTGCAGAAAAGCTGTAAGGGATGAGACCTGTTTTAGTAAGATGTGCTTGAATAAGAATAAGAGGATCTGCTTTAATGAGTAGGTAATAGGTAAGTAGGTAAGAAGCTCGTCTTAATCTGCTTGCTTTTATTTGCCAAAAAGCCGGGGGGAGGAGGGGGGGCTGCTGAAACAGAGTACAGGAGAGGGGAGTTAGGGATGGCTTGAGCGAATGATAGGCTTTCCATCAGTAGGTAGAAAAACAGACCAAAAGTAGACCATCGCTTTAATGAGGGGATAGAAAACAAGCTAAGGGTCTGCTTTAATGAGCAAATGGCGAGGGGCTTTAACAGCAGGATGCCCTTAGGGAGCATGTGTGGGTTCAGTGCAGGGGTCTGGAACGTGAGAGGGCCTGTTTCAGTGAGCCGGAAAGGGACCTGCTTTGAGGTGCAGGAGACTTTGAGCAAGCGAGTGAGAGATGATTATTAAAGAGGTCACCTTTCACAGGAGTGAGCCGATCGGGCGTGGAACAGCAAGGGGAAGGCAGGACCCGCCCTAGTGAACAGGTAGGGTAGTCACGAAGGCCTGCTTTGGCCAGTATGAAGTCTGTTTGGGAACGGAGGAGAGGCAGTTTATAGATTCTGCTTTTGGCTTAAAAAGGAAGATACAGGCACTCTTCGTGGCCTTTTGGTCTGGCTGTGGCTTACGGGCTCCGTTCTGGTGGGACAGCAGCTCCAGTGGCACGTGACTGACCGACTCGTGGCTCCTAGTTTCAGGTCCTGGGGACACAGAGAAGAAAAGAAAAAGAAAGATAATAGGGATTGTGGGCTTTCCCAGGTGATCACGGTGCCTCATGCTGTCGTAGTCCTTACCTTTCCAGACAACCCCGTGAGTTAGGCATTAAGGTTCTCATTTTGGAAGCACAGAGGAGTAAAGTCTTCTATGATGTAGCCTAGGAAACGAAAGGACGTGGGTTCTGTCCTAGGGTGTTTGGTCGTGGAGTTTGCTTTTTGCTATCAGGTGAAAGAAGGTGGAAAACCGTTGTGCTGAGAATCAGCCATTTTGGGTCCTGAGTCCAGCTCCCTGGGCCTCAGTGTCACTTGGTCGCCTTCTTTCTCGTTAGCATTCCTGGTTTTCCTGCCTTGTCCGGGAGTCCTTAGAGGGCAGGGCTGTGGGTCTGACCCTCTCTTTGTTCCCAGCACAGGGCTGCCTCCAGGTGGCCCAGGAAATGGGTGTGTTGGGGGGCTGGGCAGAGCTTGGACACCTTGGGCACCTCTTTCCCCAGGTGGAAGCCTGGGGCCAGCCTGGGGCCTCCGTGTCTGCACCAGGATGCGGGTCTGATGGCTGCCGTGGAGCTGAAATGCAGGGGGTGGGGAGTTGGTCTTGGGAAGCAAGGAGGCCCGAGCCCTTGATTGCGCTCCTTTCTCCCAACCCCAGAGCTAAACAAGAAGAGGACCAAAAGCCAGAAAAGGTCACTTCTTCTCAAGAAACCCCTTCGTGTTGACCTCATCCTAGAGAACACATCCAAGGTCCCTGCCCCCAAAGAGTGAGTGTCCCCCCACCCCCAGACCCGTCTTCCCTGCTGGGCTCTGGCATCGTGCCCTTCTGTGCAGCGGTGCCACTCACTTCTGGCCCTAAGGGAGTTCCTAGGGAGGGAGGGGGTCAGGTGAGCATCACCTAGAGGAGAGGGATGGGGTCAGATTGGGGCTTTGGGGGGTAGATCGGAGGAAGTGAGGTGGGGGCCGGGGTGTTGTGGCTGAGGCAGGCAAGTGCGGGGCCTCAGCCCACCCGGGAGCTCTGGGGATGGAGAGGAGGGATGGCTGGGAGCCATCAGGAGGCCCATCAGGCTGGCTGAGTGACAGCTCTGAAGGAGGGGAGGTTGGATGGGTGATGGGGTGGACAGAGGGCGGCTCCTGAGATGGGGATATGGGAGGAACGGTTGTGGGGGCGAACCTGAGGTCGGTTTTGAAGTGATATGTGAGGTTCCTGGGAGATCACAGGGCGAGGGCTGCCGAGGCCACCGTGTTGTTGGCTCCAGGTCAGGAGATGGGCTCTGAAGCTGCGTAGGAGAGGCAGGAGGAGCTGCCTAGTAGTGGGGGTGCAGAGCCTGACTGGGAGGAGCTGGGCCCTTTCTCAAGCCTCTGCTTCACTCCACCTGTACTGCTTCTCCACCCAGCGTCCTCGCCCACCAGGTCCCCAATGCCAGGAAACTCAAACGGAAGGAGCAGCTATGGGAGAAGCTGGCCAAGCAGGGCGAGCTGCCCCGGGAGGTGCGCAGGGCACAGGCCCGGCTCCTCAACCCTCCCGCGACCAAAGCCAAGCCTGGGCCCCAAGACACCGTTAAGCGGCCTTTTTATGATCTCTGGGCCAAAGACAGTGAGTGCTCCTGTTGTTACTTGTGGGTGGGGACAAGGCTGCCATGCACGGTTGTGCAGGTTGTGCACTGCACAAGAGCACAGTGTCTAAGGGAGGTACTCTGCAGCTGTTGATTCGATGACCCTCAGCAGAGTTCAACGTCTTGGAGGGGCTCCCCTTTCCCGAGTGCATTTTCCTGAGGGCCGCCCCCTGCCCCTTAGCCTTGGCTCCCTTCTGCTTTCTGGACCTGTCCATATGCTCTTTTGCCTGGCATTCAAAACCCGTTGGGGTCTGAGAGTCAGTCCTTCCCTTACCCATGTTTCGGTGCTGTCTTTGTGCGGGGGAGGGATGGGAGGGAGCCCTTCAGGCCACACTGGCAAGCCCCCAGCAGCCACCCTTCACTGCCTCCACAGACCCTCTGGAGCGACCCCTGGCTGGCCAGGACACCTTTTTCCTGGAGCAGACCAAGAAGAAAGGGGTGAAGGTGAGACCGTGGCAGCAGGGTGCCCTTGGTGATGGGTCGGAGGAGGGCTGGGGTGGTGGGAGCTACACGGGGGCCCTGGAGCCTCGGTCTCAGCCTGTGGCCAAGACCACACGTGCAGGAGCTGGGCCTCGAGCTGGTGCCTCCGGAGGAGAGAGCCGGGTGGTGGCAGTCAGCGGGAGGTGCTTCAGGGGGCAAGCAAAGCTTCACTGGGAAGAGGCCTGGACCTGGACGGGAGGGAAGGGCCTCCAGGCAGGGAACTCGAGGGCTCAGGGGCAGCGCTGGCCTGGTGGGAGGGAGCGCCACTCAGGGTGTGGAGTGTTCCTTTGAGTGGTTTTGCATAGGAGAGTGATGGGGTCCAGGTGGCAGCTCTGCAGAGGCGGGATCGTGGGGGTGGGGGGACCCAAGATGGCGCCCTTGGGCAGAAGCACTGGGACTGGCGGGCGGTCGGGGGTGGGGAGCAGGTGGGGGCAGGGGGCTTCCAGGGTTACCCCCAGGCTTCTGCTGGGGACTGAGGGCCTTTGCTGAGGCAGAGGCCAGTTGGGAAGCCGCCGCCACCACCCCCCCCCCCGCCCCTGCCTCAGGCTTGTTGAGGTGCAGGTCCTGATCGGATTCAGACTCATTCCTTGTGGACCTGGGTTTCTGCATTTGTCACCAGCTCCCGGCAGGGGCCGGGGCCATACTAAGAGTCTTTGCCAGCCCTCTGTCCGCTGTCACCTGCTCTGAATGACAGCACCCCCACCCTCTCCCAAGCCTGCTGCAGGTGTCAGGGTGACAGACTGGGGACTAAAATCAAGGTGCCCTGTACCCCTGTTTGCGCCAGTGTTGCCCGCCACAGGGTCACGGGGACTTTTCTCAGGAAAGGCAGGCAGGACCTCTCCCTGCAGGGAGCTTGCTTCTCCTGGGGATGTGGCTCCCGTGGGTAGCACAGCAGCTGGGCAGCAGGTGTCCATCGTTCTAGACGCCAGACCCACAGGCACCTCGCAGTTTGAAGGCCGTGGGCCCTGCCGAGGCCTCTGCCGCCTACCAAGCCTGGAATCCCAGCACCCAAGCTTGTGAGGTCTCGAGTCGTGGGGCTGCCAGGCTTCATGCTGCCTTGTCCTCCTCCAGCGGCCACCGCATCTGCACACCAAGCCCTCCCAGGTCCCTGCCGTGGAGGTGACACCGGCCGGAGCCTCCTACAACCCATCCTTTGAGGACCACCAGGTACGCGGTCTCTCCTCAGTTGGGGCCTGGCTGCTTGGTTGGATTGGCCTCACCGGGTGCCTCCTCTGTGTCCACCCACTGCTGGGGAGTCAGCAGCAACTGAGGCAGCCCCCCGCTTGCCCTCCTGGGGCTCATGGTCCAGCGGGGGAGACAGACCTGTTCCCAGACAGTGATGACCCAGAGGCCTGGGATGAAGGAACCCAGAGGAGTCGCCAAACCCAGCCTCGGGGGTCAGGGAGGGCTTCCTGGAGGAAGGCAGTATCAGAGTTTAGAGCAGAGATGTGAGGAGGAGCTTGCTGTGGGAAGAGGGCAATGGGTGTTTCAGGCGTGTGCAAGGAACAGCATGTACGAAGGCCGAGACCACGCCATCTTTCGGGGAGTCCACGGGACTTAGATGCAAAAGGCTTCAAAGAAATATTAGCAGTCCGAGCGGGTAAGATTTATCTCAGCCCTAGGCTAGGTCAGCAGTGGGATACCTGGCTGTGAGAGTCACTGTGTATTTTGGCGATGGATGTCATGAACAGAGGAGACAGACCCTTTGCCCCCGGGGAGCACAGGTCTCCAGAGAGAGATTGAGATTGTTGAGACGCAGGACGCTCGAGCGAGTGCCGTTCAGCCTCATTCGTGATAAGAGGGCCTCTTAGCCGACCAGGAGAGGAGCGAGCAGTTTTCCGCTCCTGATAAAAGGTGTCCGCAGAAACAGACCCCATGACCCCGAACAGAGCAGGATGAGGCTGGTCACAAGCAGAGGAGACCACGAACCGTAGTCCGTTCCCCCGTGGACTGACGTGGCTGCTGGGGGACAACGTGGAAAGATCAGTCCGTGTCTTTTGTTCTTCACAGAACTGTATTACAGAGATAGGATTCCCATGCCTGAGGGTTCGCCCACTTACTGCACACAATTTACTGGTTTTTAGCGTATCCGCAGAGTTGTGTGGCCCTCACCAGTACGATAGAATGTTTTCATCGCCCCAGAAAGAAACGTGGCGCCCATCGGCCATCACCACCCCCCCTGTGCCCCATCTTCCCTAGGCAGCCCCCACTGTCGTTCCTGTCTTTACGGATTTACTTGTTCTGTGTCTTGCGTGAACAAAACCGTACTGCGTGCAGAGCTCAGGGATCAGGCGGTCCTCTGAGAGAAAGGACAGAGCAGACAGGAGGCTTGGGAGTAGAGAGCGCCCCCTGGCTGTGCAGGGGGTGGAGAGGGGCCGCGGGTGCAGGGGTGGGGCCAGGTCTGTAAGTCCCAGGAGAGGCCTGGGGCCTCACCCCCGACCCCCTTCCCCACCTAGACCCTGCTGCTGGCAGCCCACGAGGTCGAGCTGCAGCGGCAGAAGGACGCGGAGAAGCTGGAGCGGCAGCTGGCCCTGCCCCCCTCGGAGCAGCCTGCCACCCAGGTAAGCTCACACCTGCCCACCCCTCCCTGCCCGGCCCCCCGCACAGCCCCCGACTCACCGCTTCCCTCCCGCCCCAGGAGTCTGCCTTTCAGGAGCTGTGCCAGGGGCTGCTGGAGGAGTCGGACGGGGAGGGGGAGCCGGGCGAGGGCCCGGACAAGGGCCCCGAGGCTGGAGGGGAGCAGGCCGCAGGCGGGGAGGCGTCCCCTGCACCCATACGCCTGGCCGCCGTGGAGAAGAAGACAGAGCAGCAGCGGCGGCGGGAGAAGGCCGCCCAGAAGATGGTGAGCACCGCGGGCTCCGGCCTGCCCCTGCTGCGCTGGCAGCACTGGGGCTCAGGATGCAGCAGGGACTGTTCTAGACCCAGTCTCTGCCCTGGTCGTTAATATTTGGGGAGTGGGATTTGCAGGCCACCAGTGGGTAAGGACGCTGGTTTCAGGAAACGGCTGTGAAGAAGTCGGGGGAGGGGCGCTGGAGGGGCCTCCGTGGAGGGGGACGGCGCTCTGTCCGGGCCCTGACTCCGCCCGGCCCTGCCGCAGCGGGTGCAGCAGGCCGAGGTGCGGGCCGCGCGGCTCCGGCACCAGGAGCTCTTCAGGCTACGCGGGATCAAGGCCCAGGTGGCGCGGCGGCTGGCGGAGCTGGCGCGGCGGCGGGAGCAGCGGCGGGCACGGCGGCTGGCGGAGGCGGACAGGCCCCGGAGGCTGGGGCGGCTCAAGTGAGGCCCGGCGGGGGGCTCCCGGGGGGGCGGGGGGGGCAGGTGTCCCGGTTCTCTGCCTGGTCTCCTGGAAGATCATCTCTTCCCCACGGAGCCCCATGTTCTGGAAGGCCTGCTGCCCGGGTGGGGCCTTTGAACTCTGCCCTGGGCAAGGCCGAGCCCCTGAACACCCCACGCCCGTGTTCTCTAGGTACCAGGCCCCCGACATCGACGTGCAGCTCAGCTCGGAGCTGTCTGACTCACTCAGGACCCTAAAGGTACTTGCCCATCTGGGGTGTTGTGCTTTGGGGAGACCCCCGTGCCCAGTGATGATACCCATCCTTGCTCCCCGTGCCCCCAGGGGCTGTGGGCGACATCATGGCTGCCCCAGGTTGGGCCAGTTGGGCTGATGCCTGGGGGCTGAGGGCACGGGGTCCTTGGGGGTGAGGGGCCCGCTGGTATGATGATTTGAGCCTGTGACCTGCAGACGCTTTCCTCCCAGCCACGTCCCAAAGCTGGTGTCCTGGCCCTGCGGTGCTGGACAGGTCTCCCTACAGCTCAGCATGGGCCCTGTCCCACCCCCGCTCAGAACCTGCCATGGCTCCCAGTGGCCCCGGGCTGCTCGCCGCGGCCGTGGGCCCTGTGCCTGCCTTGGGGCTCCAACCGACTCTACTTCATTAGTGGGCCAGCTGTGCGCCCTGTTGGTCTGCCCCCGGCCTTTGGTGCCCCTCCTGCCCTGCATGCTCTCCGCTTCTTCAGCAGCCTCCATCCTATAGATTCTGCAAACCTAGCCCAGGCGGCCCGGGGTCCACACACATCACCCCACCAGATCAGGGCCAGGCTGGGCCCCGTGGAGAGGTCAGAGCCCCCCCCACACACAACTGAGGCCTCCCTCTCTGTCTCCCGCAGCCTGAAGGCAACATTCTCCGCGACCGTTTCCAGAGCTTCCAGAAGAGAAACATGATCGAGCCTCGGGAGAGAGCCAAGTGAGGGTCCCCGGGGCTGCGTGGGGAGTGAGGGCTCCGGGAAGCTTCGTGCCTGTGCTTGGTGGGCTTGCTGGCCCCTGACCGCTCCCTTTCCTCCTACAGGTTCAAGCGCAAGTACAAAGTGAAGCTGGTGGAGAAGCGGGCGTTCCGCGAGATCCAGTGAGTGGCACTCCCCTTCCCTGCCAGGCCAACTGGGCTCCTGGCTGTGACAGAACCCCTCCAAGCTGCTTGAGAAGAAGGAGCCCTTGTCCCTCCCTCCTTCCCGGTGGGATCCCCTGGCCACACCTGGGAGGAGCAGTCTGCTGGATGTCCTTGAACCCAGAGTCAGGGCGGGGGAGGGTCCCCAAAGGGAAATGGAAGGGCCCGAGCCAGAGTTGGGGGATGTCGAGGGGGTGAGGCCGTGGGGCCCTTGCTCCCCTCATGCACCCTCAGTCCCCTCTCCTCTGCCCCCAGGTTGTAGCCGCCGCGGGATGCCGGAGCCCCCACCCCACAATAAAACAACGCTGACTGACACCCTGGGCTCCCGTGTGACTTGTGTCCCTTCTGGGGGCAGCTTCCCTCTCTCTCTGTGTCCCTCTCCAGCACCAGAACATTCGTCTCCACTAAAGCCTGGTGTGGCAAGATCTTAGGGAAAGTAGGCAGAGGAGATGGGGCTTGCAGGCTGGTGGGGGGCTGGGGGGAAGAGGAGTGGAGATCCCAGCTGGGTGTCTGACGGGACACAGCCCACATCTTTCTGCCTGGGTGACTGAGAGGCAGGTCTTGGCTACAGCCCTGTCGCACGGGTGTTCCTGACGTTGGCCGAGCACCTACTGTACTTTTACGCAGGTGGATTCCCTCCCAAGAGGGGGCCGTAAAGGTGAGGGGCCTGAAGCGCATCAGAAGGAACTAATCCCTCCTCCCCATACCAGTTTAAAAAGGATTTATTAAAAACCTTCTTTCTACAAGTAACAAAGGACTATATTCTCATTGTAAATCACTGATTTACATAAAGATACCAAAGCACCATAATTACTGCCCTGAACCTTTGTTTTCCAGTCAAACCCATTCCCTTCTCTGCAAAAGTAACTGTCACTGCAGTTCAGTGTGAATGATTCTGGTACGTTCCATGTGTGATTCTATTAAATTATACACAAAAGTACATACGAAAATAGAATAGTTTTAATTTTTCTATGTCTTGGATACACTCCTACTACATGTAGTTCTGTAGGTTGCTTTTTAGTGTGTCTTAGAGAACTTTCTGGGTCGTACAGGGTGCTTCTCTTACTTTCTTACGGCCGCATACGCCGAATTGCAGTGAGTGAGTGTGCCACGCTGTGACCGGCTTCCGTTGCTCCGTCTCATGACGTGGCGGGAACATCGTACGTGGGCCATTCCACAAGTATCTGTAGGACAAGGACCTGGAGGTGAATCTCTGGGCTGTAAGGGAAAATACATGTAAAGGGCCATTTGATAGGTTCAGTCAAATCCTCCTCCGTGTAGGATGTGCTGGTTTTTACCCTCCGGCGACACTGGAGCCCGCCTGTGGGCTCCTAGCTTTCCCGCTGTGTGATCTCAGTTCTCGTTGTGCTCTCTGCTCGTCAGTGAGGCTGAGTGGACGTGTGCGGCGCATCCCTGGCACGTCTGTGCGGCTCCAAACCTCGCCGTTGTCCTCCTGGACTGTCATTTTGTTGACGTGGAGCGGCTCTTCATCGGCTAACGGCTCCTGAAGTCTGTCCTGCACGTTCCAAACGTCTCTCCCAGGCTGTTGCCTTCTTACTTTGTGTCAGGTGTCCTCTGTCAGCCGGAAGAAGACCGTGTTGGTCGTGTTCTGTTAGCCTGGCCTTCTTTCTTTTTTTTTTTTTTTTTAATTTTTTTATTGTTATGTTAATCCCCATACATTACATCATTAGTTTTAGATCTAGTGTTCCATGATTCATTGTTTGTGCATAACACCCAGTGCTCCATGCAGAATGTGCCCTCCCCAATACCCATCACCAGGCTAACCCATCCTCCCACCCCCCTCCCAGCCTGGCCTTCTTTCTTATTGTGGCCTTTGGAAAGGTTTCTCCAGGACACGATGTTTATAAAAATAGAGCAAGCAGTTTATAAAAGAAGTGGATGGAGGGAGAGACTAATGTCAGGGCCCCCCCACCCCACTTCCTCCCACATCCCATAAAATATCAGGGCTTTAAGGAACTGTTCCTGCTCTTGCCCCCTCCCCCCCCATAAAAGTAAAAAGGAGTGTTGTGCAGACAGGAGAATGGCTCTTTGTGCGTATGGGTGAGGAGGGGCCGGGGTATGGTCAGCTGAGGTGAGAGTGAGAGCCACGCTGTGCAGAACGAGCCTGAAGCCTCAGCCTCTGACCCCCAAATCCCGAAAACCCATTCTGGGGAGGAAACTTAACGCCCGGAGCCGGCCATCAGCGCATGCGTCAAATACGACGGTACCCAGGGGTGAGCTGCTCACAGCTATTCCAGGGTCGCCCCGCAGCCTGGACATGAGGAAGAGCCCTCCGGAAGCTCGTGCCGTGTCCTCGCCTAGGGAAATGCGTCCGTCCCCCTGCATGCGGAACACTGGTCTGTGGCAAAGGCACATCGGGGTGGTTTTCTGCACGTAAATTACACTTCACATCTGAAGTTTACATCCAAAGAGAAAAAAATGCTGAACTCCTGAGCTCCTAACGCTGCGCTGATGTCTGCAACTTCCTTTGAAATGCAAAGGACAATAGGGTGGGTTAAGTGGACAGAGGCCTGGATGCCTCATAAAACAAATACAGTGACATGTGAATGGTAGAATGGGGGGGGCGCATAGAAAACTCGACTGTTTGAAAACGCATAGTTCTGGGGGGAGTGGGGGGTGCCCCAGCGTGCTGCTGCTGGAGCTCCAGTGTCAGGGCCATTGATTTGCACGGGTTCCTTCCAAGGTCCTGCACCTCCTTTTCAGTCTGCAACATTAATTTCCCTGAAGGGGGTCCCCCAAATGGTAAAAGCTCCAGGTACCACAAAATCTGGATCTGCCTCTGACCATCCGACACCAAAAAATGGAAGAACCATCAAGAGCTTGGATGTGGGAGCCGGCTTCCTGGCTTCAAAGGGGGTGTGCGACACTAGCCGTGTGACCTTGTGAAGGTGACTCAACCTCTCTGTGCCTCAGAGTCCCCATCTGCAAAATGGACATAATGATACCTCATGGTGCCTTATGACAAGGATTGAGTCTGCCCCGGGAAAGTTCTTAGCACAGAGTAAGCGCTCCTGAGTGTTTGCTCTTACAACAATGTCAGGAAAAAAAAAAAAAACAAAAGAAAAATTTTAAGTGGAAACTTGCAGTCCGTGCCAAACACTCCTCACAAATGCTCTTACCTTTTGCCCGACTAATTGCACTCTTGGGAACGTGCCCTAAGGAAACGGCCGGAAGTTTGGGGAGAGGCGTCGTGCAGAGGCGGGGGGACCAGACCAGAATGGAAGGAAGCCGGTCATGGCCCCGGGCAGGCCCGGCCACTAACCGAGGGGACAGGCGCGCGGGTAGTAACCGGGCCGTGTCTATGTGCAGAGGCCTTGTGGACGGAAGCAAACAGGACCCGCCGCCGTCCGTGCGGCGCTCATCAAACACACGGGCGCCCAGAGTCTCTCGGGTGCGGGGAATTCCGGGGGACTCTTTTCCCTTCTTACTATTTCCAGCTTCCCCGAATTTCCCATCATGGAGAAAGTCTTTTCAAAAATGGGAATTCAGAAGCGGACGGAGACCCCTCGATGCATACAAAGGTGTCCGCTGTCGCGCTATTTGGAAAATTAAGGACAGAGTCCGAAGCAGCCCAAAGACGCAAGAGCGGGACGCGGGTATTTACAAGTGGGGTGTCGCCACTTGGGCCATTTCACCGCCATTTGTAAAGAGTCCGCTTCCGGACGAACGTGTAGTGAGCTGGAGAAACACTCAGGCTCTGTCTCCGAGACCTGCTCCACCGGCCAAGGGCGCCACACGACCTTGACCAGTGCGCACGAGTCCGGAGACGCATGCGCAGAGAAAGGCGCTGGAGGCTGCGCCCGGGAAGGCGGATCGCGCTGGATTCTTCCTCCTTCCATCGCGTTTCTGCACCTTCTCCGTTTCCGCCCGTGTTGCTCAGGGCAGGGGGACCCCGGGTGGGCCCGGCTGACCCCCCTCACCTCTGGCGGCGGAGGCTGGAGGCGGCGCCCCCCGCAGCCGGACTCTGGCCGCGGAGCAGGTTCCGGCAGGCGGACCCCTCCAGAGACGGGGGGTGCAGAAGACCCCCCAGGGTCCCGGCCGGGGCCGGGCGTTCTTGCACCCAGCGGTCCCGGCGGCGGCCTCCGAGGGTTCTGTGCTGTCGTCCTGGGGGTCGCTCCTGAGGGCCCGGCCCGGAGCCCGCCGCTCCAGCCTCCCGGGCTGTCGTCAGCCCCCCATCCCCGTAGTAACCCCCTTCCTGGTTAAAACCCCTGTCGTGGCTTCTATTTAGGCTCTGATCCCTGCCCCCACACAACCATGCATTGCTCTCAGACTCAGGAAAATCGTTTTTAAAATACTAAGAGCTTTCTAAGGTCTGCGTGAGCGTAAACCACTGTGAAAAGTTGACATTTTTTGCTGTGTTCATTTGCCAGCTAACAAGACGGTGGCCCCGAGAGTGCAAGAGGTTTACCCGAGGCCACAAAGACGTCCTGAGAGTCCTGGGTCCAACCAGGATTTTCTCCATTCCCCTTGGAGAGCCCAGCCTTCCATGAATGAGGCAGGAGCACAGACAGACAGACAAGACAGCTGAGGATGACTCCACACCTCTGTGCCTTACCTTTTCTACATGTTCGTGGGGTCTGGGGGGTGGAGTGGAAGTAATGTTGAGTGATGATCGAAAGTCCCGTGACCCAAACTCTAGAACGACACTCACATGAGGCCCCCAAGCCAGAAACCTGGCAACATGGATTCCTCCCTTTCCTTTAATAGCAATAATGCCATTTAAAAAATTAATACTTGTTTCATCTGTACAAAGTTGTCTCTGTCCCAAGTCCTTGTGTCTGGATATTGTGACCTCCTTTTTTACAGCTGAGAAATCTAATGCACAGGGAAGGGGAATGATTTGCCCAGACTTGCTCAGATTTGAGATTCCAACCCAAGTCCTGTCCATTGTCCCTTTAAAACAACCCTTCGGTTTGTCCCCAGCCCCATTCAGCCACCTAAGAACTAAGCCAAAATACTGAGTCCTCTCCTGGTAGCTGACATTTGAGCAGAGACTGGAATAAAAGGGGGGGGGGGCAGCCATGTGGGTATCACAGGGAAACTTCCCAGGTGGCCAGAACAGCCAGTGCAAAGGCCCTGGGGTTGGGAACTTCACGAAGGGCAAGGGAGACCCGGCTGCCTGCAAGCAAGTGAACCGAGGAGAGAGTGTGGAAGGTGGGGCCCCTGATGACCCCGGGGACCAGATCATGCAGGGTCGTAGGGACCATGTGAGGAGAGAGTCCCTCCGACTGTGGGTGGGGAACAGATTGTAGGGGGCCAGAGATGAAGCAGGGAACCCAGTGAGAAAGCAACTACTGTAGTCCAGGTGGGAGATGCTGCTGCTGGACCGGTGTGGAATCGGTGGAAGTTGCCAGAATCTTGATGGGTTTTGAAGGTGGAATGCAGATTGGGTGAGAGGGTGGTGTTGGTGCAAAGGCCAGAGGGAGATCAAGGATAACACCAAGTTTATTCCAGGCAGAACATTTGGATGGATGGAGGTGCCCTGCACTGAGATGGGGCACGGATGGTTTGGGGAACGCACATTCCAGAAAGTAAAGCTCTGTCACCTCCCTGGCTGATGGAGAAGGAGACAGGATGAATGAGAACGGAATGAATGTATGGAAGAGACGGGAGATAAAAGACCAGAGTCGGAGTCTGGGACACCTGGAGGGACACTGGGTTTTTTTGGGGGGGGGGAGGCAGAGAAATTGGACTTTGGCCCCATTAAGCCTGAGCCTCCTATCAGGCTTGTAAACGGCGAGGAGGGAGAGGTGGCTGGACTCGGGTTGGAGCGCAGGGGGCTGTTCAGCTTGTGGGTACGGGTAGCCTTTGAAGCAGTGGCAGTGGGTTCTAGGAGTTGAGTGTAGATGAACCAGGGAGGAGAGAGGGAAGGGAGAGGGACGGTTGAGGGAGGGAAAGAGGAGAGGAAATTGGGGGGGGGGAGGGGTCCAGCAAAGGAGACTCAGCCGAAGCGGCCAGGACGGAGGATCGCCCGCCACCACCCCCACCCCGCGAGGCTGGAAGTACCCCCAGGAGGGAGGGAGGGGGGCCGGCTGGTGTCCGGGGCCGGATAGCTGAGAACTGCCCCGGGGATCCAGGGCAGGGGGGACGCCGCTGGTGACCGTGCCGGGAGCGGTCTCGTAGCGCCGCCCGTGGTCCTGCGTGGACGTTAACGTCCTCCTCTCTCTGAGTGACTGGCAGGGACCGTCCAAATGCAGCGTCTCCCAAGTTCAAGGGGAAGCGAGTGGAGATGCGGGGGAGACAGTGGCCGCCAGGGGGCGCGCAGAGCCCGCTCCCGGAACCAGCCGTCGGGGGAGGTTCCTGCGCGACCCTAACTCCCCCGTCACCCTTACTCAGGACCCCTCAAAGGGCCACACTGCAACAAGCGGGATAAAAGCTAGACTCGGATGGGAGGAAGCTGCTGCTTCCCGAATAGGGAGGAGCCGAATCGAGAAGTCTCTGTAGGTCCGCCCAGAGGGGCTCCTGGGGGTCTGCGGGTCAGCGAGCTGAGATTGGAGGTTCCAAGGTCCCGGTCAGTCGATGAGACTTGATTAATATGTCCGCACTGGTTACAAACACCCACTTGGGCCTGGACCAAGTGGAGAGAGGGAGTGGGGGTGAGCAGGGGTCCCAGACTTGGAGGGGTGGCAGGAGGGGTGAGGACCAGCGGGAAGACAGGACGGCCGCGGATCCAGGTCGCGCTGGGGGTGAGGCCAGAAGCTCTACAGGTCCTTGTCACTTTGCTGTGGGCAAGGGGTGTCAAGCCTCACACCTGACTATCCCACCCTCGATCCCCTACCCTGTGTCTTACCCCATTGCCAGGCTGAGACCTTACCCAGAACCCCTAGGGGCCTGCGGGCGTCAGTTCACCCCGTTCATCCATCAATGGATCTATCTCTTCATTCATTGATCCGTCCACCCGTCCACTTACCCACCCATTGGTGTATCATCCGTGTGCATCCGCTGATCCGTGCATCCGCATATAAAGAAAGTGGGCTCTCGGATTCCATTTACCGGAAGCTCCAGAACAGGCCAGACTGATGTGTGGTGATCCTTGGGGGGGGAACTGACAAGGAACATGCATGAGAGAACTGCTTGGAAAATGGAAATGATCTATATCTTGATCCAAGAGCTGGCTCAATGGTGTCATGCGTATGAAAAATTCACCAGGCTGTCCACGTAAGATTTGCACACTTGGGTCTGGCTGGTTAAGTGGGTAGAGCATGCAACTCTTGATCTCGGGGTCGTGAGTTCGAGCCCCACCTTGGGCGAGAACTTACTTAAAAAGAAAAAAAAAAAAGATTTGTGCACTTTACTGTGTGAGAAAAAAGTAAACTTAAAAAAGATGCACTTCAGGCCTGGGTGGCTCAGTCATTAGGCGTCTGCCTTCAGCTCAGGTCATGATCCCAGGGTTCTGGGATCAAGCCCCACATCGGGCTCCCTGCTCCGCGGGAAGCCTGCTTCTCCCTCTCCCACTCCCCCTGCTTGTGTTTCCTCCTTCACTGTGTCTCTCTCTGTCAAATAAATAAAATCTTTAAAAATTTTTTCTAAAAAATTAATACATAAATAAAAAAGGTGCACTTCACTATGTTTAAAAAAAAAAGGATGGGGCACCTGGGTGGCTCAGTCAGTTAAGCGTCTGCCTTCCGCTCAGGTCATGATCTCAGGGTCTGGGGGTAGAGCCCCGCTTCTCATCTGCCTCCCTGCTCAGCGGGGAGCCTGCTTCCTCCTCTCTGGCTCCCCCTGCTGGTGCTCTCTCTCTCTGTCAAATAAATAAATAAAATCTTAAAAAAAAAAAGGATGGTCAGGGAAGGTCTCACTAAGGGGGTGACATTTGAGTAAATACCTCTGTCACCGGCAGCACTGGGTGCCTGTAGGCTCCCACAGGGACAGGCACACATAGTCCTTGGTGTGGCCCACACCTAATTACTTGCTGTAGCTCCTTCGGGTACCCTACTCGCCAGAAGAGGCCACACCTGGCTCCTTCCCCCTGCACTTGTGTTGGTGTCCCCCGCGTGCCCCATGGGAACGGAAGAGGCCTGGGGGAACTCCATGCAACCTTGGACAAATCTGCCCCCAGTGGAGGAAGACCCTATAAGCCTTACTTTCTAAACCTATAAAATCTGAAATATGCCTTTCCCTTTTAAGGATGCAAATCTGCTTCTTATCAGCCAAGATCTGCAAGGAAATGAACACCCCCCGCCCCTCCGGCTAAACATGCACTTGCACACCACGATTTGCCTGGATTCTGAGTGGCTGGTACTTGCCTAGAAAGAGATAAAAATTATCACGGGGGGGTGGGGAGGAAGATAAGGACCCTCCCAGTGCTAACAAATGCCTCAGTTTGCTTTCCTGTTTTACATATAGTTTTTACATGATGTGATTGTTTTGAATGTTTGTGATATTTTAAATGGTGTGTTGTTTTCAAGATGGGTTTTGTGAAAATTCGCAATGTTCACAATTGTAGCTGTTGATATAAGCAACCCAACGATAAGCTTACTAAAAAGACTTTTTTTTTTTTTTTAAGATTTTATTTATTTGAGATAGAGAGAGAAAGCAAGAGCAGAGGGAATAGGTAGAGGGAGAAGCGGGCTCCCCGCCGAGCAGGAGCCCAATTCGGGGCTCAGTCCCAGGACCCTGGGATCATGACCTGAGCCGAAGGCAGATGCTTAACCAACTGAGCCACCCAGGTGCTGCATTATTTTTTATTTTTTTTTAAGATTTATTTATTTATGAAAGAGAGAGAGAGAGAGAGAGAGAGAGGGACCAGGTGCTAGCCGGGGGGAGGGGCAGAGGGAGAGGAAGAGAGAGAATCTCAAGCAGACTCCCCAACAGGCGTGGAGCCTGACGCGGGGCTCCATGTCACCACCCCGAGGTCATGACCTGAGCCGAAAGCAAGAGTTGGATGCTCAACTGACTGAGCCACCCAGGCGCCCCAAGACTTAAGGATCATTTTAAAAATTAGGAAGAAGCTCTGTGAACATACTAAATGCCACTGAATTGCACACTCTAAAATGATTAATTTTGTTAGGTGAATTATCCCTGTTTAAAAAAAAGAAAAGAAAAGGGGTGCCTGGGTGGCTCAGTTGGTTAAGTGTCTGCCTTTGGCTCAGGTCATGATCTCAGGGTCCTGGGGTTGGGCTCCCTGCTGAGCAGGGAGTCGGCTTCTCCCTCTCCCTCTCCACCCCCCGCCCCACCTGTTCTCGCTCTCTCTCTAATAAATAAATAAAATCTTTATTTATTTTTTTTTAAAGATTTTATTTATTTATTTGACAGAGAGAGACAGTGAGAGAGGGAACACAAGCAAGCAGAGTGGGAGAGGGAGAAGCAGGCTCCCCGCTGAACAGAGAGCCCGATGCGGGGCTCGATTCCAGGACCCTGGGATCATGACCTGAGCCGAAGGCAGACGCTTAACGACTGAGCCACCCAGGCGCCCCAATAAATAAAATCTTTAAAAAAAAAAAGAAAAAACAGGGATGCCTGGGTGGCTCAGTCGGTTAAGCGTCTGCCTTCGGCTCAGGTCATGATTCCAGGGTCCTGGGATAGAGTCCCGCATCGGGCTCCCTGCTCCGCGGGGAGCCTGCTTCTCCCTCTGCCTCTGCCTCTCTCTCTCTGTCTCTCATGAATAAATAAATAAAATCTTTAAAAAAAATAAAAAGAAAAAAGAAAAAACAAACAAAAAACTCTGTGTGGGTGGGGGGTAAGCCCAGAGATGAGGGAGGGCGTCAGAAGGTGTGGGCCCCTTGTCGTCCCCGGTGAGGACTCTGCTTAGACTGAGTAACGTGGAAGCCATGGAGGGTTCTGAGCAGAAGAGGGGCCTGAGCTGCCAGACGTGGGCCTGGCGCCCCCTGGCGGCCTTGAGGGGGACAGGCTGCAGGGGACAGAGGATGAGGATGGGGCAGGAGGACCCCAGTGTGCCCCAGTAGGAGGTGGGCTGGCAGGTGGAGGTGGGGAGGGATGGGTGCACCCGGCATACACTTTGAGACTAAATCCACCATAAGTGGCTGATATACAAGGAAAAGGAGAAAGCCAAGGTTTGTGGCTGGACTGGAGCTGCCGTTCCGAGATGGGAAGGAGGGGCCCAGAGGTGGGGGTGGGAGGAATCTGGAGTTCCGGTTTGAGGTTCCAAGTAGACAGTTGGATGTGAAAATCTGGAATTCAGGGGCTGGAAATATGCATTTGGAATTTGCATTAGACCCCCAAACGGCCTGCAAACGACCCCTTCTCTCCCTACCTAGCGCAGTATAATTTTTATTTCGTAGAGTGATTCCAATCAGGCCCCTCAAGCCCAAACACAATCAAACAACATGGGTGGCTTTGTGTCTTACTGACTTTTTCTTCCACATCCTTTCCTCTCCGTCAGGGTCTGGCCAGGAATACCAGTGGGTTTGGGGGCCCTAAACCACCACCCACCCCCTGCGTTCTGAGATTCGCTGGAAGACCCCATAGGAGTTGGTATATAGTTGATTTATTATAGTGACATAGTAGGACACCCTGCAGATCATAACGGGAAAGGACAGGTGCGGTCTGGAGGGATCCACGTGCTGGCTCCCTCCCAGCAGCGAACATGAGGCCACCCTGTGTGCAATGCTTTTGCCCACGGAAGCCCACTAGAGACTTGGGACCCAAGGATTTGGGGTAGGGCTGGTACATAAGCACCATCTGCCTAGGCTGTACCCCAATTCCAGACTTCTAGAAGGACAGCAGGTGTCAGCATGAACCATATTGTTTTGTACAAAGGGCCGAGGCATGGTGAGCCCCTTTATCATTTAGGGAAGTTTTATATCTTGGAAGGAAATGTTTATCAGCCAATTTCCCAGACGCTAAGTGAGGGCCAAGCTCACAAGCAGGGAAGGTTAGCACGGCGGTTTCTCTCCTCCCCCCCGGTGCCACTCAGAGGCCTGGTGGCAATGATTGATTTGAACAAGATAAGAAGCCAGGTGAGGGAGGGACGCCTGGGTGGCTCTGTAGGTGAAGCGTCTGCCTTCGGCTCAGGTCATGATCCTAAGTTCCTGGGATGGAGCCCCGCATGGGGCTCCTTGTTCAGTGGGGAGCCTGCTTCTCCCTCTCTCTCCCTCTGCTTGTGCTCTCTCTGTCAAATAAATAAAATCTTAAAAAAAAAAAAAAAAAAAAGAAGAGCTAAAACCACAAACACTTCTGGAAGAAAACATAGGAGGAAATCTTAGTGACCTTAGGTTTGACAAGATACCTTACATACGACACCAAAAAAGGACAAAGTATAATTAAAGCAAAAACAAACAGGACTTCATCAAAACTAAAATCCTTTGCTCTTCAAAAGACGCTGCTGCAAAACTGGGAAGGCACACCACACACTGGGAAAGTGTTCGCAAAACATGATGTCCAGCAAAGGACTTGTAGCTAGAATATATAAAGAACTCTTATAAATTAATGATCTAGAAGATCGACAACCCAAGTAAAAAGTGAGCCTCGGCTCATGCAGGTTCCAAGAATGGTGGAGACGGGGTCCTCCCCAGTCTGGGGCTCAGTCTGCTCAGGGCTCAGTGGTCATCCCTGGATGGGGGGAGGGGGCATGAGGAGGAGCCACAGCTCCAGGGAGGTCCTGACCCCATGCAGAACGACAGACAGACAGACAGACAGACAGACAAAAGTGGCCTGGCTGCACCCAAGTGTTAAAGACACTGAAGAACGGGAAGGGCTTGGCTTGTCAAGCTCCAGGAACACATTGGACACAAAGCCTCAGAGCAGAGCTTCATCTTCCCTGGGGCTGGAATAAGGCAGAGGCTGGGTGTCCTGGACCCTTAGAAGTTCAGGCCTCCTTCACCCCTCGGGGCTTTTGGGGTCCCTCACAACTCCCCCCCCGGCCCGCCCAGCCTGGCCCCACCTTTCTCATCTTGCCCACAGGAAGCCGGCTCAGAGTGCAGGCTCCGCAGCAAGTCAGCTAGGGTCACCTGACCTCAGGTGAGTGTCTTTAGTCTGCCCGTCTGTGAAATGGGTTCTTCACAGTTCATGCCTCTTTAAGGGCTGGCTGCTCTTACGAATGACATAGCGGCCTCCCTCGCTCTGTTTACAAAATTGGCCGCCCCAGCCCTGCCTACCACCCTTCCTGGCTTTATTTTCCTTCCCAGCACTCACGACGCCCTCACGTAGTACATATTTGTTTATGTTCCGGGGACAGGTGGAGCTGTGTGTCGCGGGCATCAATGACCCTATGATGTTGCGTGTCAGCAGGATCTGCCTTGTCTGTGATCGTGTGCCCCCCAGGGAGCTGGCTGGATCTGCCTTATGTCACGCTCTTGTGTGTCTGGAGCGCGGCTGCGTGTCCCCCCTCCCACGGGTGGAGGTGGCTGCCCTTGGGTCTGGCGCATTTGGAGGTGTCATGACCCTGGCTCGGCTGTTGTCTGCAGGGGTCCTGGTGTGCCTTTGGCGTCGTTGTGTGGCCGACTAGAGAGGTGTAGGCTATTGTGTTGTGTTTCTGGCTGGGTGTGGTTTGCTTGGCCATGCAGTTGTGTAGCCAGGTGGGGGGGGGGGTGAGTCCTTGTGTGTTACCCTTGGTCTGTGTGCATGTGTGTGTTTATGTGTGTGTGAGAGGGGGGGAGAGAGAGAGAGAGAGAGTCCCAGCCCCCAAAATCATGACTAATTCTTCCAGCCTCCCGCACTTGTGGACAAGAGACCCCTTTGTTCTCAGGGCAGAAGAGGGTGGGGTGGGGGGGCTGTTCCTTTTCTCTGAAGCTCCTGGCAAGGTCTCAGCCCAGAGCTGGGCCAACAAAACACTCTCAGAGCTTCTGTGCTGTGCCCGGCCACTTGCTGGGTGTGCTGGGAAAGCCAGTGGGGTCACCAGACCTGTGAGAACCAGAGCGGCAGCAGCAGAGATGGGGGGAGCCCTGAGGGGACCCTGACCCAGCCCGCGGGGCTCAGGAGACCTTCCTGGAGGACAGTATTGTTACAAGATGGGCTCTGGGGAAAATGGGAAAATCATGATGCATACAGATCTAAACGTGAAGCTGTGTTAGAAGCTGGACTCTCCCTGTTCAGAGGAGGATCAAAGAACAGACACATTTACAGACTGGGAATGTTGAAGCAAATACTGGAGGCAGAACATTTGGGGAGGTGCTGTGGCCTGAATATTTGTGTCCCTCCCCCCCATAAAGGTTTGTTGTTCATAAGTCACGCAGTCCATGGTATTTTGTTATAGGAGCTCAAGCTAAGGGGGAGAGGGTTGTCCCTCCACAGACAGAATTCACACGCACGTCTGCGGAGAATTATTGTACGTCCCTATCACATATCCACAATTCACAGGATTATAAAACAAAGCCCACAGCTCTGAAGGATTTGTTATGGGTTGAATTGCATCCTGCCCCAAATTCATGTATGTTGATGTCCTAACCCTCAGGACCTCAGAATGTGATCTTATTTGGAAATAGGTTCACTGCAGATGTACGTAGGTAAGATGAGGTCCTACTGGAGTAGGGTGGGCCACTAATCCAACATGACTTATGTCCTCATAGAACAGGGAAATTTGGACACACACACAAAATGCTATGTGTGATGCTTTTACAGGGAACATCAAGATAGCCAGCAAAACACCAGAAGCGAGGAGAAAAGCATGAATTCTTTCTCCCAGCCCTCACAGGGAACCAATTTTACTGACACCCTGATCTCCAACTTTTTTGGGGGGGAGATTTTATTTTATTTATTTTATTTTTATTTTTTAATTTTTAATTTTTTTAATTTTTTAAGATTTTATTTATTTATTTGTTAGAGAGAGAGAGGGAGAGAGCACAAGCAGGGGGAGCGGCCAGCAGAGAGAGAAGCAGGCTCCCTGCTGAGTAAGGAGCCCGATGCAGGACTCAATTCCAGGACCCTGGGATCATGACCTGAGCCAAAGGCAGATGCTTGACCAGCTTAGCCACCCAGGTGTCCCTGAGATTTTATTTTTAAGTAATCTCTACGGCCAGCATTGGGCTCAAACTCACGACCCCGATCAAGAGTCGCACGCTCCACCGACTGAGCCAGCCAGGCGCCCCTAGATCTCCCAACTTCTGACCTTTAGAATTGTGAGCTAAATCTCAGTGGTTTAAGCCACGGTTTATGGTACTTTGTGATGACAGACAAACAAATATAGATGTACTATGGAGAAGGCATTGCTTTCCACGGAAGCACAACATTTTCCTTATAATATTGTAACTGAACCAACGTGAGTTCGCTCCTTGGTGAGTCAGAAACTATACCAGGTTGAGCTGTCACATAAGGAAAAGTTTATTTGCAGCAAATAAGGAGATCACGGGGAATAGCTTCCAAAAGTGACTCCCCAAGCAAGGCTGGATGGGTTCCTTTTATTTAGGGTTAGGATGAATATTTATTTATTTATTTATTTATTTAAGATTTTATTTATTCACTTGAGACACAGGGATACAGAGAGAGAGAGAGAGCACGAGCAGGGGGAGAGGCAGAGGAAGAAGCAGGCTCCCCGCTGAGCCAGGAGCCGGATGTGGGGCTCGATCCCAGGACCCTGGGATCATGACCCAAGCCGAAGGCAGATGCTTAACCATCTGAGCCACCCAGGCGCCCCAGGATGAATATTTAGATAGGGAAGCCTTGTCATCCTAGGTAGAGGCGGGCATAAGGTCCCGCATGCACCTCAAGGCAACATGCCCGTACATGCATTGTATGTTATGTAAATGAGGCGTGTGCTCCTCCTTGGGTGGGAATTTCAGTATTATAATGAGATAAAGGTCGGGGCGCCTGGATGGCTCAGTCGTTAAGTGTCTGCCTTTGGCTCAGGTCATGATCCCAAGCTCTATGTCTGGCTCCCTGCTCGGCGGGAAGCCTGCTTCTCCCTCTTCCACTCCCCCTGTTTGTGTTCCTCTCTCGCTCTGTCTCTGTCAAACAAATAAATAAAATCTTTTAAAAAATGAGATAAAGGTAGTTGTCGTTCTAGAGATCACTCCATCCTCCGTCCACCTGCTCAGGTGCGAGTCAGGGGTTGAGCTCAAACTGGTCTGGGTGGTCTGGGGGTCTGGAGGTCTTTTTAGGGCAGTTGCTATGCCTGGCGGGGTGGTTTTCCTTTCCATTTGCCTGAGTTAAGAGATGAGCTGAAAAGAAGAGCTTAAGGAAAAATGTGGGACAAAGGTCGATGAGTACCAGCAGGTGGGCAGTCAAGGTCAGGTCCTGGGGTCTAGCTGGTGACAATCTGTTGGAGCTGATTCCTGCAGGATGACCAGGAACAGCATGTGCCAAGGCCCAGAGGCAGGAAAGTGGATGAGGTCCGGGTGGCTAGGGCACTAAGAGAGGGGGCAAGAAGGGAAGGATGGGACCAGGCAGGGGCAGATGGTGCCAAGATTTGGGTTTTTGTTCTGACGGCTCTGGAAGATCTCTATTTAGGGGACACTGATTGCACCCAGCCCTGTGTTGGGCGCTCTATATTCCAGGCTCATTACATCCTTCCAAGACCACCGGGATCAGAAGTCACACAACAGAGGCAGAGTGGAACTTGAACCTTGTGTGCCATCCGCCCTGAGCCAGGGTTATAGCAGGTGAGGACCAAGGACCAGGAGGCAGAGACAGAAGGTGGGGCAGGAAGATCTCTAGCAGAGTTGGTCTTTATTGAGCCATCTCCAAGTGCAAGATACTCAGGTCCTTCCAATTTGAGCGCGCACATCAACTCCCTTATCCTCCAGCCCCCAGGCTAAACCACTCCCAGTACGGAAGGGATTTTGTCTATCTTTTCATCGCTGACTGCAGGTAGGTCCGCAGTACATATTCGGTAAATGAATGAGTCGTCCCTGAAGGCAATTACGCCCATCTTCCAGACAGAGAAACTGAGACTCAGAGAGGCGCCTACGCCCTAAACCCTTAACTAGCGGCCAGCTTCCAGCACTTTCCTGAACCCCTCCCCTCGGAGGGGGCTGGAAAGCGCCAGAGGAGGAACTGCCACGGCGCTCAGGCGGCGCCCGGGTCCAGCTGCCTGGCCCGAGGGGCGCGCTGGAGACCTGGGCTTCCCGGGCGGGCCCCTGCGTACCCCCAGTGCTTTCGGACTCGGCCCTCCCGCCCTCTCCCCGGGAGGAAAGGGGCCCGAGAGCTGCCCCCTCCCGGCCCACGCTGGAAAACCACCACCCTCCTTGACAATTGTGTTTTCTTGGCCGATCCTCGGGTCCCAAACCCCGCCCCGCGGGGCCATACCATTCTGGCTCGGAGGGGGGACCGGGAGGGGACGCGCAGAGGCTTCCCCCGGGGCTTCTGTCGGGACGCAGCCTGACCCCAGCAGGGGAAGGGAGGGTACTGCGTGGGGGCTCAGGGTGGCGGGCCGCAGGGTCCCTGGACTCCCACCGTGGGGGCCCGCCGTCCCCCGCCGTCCCCGCCCCCCGCCGCGTTGGTTCGCGCCGTGGAACGCCGAGTAACCACCTTTGTGCGGCGGTCGCGGAGCCGCGGAGTTCGCCCGTCCACGCCCCAGGTGGGTAGCTGTCCGCGTCCCGCCCATGCTACGGTCCCCAGCCATGGCCCTCGCCATCCGAGTCGTTTATTGGTAAGCACGACGGCCAGGGGTCCCCCTCCGCGACCCCCACTCGGCCCAACGGTGCTGGGCGCTGGGGCTTGGGGGCTGGACCCACGAAGATCCCTCCCCGAGAAAAGGGGTTCCTGCGGGTGGGGTGGGCGTGAGGGGACCGGCGGGAAGGAAGGGCGTTGATCCGCCTCCGCAGTGCGTGGCACTCAGGACAGCTCAGGTTATCGAAGGTGGAACCGAGACACGTGTGTGGCCATTTAAGACACCCGACTCCGGGGGCTCCGTTTGCGGAGCGGGTGGGGGGGGGGTCACTTTTGCAATGGGAGAGGAGCCTCTGTCAGCGTTTAGGTTTCTCCTCCCCCAGTACCATGAACAGTCATGGGGTGGGGACGGCGAGAGTCGGGAAGGTTCGAGAATGTTCCAGCATGGGTTTGAAAGGAATGAAGACTGTGGGTGCCCATCGTTAGTAGCCCTCCTTCCTTTCGGGTGTGGGTTTCCCCATCTGCAGAGGGTGAGAGCGTGATCTCGGTAGTGACCACGGAGGGAGTGCATGTTGGAGCCAGCCTCCCCGCTAGCGTGAAAAAGCCCCGAGTGGACAGGGGATTTTCTCTCTCGTTGACTGCTCCGTCCCCCTGCGGGCACCTAGCACTGTGCGGACTTGCAAGGACAGGCCTGCCTGTGGGCGCTTAGTAAATGCACGATCAGCGCATTTCCCCTCCCAGAAAGTGCTCGCAGGAGGAGAATATTAGCTCCGTCTTCCTTATAGGGGAGGGTGGGGTCAGGTCCGGAGCTTGAGTGAAATGCCCTGGGGCAGCCGCTGATTCTGAAAGGCTCCGATCTGCGGGCGAGCGCTTTAGAAATGTCCCCGCACCCTCCGCAAGCAAAGCGGAGGGTGGAGTGACATTTTGAGGCCCCCACGCGGCCTGTCCTGAAATAGCCTGCCGTGGGGGTTGGGGAAGCGTTTGGATTCCGGCCTCAGGACTGGGAGGACCTGGGAATCCGGGAGTAAAGGTTTTCGGGACACCTTACCCCCCACCCCCCCCGGGCTGTGGGTGGGGGTGCGGCTTCTGTGGTTCTCATCCTAACCTCGTTTTCTGTTTCCTCCCTCCCGCCTGTGTCTCATACTTGTGGTCCCTCCTTGTCACCCACTTGCTCTGCGCCCCCTCTCCGTCTCTTGGCTCCCCTGCTCTGTATCGGTTTTCCTTGTGTGTGGGTGTCCACCTCCTGTCCCCCGTCCCCGTGCCCCTTCCAACATTCTCTGTGTGTCTGTCCTCTCCTCTCTCTGTCCCCTCTTTGGTTTTGTTGTCTGCGTTCCTCTTCATGTCTTTTTGGGCCCCCTTCTGTTTCCCTGGGTCTCCCCCACCCCCCTACCCGCCTGCCTCTTCCCCTCTTCGTCCTCTCCCCGGATCCCCACCATCTCTCTCTCTCGCCTGGGACCCACTCTCTTGGACTCTCTTGGACTCCCTCCCACCAGTGGCGCTTGAGGGTACAAGTCCAAGGTAAGTGGAGGGGCCAGCCCCGAGGTGTCCCTGGAAGATGAGGGAGGAGGGCGAGCTGGTCTGGCCCCTGTTGACCCCAGTTGTGACCCCCACACCTCCTTCCCAGTATCTTCAGCTCAAGAAGAAGTTAGAAGATGAGTTCCCCGGCTGCCTGGACATCGTGAGTCTTGGGGATGGGGAAGAGAATCAGAGATGGGTCTCCTTGTGTGTCCCTCAACCCTGAGGGGGCAGCAGGGTGGTTCGGGCTGGCCCTATCCTTCACCCCCATAATCTCCATTTCCCGGGAAGGTGCAGGTGTCCCCAAGTGGGCCGCTCGGCCCCTCCAACAACATCTCTCTCCCCAGTGCGGCGAGGGGACTCCCCAGGCCACCGGCTTCTTTGAAGTGATGGTAGCCGGGAAGTTGGTTCACTCCAAGAAGGTAATGGTGTCTGTCCATCCGTCTCGCCTTGTTCTCAGGCTGGCTGGGTGTTGGGATCTCACCCCTTCCCTCTTCTTCCCCTCCCCAGAGAGGTGATGGCTACGTGGACACAGAGAGCAAGTTTCTGAAGCTGGTGGCCGCCATCAAGGCCGCCTTGGCTCAGGGCTAATGTGCCCTGAAGGCAGAGGTGAGGGGTCCCATCTCCTACACACCGCAGTCGACAGCCAGTTCCTAACGTACTCCGAACCTAAGACTCGTTTCCAGCCCGATATAATCTAGAATGGGTAGTGGCGTCCATATTATTCTCTGGGTCATAGAACTGCTTTTCAGTACCTCCCGAGCCTGATTTCCCGTTTCCAAGCCCATGTGTTCCAAATGAGCTCCAAACCTCACCTCTTCTAGAACTGGGCACCTGGGCACCCGATGCTAGCCCACTCCAGAACCAGCGGGTAGGGGGGTGGGGGAGACCCAGGGAAACGGAAGGGGGCCCAAAAAGACATGTTCTGGCTCCTGACACTGAGAGCCTGGCCGTACTCTCCCATTCTCTCTACTTGAGCACCAGTCTCTCCCCCTTCTCCCCTGTTGTTCCGGAACTGACTCTTCCATCCCAGTATATGGGGGACCCAAGTTCCTGTCCCCAGAAGGCTTGGCTCCAGCAGACTGGTTTCCAAATGCTTGAAATTCAAGTTCTGTTTCTTAGAGTCCTTTACTAGGGCAGAGCGAGGTCACCTTCGCTGTGAATTTGAACGTGCGGATTGAATTAATGCGATACACACAAAGCGGTGTCTTGCTTCCCGTGCAGGTCTGAAATAGAGGGCTCCCCAAATTAACACAGAGAAAGTCAAGAATTACATAATTCCGAAGCAGCTTGAGCGGACTCAATTATGTGCCTCGGCTGTGAGGGTGGGGGCAGGGCTTTCAAGTCTCAAAACCCGAAATAGAGCACATCCCTGGCATAAACACACCAGTGGTGGCTTCTTGGCTGCTTCTCGAAGCTCTCGGTAACTCACAGGGGGCTACTTACATCAGCACGAGGTTGCCTGGGGTTCCGAGAGGTCCATCAGTGGATGCTTTCATCCTGCATAAGCAAAAATGGGATTTATGTAAGGGAAAGGAGGGAGCGGGGGCTCTTGTTTGCCTCTTTTGTGGGTGCAATTCCCAGGGGTCCCTAAGACCATCCCCGGGTTCAGGGATTCGCTAGAAGGACTTTCAGAACTCAGCAAAGTTACACACATGGTTACAGATGATGATAGTGACAGGATAGCCGTGAAAGTCAGTGAAGGGGAGAGGCGCTGGGGCAGGACCAGGATACCTCATTGTCCCCACGGTCTTTCCGGGGCTCGCGGATGGCGTGGGCTGTCACCGGCATCACGGAAACCCATTTCAGCGGACGGCTTGTCCGGAGAGCGAGTGTTCCCATGGGGCACAGGTGACAGGTGTCCTGTCGCCTCTGCTAGTGGCTGTCTAGCAGCACCCCCCCCCCAGCTTTATTGAGAACTAAGTCTTGACCCACTTTGCCTGTTGGATTACAACTTTTCCCTCCTGGGCATCCGGTTGTCCTTGTGCCTCAGTTTCTCCCTGGGACTGCATTTTGCCCATCACTTGTCTCCCTTTGTCATGGGGTCCCCACTGGTCTCGTCCCCTGCAAGCTGACTCCTCTCCACCTCTTCTCTGCACAGTCCAGTGACCTTGGCCCAGCCCCTCGTGGCAGACGCTTCATGACGGGAAGGACTGAAATGTCTCATGGACGCCTGGTCTTTCCCTGATGTCCCTGCGGCCGCCGAGTGGGGGCAGAGACTGATGCCCCTGGTCCTTGCCTGTGTGTGTGCGCGTGTGTGCCCCCCCACTCCGGAGTGTAGCCCTGCACCCTGCCTGCCTTGCTCCTTCCTCTCCCCCCCCCCCCCCGCCTTTTCCCATCTCCCCGCATCCCCCAGCCCCCTGACTACTCTCTGGCATTTGGGGTGGTCCTGCTCCTGGCTTCCTTCTCAGGGTGGCCGAGAGAGGGATCCGGGTGAGTGAGTTGCAGAGTTCAGCAGTATTGACGACAGTTCACTATTCAATAAACATTGGATGAGCTTAACAGAACGGGTCTGTGAGTGTCCATTTTTCCCATGGAATCTGGGCTTCAACATGTGAGCTTGAGGCGGGGGGGACTGAGTTCAGCCCACGAGGACAGGCCTCCCATGGAAGCTGGGGCTCGCACCCTTCCTCTGCATCTGGGTGGGCTGGTGAGTCCAACAGCAATGGGACAGAAAGCAGAGGAGTCCAGGGACGTCAGAGCTGGCTTTGGTCACCACCTTGAGACCATAGGGGAGCCGTTTCCATGCTCCATTCTGTCGGCTCTTGGAGCAAGTCACAGGGCTGAGCCCACCGGCTAGGGGACTGGGATCCTGGGCGGGCTCTAGCACTTGCCAGCGAAATTAGGAATTGGTTGAGTTGGATTAGCCCCTGGTAGAGCAAGATCGGCAAATGTCGGCGGCGGACCAGCTTGCTGAGGACCCCGTGGTCAGCTGTCACATGACGGCACGGGGCTGGGTTGGCTGTTACGGCCACTCAGGCGGAGGATAGAGACTCGGGCGCCCCTTGGACCACGGCGTTGGGACCGTCGGTGGGGGGAAGTGATCAGAAGTCTCACAAGCCCACTTAGGAATTTTTCATGGGGCCGGACCGTTTGTAAGACCCGCAGGGAGGCTGGCCACTCCAGTCTCGCTTCAAACACACCACCGACTTTGTATCTCAGGACACCTTTCACGGAGGGCCTTTCTTTCTTTCTTTTTCTTTCTTTCTTTCTTTCTTTTTTTCTTTCTTTCTTTCTTTCTTTCTTTTTCTTTCTTTCTCTTTTCTTTCTTTTCTTTTTTTCTTTCTTTTCTTTCTTTCCTTTTTCTTTTTCTTTCTTTCCTTTCTTTTTCTTTCTTTCTTCTTTCTTTCTTCCTTTCTCTTTCTTTCCTTTTCTTTTTCTTTCTTTTCTTTCTTTTTTTTTAAAGATTTTATTTGAGAGAGCACAAGCAGGGAGAACAATGGAGAGGGAGAGGGAGAAGCAGGCCAAAGCGGGTTTCAATCCCAGGACCCTGGGATCGTGACCTGAGCCGAAGGCAGACACTTAACTGACTGAGCCACCCAGGCGCCCCAACACCCCTTTAAAGTGTATAATTTGACGGCTTTACTCTATTCACAGATATAAGCATGCAGCACAAAATTGAGAACATTTTCACCACCACAGAGGGAAACCCCTCCACTCCCCGCCCCGAGCAACCAGTAATTTGCTTTCTGTTTCTGTGGGATGTGCCTATTCTGAAGATTTCATATAAAATGGGATCATACAATGCGTGGCCTTTTGTGTCTTGCTGCTTTCACTTTAGTGTAATGTTTTCAAGGTTCATCCCCGTAGTAGCATGGATCAGCGTTTATTCCTTTTTTTTTTTTTTTCTTGTGGCTGAAGAATATTCCACTGTATGGATCCACCACCTTTTGTCTATCAGTTCCTCAGCTGATGGACATTTGGGTTGTTTCTACTTTCTGGCTCCTGTGAATCATGCCACTGTGACCATGAGCTCACAAGGGTTTGTCTGACACCTGTTTTCGGTTCCTTTGGGTGTACGCCTAGAAGCGAAATTGCTGGGTCCATGGCAATGATATTTTCTAACCTCTACGGTGGTGGGTCACACAAAGACCGTTAGATTCCTCAGCACTGGGGAGCTCTTAATGCTTTTGGAATTACGGAGGCCACTTGCCTCAACTCAGATACAGTTCTAAGCTGATGAACTCTCAAACCTGAGCCGCTCATTCCGGGAGGACAGAGATGATGTGGTTCCCGCCCGAAGTCAATGCCGATGGCTCACGAGGTTGTGCCTATGTTCCGCTGATCTATACGCTGTGATTTCCGGGAAAAGTCCCAAGACAACCATCAACAATAGCAGTGAGAAACAGTGCTTCCCACCCCCGAGCATGTCTTCATTTCTAACGATTCTGACGCTTTTCTGAGTAAAACTATTCTTTGGTGGCTGCGTTCTAAGCCAGGTAGAGACAGATCACAGAAAGTGGGCAACTAAGACTTGTTGGAGCCTGACCTTGACCCCGTCTGCCCGCTCAGTTCATTTTGGGGTCTGCCTAGCAACACCACCTGCAGCTCTCACTTCTCCATTTGGCTTAGCGTTGGTTGTGCTGCCAGTTGACAATTTAAATGACACAAAACTCTCAAGCCCTTTACGCAAGACATCTGATGTGTGAGGCTAGGCTAGGTTATGCTTCAGTGGAAACAAGTAAACAAAACCAAACCCAAATCTCAATGGATGAACACAACACGTGCAAAGTCCTCTCCAGGGTAACTGTCCTCTGTGCGTGCG
Organism: Halichoerus grypus; assembly: GCF_964656455.1. Classification (NCBI taxonomy): domain Eukaryota; kingdom Metazoa; phylum Chordata; class Mammalia; order Carnivora; family Phocidae; genus Halichoerus; species Halichoerus grypus. The sequence goes on from NC_135726.1 coordinate 53,060,775, forward strand.
TTCAGTGGTCTAGAGAAGCACTGTCCAGCAGAATGTTCTGTGAGGATGGACTTTTTCTGTGCAACAATATGGCCGCCGGCTCCACGGTGCTATTGAGCACTTGAAATGTGGTGAGTGTCACTGAGGAGCTGCTGAATGTGTTATTTTATTTTATTTAAATTTACATTCAGGGGCGCCTGGGTGGTGAAGTCGGTTGAGCATCCCACTCTTGGCCTTGGCTGGGGTGGTGGTCTTGGGGTCATGGGACTGAGCCCTGCATCTGGCTCCACGCTGGGCGTGGAGCCTGCTTAAGATTCTCTCTCTCCTTCTTCCTCTGCCCCTCCCCCTTGTGCACACGCTCTCTCTCTCAAATAAATCTTTTTTAAAAATAAAAAAAAATTTACAATCAAATACGCATGGCATGTGCCAATGGTTACCTTATTTTTAAAAAAAGATTTTATTTATTTATTTGAGAGAGAGAGCCCAGAGGGAGAGTGAGAAGGAGAAGCTGACACCCCACCGAGCAGAGAGCCCAAGGGGGGCTCGATCCCACGACCCTGAGATCATGACCTGAGCTGAAGGCAGATGCTTAACGGACTGAGCCACCCAGGCGCCCCCAGTTCCCTTATTGAGCAGCTGCAGATCTAAACTTTTGGAGACTCCTGTTGCTGCGTCTGGACCCACAGCACCCTCAGTACACCTGCCTGGGGAAGAGCGGAGAGACCCATGCACCGGCTCTTAAAGGCGTCAGCAAGGAAGTGACGCACACCAGCTCTCCTCGCAGCCCATTGGCCAGAACGGGCACACGGCCCCGCCCACCGGCAGAACTGGGCTGGGGACTGCAGTCTTCCTGTATTCAGCAAGGGGAGGTGAGCTGGAACAATTGGTGAGCACTAGAAATACCTACCCTGGTCCTTTTATTTTAATTTTACCTTGTGCCTGGAAGAGAAAGTGCCATGATCCTATTTTTGCTTAACTGGGACAATTCACACCTTCAAGAACAAAAAGAATGCAGCCGGGAAGGTCCCTCCTTTCCGGAACCGGGAGACACAGTGAATTCTTGTCCAACAGCGACACCGTGTGGCCATTTTGAGAACAGCACCCCCATCCCTCCGGGTAACCAGAGCATCCCCTTCTGGTCATTGAGATTTCGTGTAGTCGAGTGAATCACCACGTTTGGCGTGGTGACATGACCCTTTTCAAATAAATACAGAGGAGGGAAAAGTATATATTCTCTCTCTTCAAGTTCTCTCTCTGGGCCCCTTCCATTTAGTCTATAACCAGTCCCAGCTTCAGTACTTGCTGGCTGTGGGACCTCAGACAAATGTCCTCACCTATCAGGGTGATGATTTAGTGGAGGGAGGAAGCAAGGGAAATGGGGGTGAGGTATCAAAGCAACGCCAGGTGGAGGCTGGGAGTCACCAGGATCAAGGGCAAAATGAGAGGTTTTGCCCTCGATGCTTCTGTAGCATCTTCCCTGTGATTCAGAAACTGCTTGTCTTGCCTCCCTGCCCTTCCTGACTTTTCTCCATCTGGGGGAAAGACTGAACCCCCCTCTCCCCTCAGCCCTACCTCTCAGCGGCTCCATGTCGCATGCCTCATGACAGGCTGTTCCGCTCACCTTAAAAAAAGTTTTGTGTTTTTTTTTTTTAACTTCAAGGACATTTATTGGGGCACCTGGCTGGCTCAGCCCATAGAGCGTGGGACTCTTGATCTCAGGGGCGTGAGTTCAAGCCCCACATTGGGGGTGGAGCCTATTTAAAAGAAATTCAAGGACATGTATTGTTAAGAAGTCTTGAGGTTGGTGGTCAGCTCAACAATGTGATTAAGGTTTCAGAATTGTTCTTTTTATTCTCTTCTCTTTAGTTTGTTGGGTTTTTATCTGCTTGCTTCTTTGCCGCATGGTGGCAAGATGGCTGTTGCAACTCCAGGCATCACATCTGTGTCCAAAACAGGAAGGAAGAGGAAGCCACCCTGCCAGCACACTTTCTTTTTGTACCTGTCACCCTGCAGTTTTTTGAATCGAAGTAAAATACACATAACCTAAAATTTACCATTTTAACCATCTTAAGGTACACGATTGATTCGGTGACATTTAGTACATTTCCAATCATGTGCAAATATCACTACTTTCCAGTTCCAGAACACTTCATCATTCCAAAAAGAAACTCTGAACCCATTAAGCACCCACCTCTCGTTCCTCCCTCCTTCCATCTGATGGTACCCACTAATCTACTTTATAGATGTGCCTATCCGGGGGCCCCTGGGTGGCTCATTCGGTTGAGCATCTGCCTTCAGCTCAGGTCATGATCTCAGGGTCCTGGGATTGAGCCCTGCATCGGGCTCCCTGCTCAGCAGGGGGCCTGCTTCTCCCTTTCCTGCTCCCCCTGCTTGTGCTCTCTCTCTGTCAAATAAATAAAATATTTAAAAAAGAATTTTTTCAGAGCAGTTTTAGGTTCACAGCAAAGTTGAGCAGAAAATCCAGAGAGTTCCTATATACCACCTACCCTCACATACGCATGGCCTCCCCCAAATCGACACCCCCCCCACGATAGTGGTACTTCTGTTGCAATCAGTGAAATTCTGTTGACACGTTATCACCCCGAGTCCATAATTTACATTAGGGTTCATTCTTGGTGTTGTACATTCGATGGGTTTTGACAAATATATAATGACATGTATTCACCATCACAGTACCCTATAATACCCTACATGTATTCCCCATTGCAACACCCTCACTGCCCTCAAAATCCTCTGTGCTCCATCTGTTCATCCCTCCCCCTTAATTCCTGGAAACCTCTGATCGCTATACTGTGTCCATAGTTTTGTCTTTTCCAGAATATCATGTAGTTGGAATTATACAGTAAGAGTGTATCAATATTGGTAGCCTTTTCAGATTGGCTTGTTTCAATTAGGAATATGCATTTAACTTTCCCCCATGTCTTTTCATGGCTTAATAGCTCTTTTCTTTTTCTTTTTTTTTTTTTTTTAAGATTTTGTTTATTTGACAGAGAGAGAGCACATGTGGGGGGAGCTGCAGGCAGAGGGAGAAGCAGGTTTCCCACTGAGCAGGGAGCCCGATGCAGGTCTCCATCCCAGGACCCTGGGATTGTGACCTGAGCCAAAGGCAGATGTTTAACTGACTGAGCCACCCAGGCGCCCCCAAGATTACTTAATTCTAAGGTTCCTTCTTTAGCTATTTGTTTACACCGAATTACAGTTTCCACAAGAAAGGCAGGAGGAATACACGATTCTTCCTAATGTAGCAGTGTTTGGAACATTACACTGGAGTCTCAACAACTTTCTCCAGTTTTTTTTTTTTTTCTTTCTTTTTTGAGGACCATTGTGAACCCATCAGTGTTTATGTTTCTGATGTATTTCAACCTGTTGCAGATGTATTTCTTTTGAAGCTTAAATTGAAGCTTCTTGGAGGTGGTCCCTGGGTCCTTGGACATAACAGCTCAGTAATCTCTGAGAGCTTCGTATCTTTGTGGGGGACAAGATGTTCCGGCTTGTCTTGGTTTTTCCCACCTCAGACCTGGGGTCAGCCTTGTCGCCAAAAAAACCCTCAGGTTACCCTCAGAGGGAGATGCTATTTAGAGACCCCCTAGATATCTAGATGAGAGGTAGCGAAATCTGCAGGCACTCAGCGGGTCAAGATGCCCGACACTGCCCACCCTGATGCTTCTGTGCTGGGTCTCCCCGCCCTCTGCACCTGTCTCCCCGATGCCCTTCTGTGTCTGTCCCTACCAGCGTCTGTTGGATAAGCGGAAGGAGCTTTTGTTGCATCCTGGAAGCCCCCGGGCCTGTCCACTCTGTTATATGTCTGCCCTCCCCCCACAGCCTGTCACATGTCTCCCCCCTTCCCTCCCCTCCACCTGATCTAATTCTCTCTGTGCTCTGCTGAGGCCGGGCTGACCTAAGAGGATTGGAGCATTTGCTAAATAAATGGGACCGGGACAGGGTCAGAGAACCGCTTGCGGCGGACAGCCACAGGGGGGCAGCAGAGGGAAGCGGGAGCCGGGGAGACAGCGCCCCAGCAGAGGGGGCGAGGGGCGCTCCCACCAGAGAGGAGAAACAGAGGGAGGGGGAAGGTCTGGGAAGGAAGGTTGGGGGTGGGGGGGGGGTGATTTCAGATTCACAGAAAAATCAAGAAGATACATATCCAGTGCTCCATTCACATCTTACCTGAGCGGGTGCATTTATTACAATGAGTAAACCAATATTGATACACTCTTATTAACTAAAGCCCTTAGTTTATTCAGTTTTCCTTAGTTTCTCCCGAATGTCCTTTTTCTGTTCCAGGATACTGTCCCTGGACACCACATTCTGCGTCTCCTTAGGCTCCATTCGGCTTGGGCAGTTTCTCAGACTTCCCTTGTTTTGATGACCTGGATGGTGTTGAGGAGTATGGGTCAGATATTTTGGAGAACACCACTCTATGGAATTTGTCTGAAGTTTTCCTCATGACTAGATTGGGGTTATGGGTCTGGAGAGGAAGACCGTGGAATTCACATCAGATCAAGGCTACACAATCATCTGGCTGTGGTAGGGTCTATCCAGCTGTGCTCTTGGGAAGGAAGTCACTACATGCAGCCTGTTGCATGTCCAGCTGAGACTGCCGAGGCTCAGAGAGGTGTAGTTGCCTGCCCCAAGTTACACAGCAGATACCTGGTGCTGCCAGGGTCTGGTCCAGCCCTGAGTTACTCTACGCTACAGAGACTCAGGGTGAAAGAGATACAGAGACTGAGAGATGAGAGTCCAAAATGCAGGAAGGGAGAGGAGGAAGGGGGTCAGGAACAGATGAAGAAGATGGGAACCTGGGAGGAGTTGAGTGACAGATGGAGACTGGGGACCCAGACAAGAAGGCAGGGAAGGGATGCAACAAGTGGAGGGTTGGAGAGAGACAGAAGCAGAAAAAGACAATGAGAAAGTTCTTTATGTGATGCTATCATTAACCATCGTCTTGGTGGATGCTATTTCTTGAGCACTTAGAAGCTCAGGCTTGGCTAAGATTTATGATTTGGGGGGTCTGGGTGGCTCAGTCGGTTAAGTGTCTGACTCTGGATTTGGGCTCGGGCCATGAACTCAGGGTAAGGAGATCTATCTCTATCTGAGATAGAGCCCTGCAGCAGGCTCCGTGCTCGGTGTAGAGCCTGCTTGGGATTCTCTCTCTCCCTCTGCCCCCTCCCTTAAAAAAAAATTATATGATTTGACTCACTTAATCCTTCTCAAATCCCTGCTTCTCACCAAGAAACCCTTACATTAAAAGCTTACACACTTCTAAATAATCTTTCCTTAAACTTTTAAAATTGTTATTTAATTTGCATTAAATAAAGTATACAGGTCTGAAGTGTTCAACGTAATTGATTCGATATCAGCACCCATTACCCCAAAAAGCTCCCCGGGGCATATTTGTAGTCCTTTTCTCTCCATGCTTCCAACCTTGGAGACCACCGATTTGCTTTCTGTTAAAAATAGATGTGTTTTTGCCTCCTATAGAATTTCATAGAAATGAAATCACACAGTATATCATCTCTTGTGCCTGGCTTTTTTCCCCGCTCAGGATAAGGATTTTGAGATTCTCCCATATTGCTGTGTGTATCTATAGTTTGTTCCTTTCCACTGCTAAGTGGCACTGCTGTATGGATATACCATAATTTTGTTGGTCCATCCACTCGGGCTGTCTCCATTTTTGTCTGCCATGAATAGAGCTGCTATGAACATTCTTGGATTCTGCAGACGCTGACCTGGCCTAAGAGGGTGGGGGCAGGTGGTAAGTCGGGTCAAGGCCAAGGAAACCTGCTGGGGAGAAGCCCAAGGACTGGGGGATGGGCGGGGCGGGGGAGGGGGAGACCAGAGAAGGAGAGGAAATGGGAAACATGGGTGCGGGCAGGGCAGAGAGGTGGGAGAAGAGGGAAGAGATGTGGGGGGTGGGGGCTTGTCTGGTGGCAGAAGGGTAAGACCACCCACTTGCTCAGTGCTTCCTGTAAATCAGGCTCTGTGCTGAGCATATAAATGGCACACTCCATATGACTCACACCCGCGCACGTGGAGAGGGTGTGGTTGTTATCCAGAGTCCCATGGACGTCCAGCTGTCCACATGTCCTATTCCGAAGAGTCCAAGAAGCAGATGGGCTTGGCACAATTTGCTGGCGCAGAAGGTTAAGGGCCATGCTCTCCAGCTGGGCGGCCTGGTGCTTGCCCATGCAGCTCGGGCACTTGCTGTTTTCTCGGAAAGGCACTCGAATGCTCTGATGTTTGGTGTGACCTCCTGGAGGCGAGGGATTAAGCTGTCTGCCTTAAAGGACCTTTTTGTAAGGATATTAGAGCATATAGGACAGCTGCTGTCACATGGGAAGTGACATGCTGGGGGAGGGGGGCTGCATGTTCTGGTTTTGAGAGCAAGAAACTCCAGTGCCTCAGTTTCCCCTTCTTTCTGTCCCCCTCCCCCCATCTCTACCCTCTCTTCCCGTTTCTCTGCCCCTCCGTCTCCTCATGGGGTCTTAGGGTGTTTTTCTGTGTACATTTCTACCGGGGGCTCTCTCATAAGCAGGAGGGGTTAATTGCGCACTCCCCACCCCAGTCTGTCATGTGTCCCTCTAAATCCCTGCTAATTCTCCCTATATTTTGCTGAGGCTGGCCTGGTCTAAGAGGATTGGAGCATTTGCTAAATAGGAACAGGACAGGGTCAGAGAAACAGCTGTGGGGAGACCCAGGGGCCAGAACGGCCACAGGGGGGCAGCAGAGAAGCTGGAGCCAAGAGGGAGCATGGAATTGGTAGAAGGATAGAGACCATGGACCCCAAATATAGACTTTGTAGATCCTGACCCATACGTGAAAGGACCCTTGATTTATGACAAATTACCAGGCTCTTCATCAACTGACCACTGAAAAATCTCTGAAAAAGAAGAAAAATCCCTGAGTCCCTACCTCACACCAAACAGAACCAATTCTAGATGTATTTAAGACCTCCTAAACATGAGATAAAACTATAAAGATTTTAGAGGACAAAACAGACTATCTTTATGACCAAGTGCTAATGAAAGACAACCCCCCCCCCCGCTGGAAAGATTTCTTAAACAAGAAAGCAAAAGCAAAAAGCATGAACTTAGAGCAGAAAAAGGAAGCCAAACCAAATCAAACCTGAGCTCTAGTCAAAGCAGTACCCCGGGGATCTCAAACCGATGCCTTCTGTAAACTGTTTCGACAGTTTTCGACAAGGCGTGTAGACCCATGGGATGTCAGCTTTTATAAACTTTTATGTCAATTTGAAAATGGGGCTTATTTTGTTTTAAGTCATTTTTCCTTTTTGTTATAATAATTTTATTTTGCTTTACAGCATCTCGCTGTGCCACCGACGGTAAGGAAAAAAGACACTGGTCCGTAAGGACAGATAATGAGAAGCACTGAACTAGACAACATTCAAATCACAAAATTTTATTTATGAAAAAAATACAAATAGGAAAAATATTTGCAATCAAAAGGGATGTAAGGATAAATGGGTTAAAGATAAAAATGGGGCACCTGGCTGGCTCCGTGGATATAGAGCATGTGACTCTTGACCTCAGGGTCCTGAGTTCAAGCCCCACTCCCAGTGTGGGAGTAAAGCTTACTTTAAAAAAAAAAAAGAAAAATGGGCTAAAAAACCAGAAAACGCTGTGACTATTCCTAATGTCCAACTAACATGTGAGAGAGAGTAACTTCTTGATCATCAGTAAATGGATAATCACCACAGTGATGCCTCAAGCCAGCCGACTGGCAAGCATTAAAAGGTCCCACATCCTAAATGTTTCCAAGGGCGCCGACCCTCAGAGGAGGGCTGGGCAAACCAGGCCGGTCAAGGCCGGTAGAAAGCTCTTGGAGCATTGAGAAGCAAACAGAAGCTGTGAGCAGAGGTTCCACGTGACCCCTGGGATCCCACACAAATGCCCATGCGTGCCCTAAATAATGCTGTGGGGGCCCCACAGTGAGTGGGTGGGCTCACAGTGAACATGAGATGCCACCTCCGCAGGTGGGGTGAATAGGGGTGTGTTCCCGCCACAGAGCACCTGACCGCGACCCCTGTCCTCACCCACGGGCGGCCAACTGCAGGCCGATCAAACTCTCATCCCCTCTGACCCCGTGGGAACTGCAAGACTCCGTGGGGACAGATTCCCCTATAAATCCAGTAACCTCCTGAGTTCTGAGTCACTGTAATCTGCAGGGTCATCTCCCTCTTGGGATCCGGACATCAAGGGGAAAGAGGGCTCCTCCAAAGGGTCTTGGGGCAAGTGAAGCCCTGTGAAATTGGGGGCCAGTACGGGGTCTGGTGAGAAGTCCGAGACAAAGGAGTTCTGAGGCCAGGCTGGGGCTGAGGCAGGGGCCTGGGCAGTGGGGACGTGGCCCTGGGAGCCCTGCTCTGGGTCCCACCAGGCCCGGCGGAGGCTGTAGACGCTGGGATCTGCTGCCGGGGAGACCCGCGCAAGGCTGAGCCGAGCGGGGCTGCAGATGCCGAGGCTCCCTGGGAACATGGGTCTCCCAGGGACCGGGACCGAGGCAGGATCCGGGGCAGGAACAGGGGCAGGGACAGGGACAGGGAAAGGAGCAGGAAAGGGAAAAGGGACCAGGGTGGGGTCAGGGGCAGGAATAGAATCAGGGGCAGGGGCTCCAGGGCCCTGGGGTGCAGCACGGGCTCCTCGACCTCGCCCTATGGGCAGTCCCTGCAGCCTCGCGTGCTTGGCCCGATGGTTCTTGAACCACACCTGGAGGGAGGGACAGAGGGGACAAGGAGGAGGTGTGAAAGGGCTTGCCTCATCCCAGCGGCAGGGCTGCTTGGGAGAAAAAAAGCCTGTCTCATCAGGGAAATGCAAATCAAAACCACAATGAGATACCACCTCACACCAGTCAGAATGGCTCAAATTAACAAGTCAGAAAACAGATGTTGGGAGGATGTGGAGAAAGGGGAACCCTCTTACACTGTTGGTGGGAATGCAAGCTGGTGCAGCCACTCTAGAAAACAGTATGGAGGTTCCTCAACAAGTTGAAAATAGAGCTACCCTACAACCCAGCAATTGCACTACTGGGTATTTACCCCAAAGATACAAATGTAGTGACCTGAAGGGGCACCTGCACCCCAGTGTTTATAGCAGCATGTCCACAATAGCCAAACTGTGGAAAGAGCCCAGATGTCCATCGACAGATGAATGGGTACAGAAGACATGGTATATATATACAATGGAATATTATGCAGCCATCAAAAAAGGAAATCTTGCCATTTGCAATGAAGTGGATGGAACTAGAAGGTATTATGCTAAGCGAAATAAGTCAGTCAGAGAAAGACAATTATCATATGATCTCAATGATATGTGGAATTTAAGAAACAAAACAGAGGAGCATAGGGGAAGGAGGAAAAAATAAAACAAGATGAAATCAGAGAGAGAGACAATCCATAAGAGACTCTTAACTATAGGAAACAAACTGAGGGTTGCTGGAGGGGAGTTGGGGGGGGATGGGGTAACTGGGTGATGGGCATTAAGGAGGGCACGTGATATGATGAGCACTGGGTGTTATCTAAGACTGATGAATCACTGAACTCTACCTCTGAAACTAATAATACAGTATATGTTAATTAATTGAATTTAAATAAAAAAAAAAAAAGCTGGCCTCATACCGCTCCCTATGGCCCTAGGTCCAATTTGAGGCCCCTGGGGTGCGGGGTGCAGGAGGCTGCAGGGGAGGGTGCAGAGGGCAGGAGGGGCAGGGCGTGGGCACCCCGGAGCCCAGGGGCTGGGCTTCACAGAGGCCCTGAGTGCTGGTGCCTGGAGATCCATTAGGGCTTCAGTCTGGGCAGGATCACGTTGGCTGGTTTGGACAGCACAGGGGTTGAGGTGAACTTGGGGTCCAGCCCTGGGTCTACACAGGGGGCCCCTTGCTCACTTTGTGGGACCCTCTGGCCTCAGTCTGCTCAGCAGTAGCGGGGGAGGGCTCAGCCCCCAGGAAGTGCCACCTTCTTCGTGGATCTTGTGAAGACTGGGGACAAGGGGGGCGGGGGGGTCATACCTGCACTTGATGTTCATCCAGGTCGAGCCTGGCCGCCAGGGTGAGGCGTTCCTCGTAGCTCGGGTAATGGTTCATCGTGAAATATTTCCTCAGCTCCTGCAGCTGCTCCTTGAGGTACACCGTGCGCTTCTTCCGGGGCCTTGGGAGCCTTTGGGGTGCTGGGGGGCCTGGTCGAAGGACAAACAGGGTCAGGCAAGCCAGAGACAGCCCCCAGCCCGCCATCGCCCCTCCCCCTGCCTGGGCCAGGCCCTTGTGAGCAGGTGGGAGGCTCAGGCCTCCAGTACGAGGCCCAGCTGTGGATTAGAGGCAGCCTGTGGACCAGATGCCCCGGGGTCAGGCCCTGGCTCTCCCCCTTCCAGCCCGAGTCCCTGGGCGCATCTGGGCCTCAGTGTCCACGTCCTTGAAATGGGCCTAATAACAGCTCCGGTCTTGCGATTCCAGGGCCCACAGCCATGGAAGGCAGGCACGGTGGGCGCCCCAGGCTCAGCCAGCTTGCTGCCTCGGGTGGGCTCCCACCTCGCCCGGCCCCCCAGCCCCTCCCACCAGCGGCCACAGCCTCCCTCACGCTTGCAGGCGGCCAGTGTCCACCAGGCCCTCTGCTCAGCCCACCCCAAGAATTTAAGTCCACGCCCCAGCTCCACAGAAGTCCCCACAGCACAGGGTGGGACCCCCCTCCCTGCCCCGGACAGGGGCCTCCCCAGCCTCAGCCACACGGCCAGCCGACAACCCCCCGCCGGCCCAGGCCGCTCAGGTAGACCCAGGCGCACCTGCCGGAGGGTCTGGCTCCTGCATCCTCGCCGCTCCTCGGCTGCTGCGCGTGAGGCTCGGCCCACAGGACCTGGGGCTTAAATCCCACCGGCAAGCTGTGCCCACCCAGACCCAGCCTGAGGGTCCCGGGACTCTCCCTCTCTCACCCACCCTCAGCCCCGCCCCTGGAGGAGTCACAGTGAGTGAGTAATCCTTTCCCCCCTGGGGGTGGGGGCGGGGCTGGGGGCTGGGACCTCAGTGGCAAGACAGCCTTGGTCGCACCCTCAGGGGGCTCTCGCCCAGGGGAACCCCACGCTGCCCATGGTGCGGGGTCCCCGTCCCAGGAAAGGGCCCCTCCAGCCAGTGCCCTGGGGTCATCCCATCCCTTCCCAGTCCTGGGAGCCGCAGCCCCCCACTTCCCCATCCAGCCTCCATCCTCTCCTGCCCAGTTGGTCCAGCAGCCTCTCCCCTTGGCCCCCAACACCACTCTCGCCTTCTGGTCCCTTCTCTAAGTGGCCCCCGAGTCCTGGACAGAGGGGTATTCAGACATGCTGGCCCGGATGGTGGTTTGGGGTCCGGCTGCTGGTTTTCCTACGGGATGGAGCCCGATGGGGGTGCAGGTGGACGGCTGCCCCTTCCTCTTAGTGAATGAATGAGCAGGGGCTGCTCTGTGTGCTGGACTCAGGAGCTCGGGGCCTGGGGAGCCAGCCCCTCAAGCTGCACAGACCCACATCTAGACATCGGACTGAGCTCCTCCCTGGCGTAGGGTCTGCTTGGGACTCAAGTGGGGGGAGAACACAGCTTACAAGGTTCAGGTCCCAGGGAGGCCTTTTATTTTCATCAGAGGGAGAGGAAGGTGCATAGGATAGGTGATCAGACACGAAATGAGGCAAAGCAAAGGGATCTCATTATTCGAGGTTTGCCCGACTACCTCACGGTGGTATTCTACCGTAAGTGGACATTATGCCCCTTCCTTTCTGGCAAGATTCTGCCTTAATTGGACATCTTTTTCTCCTTCTTCGGCAGGTGAGAACACATGGGTCACCAAGTCAATGGCTCTGCTCTCCACAAGGGAGCATCTAGTAATTTCTTTGGTGTATAAGGCGTGACCAGAGGCCACCTTCTGTTTCATTTTTAAAAGAAATGAGGGGCGCCCGAGTGGCTCAGTCGGTCAAGTGTCTGCCTTTGGCTCCGGTCATGATCCCAGGGTCCTGGAAGCCCGGCATCAGGCTCCCTGCTCAGTGGGGAGCCTGCTTCTTCCTCTCCCGCTCCCCCTGCTTGTGTTGTCTCTCTCTCTCTCTGTCAAATAAATAAATAAAATATTTTTAAAAAATTTAAAAAAATGAAATGTAACATTTTGTTGGTAGATTGGCACAGATTGAGAAGAGGGGTCACGGCTGGGGTTGGCGGGTGGGAGGATGGGGAATCTGACCTTCTCATGCTTTTGGAATGTATTACACAGAAGATCAAATTCAAAATTAAATAAGGCATACGAACATTGTTATTTTAGGTCTATCTACAATTGTTATTGTAGGTCTAGCTCATCGTTATTGTAAGTCCAGCTCCCCTGGGCTAGAGCCCCCTGAGGGTGGGACCAAAGTTGTCTTGCCACTGAGGTCCCAGCCCCCAGTCCCACAGGGGGGAAGGACTAATCACTCACTGTGACTTCTCCGGGGCGGGGTGAGGTGGTGAGAGAGTGGGGGTCAATGTTGATCCTCTACTTAGAGTTCCTTCGTGGAAAGTACCATAACCCATCAACTCTTCCTCGTCAGACAGGCGTGACACCTCATAAAGACTCTGGGAACACAGTGGTGACTAGGGAAATAATATCCCTGCCCTCCTAGGTTTTGCTGAGTAGCAATTTATTTGTCCAACAGAGGCGTGAATGGATGGACAAGCCCACCTATGCTGTGAAAATATACATTTAAATATAGGAAAGTCATGGCAGCACCATTCAGAATAGCAAAAGGGTGGAAACAAACTGAAATGTCTGTCAACTGATGAAGTGATACAATGCCCTATATTCACACAACGGAATATTATTTAACTCCAACCATAAAAGGGAGTACTCACTCACGCTACATGGATGCACCTTGCGAATGTCACGTGAACGTAAAGAAGCCAGACACAAAAGGTCACATAGGTATGATTCCAGGTACATGAAATGTGCACGATAGAGAAATCCATGGAGACAGCAATGATCGGGGGAGGGGAAAATTGGGACTCCCTTGAATAGTTACGGGGTTTCAATTTGGGGTGATGTCATGGTCTACAGTTGATCGTGGTGATGGATGCCCAGTAAAAAAAAAACATTGAATTGTACACCTTAAGTGGGAGAATTTTATATTATGTGGATACAGATCAATCAAAAAATACATTGATGAAATGCTTATTATATTGCCCACCGGATTGATGAAGATCTGAGTGACGGTTGCATCTAGAGCCGATGGAGCGGAGGGTGGGAATGCGGCTTTCCATCACCATTGATGGAGTCGAGGTTGGTAACAAAGAATTTTTGGAGATTTTGGAGTTGGTGCCAGCGAGGATCTGGTAAAGGATCGAATGAGCACAGTGCCCTCTGACTCAGTGGTTTTATCATAAGAGGTTTATCCTGGGAGATGTTTGCCTATTGTGAAGAAGCGCTAATGTATCTATTTGAAATTTCAAGGAACTGAGTTCATTACAGGAGCTCATGCTCACCACTAAGAGGATGATTAAATACTTCTCGGCCACCTCAGTCTGTGGAAAGATACTTAACAGTGAAAAGGAATCAGGGGTAGAACTTTTATTTTTTATTTATTTATTTTAAAGATTTTATTTATTTATTTGCTAGAGAGAGAGAGTGTGTGAGAGTACAAGCATGGGGAGCGGCAGGCAGAGGGAGAAGCAGGCTCCCCGCCGAGCAAGGAGCCCAATGTGAGACTCGATCCCAGGACCCTGGGATCATGACCCGAGCCGAAGGCAGCCGCTTAACCGACCGAGCCACCCAGGCATCCCAGGGGTAGAACTTTTAGTAACAGTTGATGATTTGTAATGTATTTTTTATTTTGTTTGAGTGGCAGAGACTTAGAAAGGCACAAAGTTAATGACTAATGATGTGTTAAATGATTGAATGAGCCCGCAGTTTCTGACACCAGGTAATGTCTCAGGCACACTGTTCATTTCTGAGAATGTAGGCATTTAATAAACAACTCAAAAGATAAGTATACACATAATAGATTAATTATGCAAACGCCCAGCAAAAATTAATTACCCAGGGATTATGGAGAATGCAGACGCTCATTTTCTCTCTTTTCTACTGCTTATTATTATTATTATTAGTTATTTGATTTGCAAGCAGGAAAACCAAGGACACCTTCTGGCTTTGGATGCTGCACGGGGCACATCGATGCTCAGCTCTCCGTTCTTCTGACCTGACTCCTTCCAGGGCTGGATGGAAACCAGCTGGGGCAGCAGGAGTTCCTCATTGGGCTTCCCAGATTCAGATGGATGGGGATGTCGTCTGTAGCCCAGAATCTACCTGCACAAACAGAGAGGGAGGTAGGAAGGGAGTTGGTGGAAATGTGGGCTAAGAAGAAAGAACTAATCCACTGATTTTTGATTCAGTCAGAACAGAAACAATGGCTCCCTCCCCATCTATCAATTCCTTATCTCCTCTGCAACCCCTCCCAGGCAAGCCCTGATTTGGGTCCTCTCAGTATGGTTGACTCATCTCCGCCTCCTGCCCAGGAGATGCTCACAGACCGCCAGACCCCTCCCGGTTCTCTGTGCAAAGGAGAGGCGTCACTCCCAGAGGGAGAGGGGGCCCCAGGTAGGGTGGTCAAAGACGAGCAAGCGGAACTTTGAAGACAACATTGGAGAGATGGACTGATGGGGGCGGGGGAGTTGGTCTCTGCCTTGTAGAACCTTCTGGGCTTTCTGTGATTGCCATTCCTTCCTGTGTCTCTGGACTTTGCCCTCCGCTTCCTCTTTCGTTTTTGAAATACACCCCCTCCTCCTTGTTCATGCAATCCGTATTTGTGAATCTCCCTACTTGCTAAAATTTCCTTGTCACCCCAAAACAAATGCTCCCCGCGTTTTCCTGGTTGTTCACAGACACGTGCAGAGCGGTGAAAAATTCGAGTGATCAACTTCACGTTGTTTCCAGCCGCCTTTTCGTTTCAGCTCTTATACTGTAAACAAGTGTCCTTTTGAGGAATATTTAATGCTTTTAATATTTTTGTGCTTTTAAAATTGTGGTTTTAGGGGCGCCTGGGTGGCTCAGTTGGTTAAGCGACTGCCTTCGGCTCAGGTCATGATCCTGGAGTCCCGGAATCGAGTCCCGCATCGGGCTCCCTGCTGTCAGCAGGGAGTCTGCTTCTCCCTCTGACCCTCCCCCCTCATGCTCTCTCTCTCTATCTCATTCTCTCTCTCAAATAAATAAATAAAATCTTTAAAATAAAATAAAATAAAATAAAATTGTGGTTTTATATATATATTATACACGATATTTATCATTTTAACCATTCGTAAGTACACTATTCGGTGGCATTAAATACAATCACAATATTAAAATGGTTACGTTATTGTGTAACCATCACCACTGCCCATACTTAAAACTTTTTCATCCTCCCCGGGACAGAAACAGGAACTCCTCTTTCTGCCTTCTCTCAGCCCCTGATAATGTCCAATCCATTCTCCATCTCTATGAATTTGACTAAGTACCTCATATAAGTAGAATCATGGGATATTTGTCCTTCCATGCCTGGCTTATTCACTAAGCATAATGTCTTCCTTAAAAAAAATTTTTTTTTAAGATTTTATTTTTATTTTTATTTTTTTTATTTTTTTATTTTTTTTTAAAGATTTTATTTATTTATTTGAGAGAGAGAGAATGAGAGAGAGCACATGAGAGGGGGGAGGGTCAGAGGGAGAAGCAGACTCCCTGCCGAGCAGGGAGCCCGATGCGAGACTCGATCCAGGGACTCCAGGATCATGACCTGAGCCGAAGGCAGTCGCTTAACCAACTGAGCCACCCAGGCGCCCTAAGATTTTATTTTTAAGTAATCTCTACACCCAACATGGGGCCCGAACTCACAACCCTAATATCAACAGCCTCAGCCCGGGCTCCTGGATGGCTCAGCCGGTGAAGCATCTGCCTTCGGCTTGGGTCATGATCCCGGGGTCCTGGGATCCAGTCCCACATCGGGCTTTCTGCTCAGCGGGGAGCCTGCTTCTTCCTCTACCCCCCACCCCCCACTCATTATTTCTCTTGTTCACAAATAAATAAAATCTTTTTTTAAAAAAAGAAAAGAGTCTCACGCTCTTCTGACTGAGCCAGCCAGGTGCCCCGGCATAGTATCTTCAATGTTCCTCCATGTTGTAGCATGTATAAACACGTCCTTCCTTTTTGTGGCTGGATAATATTCCACTGTATGGGTAGACCACATTGTGTTTCTCCATTTACCTGTTGATGCACACTGGGTTGTTTTTGGCTATTGTGAATAGTGCTGCTGCAAACATGAATACACACGTATCTGTTTGAGTGGATGCTTTCAGTTTTTTTGCATAATATACCTAGGGGTGGACTTGCTGGGTCATAGGGCATTTTTGCGCTTGCTTTTGGTGATTGTGCTCTTTCAAATGCATAGCACCAAGGTGCTGTCTGGTAGTCCCAGGTGCAAGAAGGCTGGGATGTGCCTTTGGGAGAAAATCCGTGCGTTAGATGAGCTTCCTTCAGGCGGGAGTTAGAGTCCTGTTGGCCATGAGTTCAATGTGAAGAAATCGACAATATATATTAAATAAGGGCTCTTTAAGCAGAACGCATTAAACAAGGTGATACGCCGATGAGTTGATGAAAACGTGGCCAGAGGCTTGCAGGAAACTAGGAGCAGGACCAGATTTGCTACTTCGGTGTTTGAGGTGACTTCATAGAACAGAGCTACTCAAAGAACACAGCCAAGCATGTCAAAAGTCAACTCGAGGGGTGCCTGGGTGGCTCAGTTGGTTAGGCATGAACCCTTG
Source organism: Halichoerus grypus (assembly GCF_964656455.1). Taxonomy (NCBI): domain Eukaryota; kingdom Metazoa; phylum Chordata; class Mammalia; order Carnivora; family Phocidae; genus Halichoerus; species Halichoerus grypus. The sequence goes on from NC_135726.1 coordinate 53,077,545, forward strand.
ATCTCGGCTCAGGTCATGATCTCAGGGTCGTGAGTTTAAGCCCGTTGTTGGGCTCCGAGCTGGGTGTGGAGCCTACTTAAAAAAAAAAAAAAGTCAACTTGAATCTGAGCTTTACAGGGAAGGGCTATGATAAGGGCCGGGATCTAATCAGGTCGGGGAGGAGTTCCAGAAATTCCCAGCAAAGTGCCAGGTACGTGGGAAGAGCTGAACATAACGTTGGTTCCCTGACCAGACAGCCGTCTGCCTCAGTGAGTTCTTCTTGATGTCTTGCCCTGCCCTGTTTAGAAGGTTCCGGAAAGAATGTGGTTTGTGAGTTCCTGGGTGGGGGGGTGTCTCTTCAGAATGGTGTCATTGGGAAGAGGTCCAGAACTTTCATCAGATGCTAAAGGAACTGACTGTCCTCGGGGGCGACCTTCTCCTCTGCTCTGAAAGCCCTTCCCTAGTCTAACCACTGTCCGCGCTGCTGCATATGAAGGAAGGTGGGGGTGTGGCTGCTGAGGGCAAGCAACATCCGTCCCCTAAAAACACACATGCCAGGAATTAATAATTCTGGAGGAGAAAACAGGGTCTCGATGGACAGGAGAGATCTGAAAATGTAGGCAGAAGCGTTAGTTCTACGGTGACCATGGAGGTGAGAGCCAAAGGTGGGGAAAACACTTTCGAGGCATGGGGAGCAAGACATCTCGGCTTCCAGGTGTCCTCCCTGTCCCCCCCCCATTCCCCGCTCTCCCTCCTGGGGTCTCAGTGTGTGAGAGGTCTCAGACCTCCTCGTGGGGTTTCAGAGAAGCAGAAGTTTTCATTCTATCCTGTCTGCTCTCCCCCCACAGCCTGTCACGTGTCCCCCCTTCCCTCCCCCAAATCTGATCTAATTCTCTCTCTGCTCTGCTGAGGCCCGCCTGGCCTAAGAGGATTGGAGCATTTGCTAAATGGGTCCAGGACAGGGTCAGAGAACCGGCTGGTGGGGAGACCCAGGGGCCAGGACGGCCACAGGGGGGCGGCAGAGGAGATGAGGAGCCCGGGGAGTAGAGCCAGGAGTGGGGGACAGAGTGGGACACAGGCTTGGTGTTCAGAAAACTGTATTAAAAGGGTTAGGAGGGGGCCAACATTGTTGATTTTAAAGATTTATCATGAACCTATTTCCTGATTTCCTATCCACTCTCCCCTCTCTGTCCCTTTGGAAGTAACAGGGGTTCCGGAGACCGGGAAAGCGGGTATAAGTGTGGGGGTCTGGGGGCATTGGACCAGGGCCCTCAGAGATGACCTGGGAATGTTCTGGAAGGGTCTGACCTGTCAGGAAGCTACGCAGAGCCCTGAGGTCTGCCTCTGACATGACGCATCATGCAGCTTTGGGGTGTCCAAGGAAAGCATTAAAAAAAATTTAACATAGAATTTTAAATACATTTTATTTTATTTACTTTTTAAAAAATACATTTTAAATAAATCTATTTATTTTATTTTATTTATTTTTTTAAGAATTTTTTTTAAAGATTTTATTTATTTATTTGACAGAGATAGTGAAAGAGGGAACACAAGCAGGGGGAGTGGGAGAGGGAGAAGCAGGCTTCCAGCCGAGCAGAGAGCCCGATGCAGGGCTCGATCCCAGGACCCTGGGATCATGACCTGAGCTGAAGGCAGACGCTTAACATCTGAGCCACCCAGGTGCCCCTATTTTAAATAAATTTAAAAGTATTTAAAATATTTGAAAAATTCCTCAGTTTTAATGTCTAATACAGTAAAATAGCGATTGACATTCAAGAGCCGGACAAGACCCCGGGGTTTGTCCATGCCGGTGAAAACCCCATTCAGACCCAGGGCACAGTTTCGATGGTAAACCAGCCAAGGCCCAGATATTTTGTCTATTCATCGTTAGCTGTGTGTCTCGACAGGCATTCCTTTCTCTGAGTCTCAGTTTTCCTTGTAGGAAGGCTGGAGTTGATAATCCTCACCTCCAGATCTGACATACCACTGTGGAGGGTCCAATTGTTATACCGAAATATGCTCCTGAGCTTGGTCAATATCCCTTCTGCAAAGTACGGGGGCAACTTGCCCCATTTCCCTGGGTTCAGGGGTCCCTGGGATATGGGACTTTCAGTGCTAAACCAGGACAGTCCCAAGAAAACTGGGTTGGTTGGTCACCTCACCCCTATGTCCTTCAACGGCTCCATCTTTTGGGAACCCTTTGTGTCCCTATGGTCCAGTCACTACAGGGCTCATGTCCCTAGGACCTGCAATTGCTGTTGGGGCCCAAGGTGTATTATACATATGTGTGCATATACACATACATATAAATGTAATATATGATGTGTATATAACATAGAATGCCATGTGATATATGATATATGATATATAATATAATACATATAACACACATATACATGTCTATCTACATGTCTTTTATGTGTGAAGAAGAGTACATCTTGATAAATCTTCACAAAGTGAACACACTCAATTATCAACACCTAGATCAAGAAATGGGCACCTGGCTGGCTCAGTGGGTTAAACATCTCACTTTTGATTTTGGCTCAGGTCGTGATCTCAGGGGTGTAAGATCAAGCCCTGGGTTGGGCTCCTCACTCAGCAGGGAGTCTGCTTGAGATCATCTCTCTCTCCCTCTCCCTCTGCCCCTCCCCCTCTAAAATAAATAAATCTTAAAAAAAAAAAGAAATGGACACAACCAGCCCCCCCAAAAGGCTTTCTTGATTTCCCCACCTGCTCCCCCTCCCCTCATCAATGGCAACCATTACCTTGACTTCTAGCTCCATAGATTTGGGGTGCCAGACGTAATTTGTGTAAACGGGACCATACCATATTCTCTCTCTGTCTCCGCTGCGTGCTCTCTTTTTGTGCCTGGCTTCTTTTGCTCAGCGTTAAGAGTTATGAGACTCATTTGTGTTTTGCATGTCTCATTATGTCTTCCTTTTTATTGTGGAAAAGCAGCTCAAAGGGTGGCCCAGGGACCCCTGGGGGTCATCGAGACCCTATTGGGGTGGCGCTCACCAGATCAAAACTATTTTCATAATAATGCTAAGATAGAATCAGCCTTTTCTTCCATTCCCTGGCCAGCCCTCAGTGGGTTTTTCCAGAGGCTTCAAGACGCACCTCAGCAGACCAAATGAACCCAGTAGCCGCTATGGGGACCCGGCTGTCTTTTATTCGGTCTGACACTAAAGAGATTTGCAAGACTTTATTTATTTATTTTTTTTTAAGATTTTATTTATTTATCTGAGAGAGAGAATGAGATAGAGCATGAGAGGGGGGAGGGTCAGAGGGAGAAGCAGACTCCCCGCCGAGCAGGGAGCCCGATGCCGGACTCAATCCCGGGACTCCAGGATCATGACCTGAGCCGAAGGCAGTCGCTTAACCAACTGAGCCACCCAGGCGCCCGAGATTTGCAAGACTTTAAACAGTGCTGCTCTTCTCATCAACTTCTTTCATCTGGGAAAATACAGTTATTTTTTCATGTGGAAATATATCGTTTTATGTTAATATGTCATGGGTTTATTTCAAATGAACTGAGAAATGCGTTATATATTTTTTATTCCTCAGTTTTAGATTTTATTTTTATTTATTTTTTTAAAGATTTTATTTATTTATTTGACAGAGAGAGAGAGACAGCGAGAGAGGGAACACAAGCAGGGGGTGTGGGAGAGGGAGAAGCAGGCTTCCCGCCGAGCAGGAAGCCCGACTGGGGGCTCGAGCCCAGGACCCCGAGATCATGACCTGAGCCGAAGGCAGACGCTTAAAGACTGAGCCACCTAGGCGCCCCTTATTCCTCGGTTTTAGATTTTAATATGGTAAATGCAGTAGAGACCACTGATGTAAACAGGTGCTCTTTGGGTCTTGGATGACTTTTAAGAACGTAAAGGGGTCATGAGACCAACAAGTTTGGACCCGTCTCTGGGCAGGAATGATCTGCTCTGGATGGGTCTTTGAGTAGCTTCCGGTTTGGGGCTATTGTGAGGATGTGCTCTGAACGTTCTTCTCATCTTCTCCCTGAAATAAGCACGCGTTCCTGTTGGGTGTGGACCGAGGAATGAAATGGCTGGGTTATATGATAGGCACGCATGCACCTTTTAACAATACCACCAAATGGTTTCCTAGAGGGGCTGGAGTACCTTACGTGCTCACCAGCCATGTGCGAGTTAACACTTAGAACTGTCAGACGTTCATTTTAGCCGTCTGGTGGGACACAGAGGTATTGCTGTGAGGTTGTAATTTCCATTTGCCTGGCAACTGATGAAACAGTGCCCTGCGTCATGCATTGATGGGCCGCTTCTGAAATGCCTGTATAAGTCTTCTGCGACCTGGGCAGATTTCAAAGCAATGTGATGTTTCACAATCCCAAAGGATGGGCTAAGGGAGACCACTCTCCCTGCCCTGGGGACCAACCCGTGGGACCCGAGGCTGGCACTCCGGGCTCCGGATGATCAGCAGCCCCTGGGCCCAGCCTCCCATCTGAGCAGGTGCTCTGACAGGTGAGGCCTGAAGGCTGATTCCCACTTTGTGGGTGGCCAAGGAGATAATCCTATTTACAGGTGGGCAGACTGAGCCTGAAGGGTGGGGAGGAAAGTGCCCGCCCCCCCCCCCCCAGCACACAGCTGACAAGCCTGAGGCCCACCACTCCCAACTGCTCAGACACTGCACTGAGTGAAAGCCAGGCTTTAAACCCAGACTCACGTGGCTCCACATCGGTTCTGGGAAGACTCCCCCAGCTCCGTGGGGTTCACCCTTGCTCTGCAGCCCCTGATGGTTCCCCTGTCCAGTGGGAACAAGGAGCTGGGGTGGATGCCACCTTGCCCAACACGGGAGGTGGAGAAAACCTGGGTTTTAAGGACAGTTAGATCCTGAACTAACCAACTCAGCAATAATGTGATCCCTGAAGCATCTGCAAACACTGTTGGGTACTCCCAAGCCGGACCTCACTGATTCCTGCGGCAATCACAGGTCTTTGGCCCTTTCCATAAAACCACACCCCACCTCTGCCCTGTGTGTGTGTCTCTCTGCCCCTCTGCCATTCACTCGGCCCTTCATCCATCCCTTTATTAAGCACCTACTGTGTGCTGAGACTGTCCCAGACAGACAAGGTCCCAGCCCTCCCGGAGCTCACGACCTGCGAGAGGGGCGGAGGAGAGACAAGACGTTGGTAAGAGTTTTGCAGAAAATAAAGCAGTGCGAGTGAGCTAGGGAGCTACGGGGTGCAGGGGGAGGCCCCCCACAGTCTAACCCACTCCCTTCTGCTGCAGTTGAGGACCTGGGCGGCCCTTGAAAAACACGGAGATTCTTTCCTCTCTACATCTCCCCCGGCATTCAATCATTGAACAAATGAATATTGATTTCCTCTTTATAGCTCTCCTCTCTCTCCCTTTGTCTCCCAGCCGTTTGATCTCCCCCAGTGTCTGTCACACACCTTCCCGCCCCCGGCTGCCCCAGGACCCTGTCTCCTGCGGGGCCTCGTGACCTCTGGTCTCCTCTGGGCTCCTTTCCTGCGCTTGGCTAGTTTGGGGACAGGAAGAGGCCTGCGGGACAGAAGGGGACTGAGTGGTTAGAGGCCAGATGGCACAGAGCTGGGCACAGAATGCATTTTCTTCGAGTGGTGGCCCGAGTTGAGGCTTTGATCTTCCCACGCTGAGCTGAGGCTCCCGCGCTTGGGGGGGGCGGGGGGCGGGGCCGAGGGGCGGGGCCTCCTGCTGCCGGGGGCGGGGCCTCCTGCTGCAATCCTTCCCTGCTCCCAGCGGTGCAGGTGGTGAGAGCAGGTTACACAGGGGATAGTGGTATTTCCCTCATCCTCTTTTTTTTTTTTTTTTTTAATTGAGGCACGATTTACATGGATAAAATGCACCCATTTTATTTTATTTTATTTTATTTATTTTTTTATTTATTTGCGAGAGAGAGAATGAGAGAGAGCACGAGAGGGAGGAGGGTCAGAGAGAGAAGCAGACTCCCTGCTGAACAGGGAGCCCGATGTGGGACTCGATCCCAGGACTCCAGGATCATGACCTGAGCCGAAGGCAGTCGCTTAACCAACTGAGCCACCCAGGCGCCCCAAAATGCACCCCTTTTAAATGATCAGTTTGATGCATTTTGACAAACTGGTGCTCTCATGTCATCACCGTGCCTCTGGAGAGACACAATATTGCACTGCCCGGAGTTTCCCTCAGGCCACTTTGCAGTCCGTACCCCCTCTCCACTCCAGGTCTTATCATCTTGACCGTTTTGGTGGGCGTGTTGTGGCATGCCATTGTGGTTTTAATTTGTGTCTCCCTGATGACAAATAATGTTGAGTATTGTGTGTGTTTGGCTCATCGGCTATCAGGATGTCTTTTATGAAGTGTTTCTTCCAGTGGTTTGATTATTGAGTTGAAGGAGTCTTCTGTGTTCTGGATATAAGGTCTATACCATCTATAAGTTCTGCAAATGCTTTCTAACAGACCGTGCCGAGCATTTTCTTGTACTTAAGGATATTTTTTGAAGAGTAGCATTTTCTAGTTTTGATCACATCTAATTTATTTTTTTTTAAAGATTTTTATTTATTTATTTATTTGACAGAGAGAGCGAGAGCAGGAACACAAGCAGGGGGAGTGGGAGAGGGAGAAGCAGGTTTCCCGCCGAGCAGGGAGCCCAATGCGGGGCTCGATCCCAGGACCCTGGAATCATGATCTGAGCCGAAGGCAGATGCTTAACGACTGAGCCACCTGGGTGCCCCGATCACATCTAATTTATTGATTTTCTATTTCATGGTGATTGCCTTCTGTGTCCTGTTTAAGAGACTTTTGCTTATCCCGAGGTCAAGAAGAATATATCTCTGTTTTTTGTTTTTCCCCACCCCTAGGAGCGTTATACTTTTGCTTTTTCACATTTAGGACTGTGATCTCTCTCAAATTAATTTTTGTGTATTGTGATTGAGGTTCTTTCTTTTATTTTTTCTTATGTGGATATTCCATTGTTCAAACATGATGTATTGAAGACTTCCCTGTTGACTTGCTTTGGCATTTTTGTCAAAAAATCAATTAATCATAAAGTTTTTGACCAATTTCTGAACTGTGTATTCTGTCCCATTGATTGATTTGCTTGTCCTTATGCAATATCGTGCTGTCTTGATTACTGTAGCATTGCAGTAAGTCTTGAAGTCAGGTAATATAAGTTTCCAGCTTTTTTTTTAAGATTGTTTTGATATTCTAGATTCTTTAAATTTTCATAGAGATTTTTGAATCGGGTTGTCGGTTTCTACAAAAACACACTTTTGAGAGGTTTTGGTTGGGATTGCAGTGACTCACGATTAGTCTGAGAATAATTCACGTATCTTAACAACATGGAGTCTCCGAATCCCTGGTTTATTTCACTCTTGACTTGGGTCTCCTTTAATGTCTCCCAGCAGAGCTTTGATGTTTGTAGAGGGACAATTAGCTGAAAGAAGAGATGACAGGATTTAGGGATGGGTTGGCTGTGGGACGAGTGTGAGGAAAAAGGGAGTGGGCAAGGCTAAATGACAAAATCTCCTCTTGAGTCTCTAGGTGGAGATGAGAAAGAAAATGACTTCTCCTGGGGGGATCCAGCTCAGAAGAAGGGCCTAAATGTGGACTCAACTGTCCCCCAGGGCCATGTGCATGACCTTCTGAGACCCACCTCTGCACACCCTCCCACCCTGGGGGGGCCTGACAGGCAGATGGGTGCACAGTCCCAGGAGGAAGTGATGTGGAGAAGTTGATACTTTTCTTCCATGGGGCCGTAAGGACCCTCTCTCGCTCTCCCTGCTCAGCCTCCTTTCCTTCCCTGCTCTGGTGGGCCAGGACGGTCTGTTAACAGCACTGGATTGTCCCATCAGTAGCGTCCTGACTGGTCACTGAGGGTCAGACAGCCCCTCCCTCTCTCCCTGTCACCCCTGGTTCTTCAAGCTAATGAGACCTGCCCTGATTCCTGAGCCAGGCTGCTGGCCTTAATCCCCCCCCGGCAGGGGGTTCGTGCGGGTGGAGAAAGAAAGAGCCCCTTATGATGAGACACAATGACCCAGCCACAAGGCAGGATTACCACCATCACACGCGTGTATGTACGTGTGCGAGGATGTGTGCGCGTGCGTGTGCATGCTCGGGTGTATGGCGAAATAGAACAGACCCAGGGAGGGAGATGGAGACAAGGACAATCACAAGTACAGAGTGAGAGAGGCTACCAAGATAGGGAAAAAGCAGAATTGGAGGGAAAGTCGGGAGAAAGAAATCGAGAAGCAGAGCATCAAATGAGGTGTTGGCGAAAAAGAGAGAGAAACAGGACCAGAGCTTGGAACTTGGGAGGTTGGATAAAGAAGCACAGAGGTACGGGGGTACGCTGGAGTTGCAGGGACAGGTGGACAGACAGGGAGACAGGGACAGAGAGACACAGGTGCCCAAAGCAAAACAGAGACAGAGTCACAGGGAGAGAAAGGGAATGAGAGATCCGAGAACAAGAGACCAAGGCAGAAATGCAAGGAAATCAATCGAGACAGGGACGGAGGGGCACAGGGTTGGAGAACGAGGTGGGGGGCACACATGTGAAGCAGCAGGAATGGCATAGCTGGGGGCCCAAGGGAGAGAGAAACTGAGGCACAGAGATCCCAGACAAAGACCAGTAGAGCAAGTAGGAGAAGCTGATGTCCGTTAGAGACAGAAAGTTTGGAGACCAGAGTGATAGAGGCCGAGGCCGACAGAGAGAAAAGGGGAAACTGAGCCAGAAGCCACGAACAATGGGGCCAGACAGGTTTGAATAAGTCGGCAGACAGAATGCTGGGGAGAAAAGGGGTGACCCAGGAGGCGAGGCAGAAAGCCTTGCACCCCTTATTTTTCAAATGATCTCTCAGCAACACCCAGCATTTCTCTCCTTCCTCTTCGATGGGATGCCAAAGCGGGAGGGACACCAGTTAGACCTCAGGAAGAACTTCCCTGAAGAGTGGGGGCTCCTGGTCACAGGCAGGAGGTGGGGCTTCCTGTCCCCATCAGCCCTAATTGCCAAGATGTCTTGGGGAGGAGAGGGGGGATTAGGCAGACGGGTGCCCCTCCCCCTCCCAGCCAATGTCACCTCCTGGCAACCAGTCAAGTCCCCCACCCGGGGCCAGGATTACCCTCTGAGATCCAGGCCACCGCAAATGACATCACTCCCAGCCAGGGCTTAAAATCGCCCCATGTGAGGGGACCCGTTTCCTTCAGCCTCTGCCACCTGCCAGGAGAGCCCCGTCCCACTGTTTCTGAAGGTGAGTGTCTGCAAGAGTGGCAGAGGGGACGGAGGGAGGGGGAGTGAGAGAGGGGAGACTCAGTTCTCAGTTCTCAGGCGCCAAGAGGAAGGGATGTGTGATGTTTGCTGCAGGGTCCTCTAGGGAATGGCGTTTCCATCCTGGTGTCTGAGGTGCAGGGTGTCTGTGAGCGCAGCAGGAGGGAGTGAGGGTGGACAGGGCATGGGGGAATGCCTGGGGTGCCTAGTTATTTGTTGAGTAGATGCTGAATGACAGAAATAGAATGCAAGAACCACTGGCCTGCAGCAGGAGGGAGGAAGGGTAGACTCTGGGGTGGCCCGACGGGGCCGGGAATGCCGAGATTCTCGGCTCACATGCTGGTGGAGTGATTACCTGGGGGCCTCCCTACTCTAGAGACTCCTGCTTCCCCAAGTCCCATCTGGGTCAGGAGCATGTATAGTTCAGCTCCTTGTCCCACCGGATGGCGGAGCTCATGGGGGCGACACAGACAAGGCAAAGGAGGACCTTGAACGTGGCTGATCTGGGGGAGTCTTGCCAGGGCTGATGTGGGGCCCCTGAGTCTGGGCTTAAAGCCTACCTTTTACTCACTGTGTGGCCTTGGGCCATTCATGTGACCTCCCTGGGCCTCACTTTCCTAGTCTGCTAAAGTGGTGACAATGACAAGTTGCCATGAAGAGCCACTGGGACCCCATGTCACAGGCCTGGCCTGCAGTAAGCCCAGGAGAGGGAGCTGGCTTCATCCTGCTTTGGGGGGATCGGGGGCACAGTTGGGGGTCGAGAGCAGGGGACTCTACTCTCTGAGCCTCGGTTTCCTCCTCTGTGAAGCGAGGATCATAGTAGAACCTACCTTGGAGGAAGTTTTATCGGGATGATTGTTCCCTGAGATCTTGTACTCGAGGCGCAGTTGGGGGATCATGACTGGAGGTCCTTATGGTTGTCAGCTGCCTGACTGGGGGTGGGTACCTTCCTCTGTACCCTTCAGGCTCGGTTTCCCCACCTCTAGAATGGGATCATCTCCTTGACTTACCCACAAGGTGGGTGTGAGCCTTCAGGCCTTCCCTGTCAGAGCACCTGCTCAGGGGGAGTCTGGACGCAGTGGCTGCTGAACCTCAGGAGCCCCAAGCGCCAGCCTCGGCTTCCACGGGTTGATCCCCAGGGCAGGGAGAGTGGTCTTCCTCAGCCCACCTTTGGGACAATGAAGCATCATTGCCTTGAACTTCACCCACAGGATGATGACAGGGTTGCTGTCAGGCTGACTGTAAATTCTCAACAAAAGGTAGACATCCTAACTCTTGCTGTCTGTGCTTCTTGGGATGGGAGACCAAAGCCTGTGTAGAGTGGGCAAGTCCCGAGGCCGTGATCTCACTAGCTGTCTCATCTTGTTGCCAGAGAAAAATTTCAGTGGATGTCCGACATTATTTTTGTTATTATTCTCTGTGGACGTCTTGTCCACAAAGCCCTTGTGGGTTGTCTGAGGAAGCCGGCAAACGCTCAATCCTGGAGGTCATTGTCATGACCAGCTGCTTGGTCTTGGGTGAGCACCTTCCTCACCCCAGGCTCAGATTCCCTGTCTGTAGGGTGGATCACCCCAGTGCAGAATGCTGGGCTCTCCTGGAAGGCCAACCGCTTAGCCTGGTAAACCCGGCGCAGAGTCGATGGGGAAGACAATGAACGTGGATGCTCTCGTTCCAGGCTCTGCACCTGGTCCCTAGCAGGGCAGTGCCACACGTCTCCCTGTTTTGGGGGAGCTCCCTTGGAGAAGAGGGAGAGGACAGAGGGAACCCAGGCTGGGTGCCGGGAGAACAGCCTTCAGGAGCCTCCAACCCAGGGTTGGAATCCCGGGTCCCCACAGTCTGTGTGTGACCCTGGGCAAGTAATGGTGCCTGAGCCTGAAGACATTCCCATCTGTGAAATGGGAGCATAACAGGAATGCTGAGTCTGCCTCCCAAGGCTCTGTTGACATAAGGGCGTCCCGCATAGAGAAGGCTTGCATGTGAGTTAGCCCTAGCCATGTAACGAGCCACATGAAAACTTAACTGCTTAAAACAACAAACACTTATGGTCTCATACAGTGTCTGAGGGACAGGGATCCGGGGCGGCTCCACTGGATGATTCGGGCTCAGGTCTCCTCGCACTGTTGTATGTAGTCCGATGTCAACCAGGGCTGAGTCCTTGGAGGGGTTGCCTGATGCTTTGGAACTGACCTTCCACGGGGGGCTTGGTCCCATGGCTGTTGGCGGGACGCCTCAGTTCCTGGCCCCCTGGATGCACCCCCCCCACGATCCCAACCGGCTCCCCCCAGAGCAGCGCCAGCCTTGGAGGTCACCCTGTCATTTATGCAGTGCCGAATGGGGGGCCTATGACAGCCCTGCTCTGTGGGAGGGGACAACACAAGGGGGTGACTACCAGGGGAAAGATTATTGGGGGCTTCCTAGAACGCCCATCAGGTCTTCGGATTTAAAGCGGCTTTTTGCTTTTAGTGTAACCACCAGCACTGAGCTTCCCCATGACCTTCCTGGCCAGGCCCTACATCATCTGATTCGCTCTCCACCCGGATCGCTCTGCTCCAGTCACATTGGGCACCTGGTTTCCTCCTCCAACGAGACAAAATGATCCCAGCCTCTGGGCTTTGCAGCTGCTGTTCCCTCTGCCTGGAGGCATCTTCCCACGGTGACTGAGCCCATCGCTTTTCGGCCCCAGGGTCCCATCCTCACAGAGAGACCTTCCCTGACCATCCGTCTAGATGAGCTGTCTTACCCTCGCCCCAAACCCCGTCACTATCCCGTTACCCCATTTCATTTTCCCAGAGGTTCAATCCCATGAGAGCAGTGATGCTGTGTGCCTCATTTCTTGCTACATCCCCACCTCCTACAGCCAGGTGGAATCTCAAACATTTTTCTTGGAGGGGCAGTAGGACCCCAGTTTATGATAAATATAACACCATCCCCCAAGTGAGGGATGAGAAGGAGAGGCTAGTGGGAGCAGGAGGGGGGAAGGAGCTAAAGCAAAGGTCTTCTGTTTTCTACTTTTACTTATTTCTGAAATACTGGTGTGTGTTTGAGAGAGAGACAGATAGACAGACAGAGACAGAGAGAGAGAGACAGAAAGAAGGAGAGAGAGAAATCCAGGTTAGCGCATAGGATGGCTCCCCAGGGAAGTTATGCTTGAGCTGGAGCCTGCAGGAAGAGAAGGGGTTAGCTATGACAGGGACCGGACAAGAGGCATTCCTGGCCCAGGGAACGGCTTATGCACACACCCAGAGAGGCTGGGAGGCTCCCCGAGGCCATCTTAGTGGGGGCGATAGGGAGCCCCGGAAAGGCTCTCATGGTTTTTTGTTTTGTTTAGATTTTATTGTTGCCTTTGTTTTTGAAAAGCTTATATGTCCGTACGGTGACAGAGCAGTCCAAACTGTAAAAACAAGGCTTGGATATAGGACACCTCTCCAGAGGGCCTCACTTCTAGTGGTATCCTCTGTCCTTCCTGGAAATTTTCTGTGCATATATATATATATATATACACGCTACACGCTAACCTGGATTTCTCTCTCTCCCTCCTTCTGTCTCTGTCTGTCTGTCTCTCTCTCTGTGTCAAATAAATAAATAAAATCTTCAAAAAAAGTGTAATTTTAACAAAAAGAATTTTTTAAAAAAAGATTTTACTTGACAGAGAGAGCATGAGCAGGGAGAGCGGCAGGCAGAGGGAGAGGGAGAAGCAGACTTCCCGCCGAGCAGGGAGCCCGATGTGGGGCTCGATCCCAGGACCCCGAGATCATGACCTGAGCTGAAGGCAGAGACTTAACCGACTGAGCCACCCAGGCGTCCCTAATTTTAACAAAATTGGAAAACCTGACTCTCAGACACATACATAATAAGCCCTGATCAAATATTATTTAGGTTATTAAATGAGGAAACCAGCAGTTTCAAAGGGGGAAAGTCAAGGAACAGTGCCTAATACGGTTCTTCAGGGAACGTGCAGAAAACAGAAAGGAAACTGGGCAACAGGGCAGCAAATCCTCTGTAACCTTGAGGTCATCCTTTCTGCGGAGACAAATCACTTGCCACCAAACTTCTTGCAAGTTACCCTTTACCTTATCAGAGTCCGGAGGCTGATCCATAGCAAATAGTAACCCGAATAGAGATCCGGTCCCTTAGAAAATGAAATAACCCTTGGGCTGGGAGGGGTTCTGTTAAACAGGCTCCCAGGATGATCTAGAAATGACACACCGTCTCCTCTTATTGCCAAGCGTAGGATCACTTCTCTTAACTATTTACTAGAGAGCTGTAAAAATCAGTTCGCGGCGGCCTTATACTTTTTAGTGACTTGATGGAGTTCCCTTGAATGCATGTGACATCATCTACTTGCATAATTTACTTACCACCTCCCCTTTGGTGGACACAGAGGCTGCTTCCACATTTTGGCGATTGTACACGCGCGCATTGGAAATCCTCGTGCAGAGCCTGTGCAAACATCCGCTTGCAAACTGCGAGGGGCGCCCCCTGCTGCTCGCTGCGCGGCCCTGACCGTGGTGTCAGGTGCTGGTTTAAGGAGCTGCTGATACGCACCTTGCATTTACCCGCCCAACCACCTAAAGATGTAAATGCTATTTGCATTCCCATTTTCCCTCGAGGGGACGGAGGCGCCCCGAAGGCAAATTGCCCCGGGGAAGCGGGGGGTGGGGAGAGGAAAGATGGCATTTCACTTTGATCAATGCTTCCAGTTTATTCCGATGCATGGATGATGCTCGCTCCTTGCCGCTCCTGACCGGACACGGGAACCCCTGCTTCTCCGCACCCAGGCTGGCTCTGGGGCTAACGGACCTCTTTTATCTTTTTTTTTAAAATTTTTATTGTTATGTTAATCACCATACATTATATCATTAGTTTTTGATGTTGACCTCTTTTATCTTTGCCCACCTGATGAGTCCCACGTGGTCGTGGAAGATCATCCTTCACTTGTTTGCATGCTACTCTGCCATCCCAGTTTGTCCGGGACTCTTCCCGTGTTTGTGGGGGAAATGCCCGCATCTCTAGAAACCGCCCTGTCCCAAGCAGGCCGGGACAGCGGGTCACCCTGCTGTCCGTGATTCTGTGCGAGGCTGGACATCTTTTCTGGGGCCTAGGATTCGCATTACACTGTCAGCTGCTGTTGCAGACGGGGTCTCGGGGAAGCTTTGCCCACTTTAAGCAGAAGGCCATTTTATAGGCGTGGAAACTGAGGCACAGAGAGATAGGTGCCCAAGGTCACACACCTAAGAAGAGCCTGGAGCAGGACTTGGACCTGGGCTGCCGGGCACCACGCCGTACCTGGAGAGTGATTGAGCGCCCCTTCCTCTCTTGCAGGCCCACAGACCTGGGCCGCGGTGTCCCCGAAGATCATGATGGCGTATATGAACCCGGGGCCCCACTACTCGGTCAACGCCTTGGCCCTGAGTGGTCCCAGCGTGGATCTGATGCACCAAGCTGTGTCCTATCCAAGTGAGTACCGTCCTTCTCCTGACCCCCCAAGCTCTCGGGGGCCCCTCGGGGTCCCTTATTCTCAGGAAGAAGCTGGGAACTTACCGGGGTGATATTGGAGTCACACACCAGCTATATGTAGTCCTTTGCAATCTGCCAAATACTTCTGCACGTCACTGAGGGGTGCAGGAAAGCGCCATCTCCCCCTCGCCCCCCAGGTTTGGTAGGGGTGTTCATAGCAATTTAGGAAGTGGTTCCTTTTAGCTGGACCTGTCTCTCTTCTACACCAGAAGGCGCTGAGTACTCTCAATGGCGTGTTTCAACTGAACATGTCTTTGTGCGTAAGAAATTTTAGAAAGGGGATAAAAACCAAACTCATACACCTGCTTACAGGACTAAGGCCAGTTCTCGGGGTGAGGCATGAGACCCAAGATGACGGGCCAAGAGGGGCCCCATTTCCCAGGGGGGACAGAGTGAGGTCTACAAGATCAGGGAGTAGGTGCACCCTTCTTTTGGGAAGATGCACCCCCAGAAAGGGCTTCTCGGCATCCCGCTGGACATCAGGGCTTCCCGCCCGCGGACAAAGAGACTGGGAGGTCCGGGTCTCCGGATGGTCCCGTTATCCTGTCCCTGCCTTAGGCGCCCCGAGAAAGCAGCGGCGGGAGCGGACCACCTTCACCCGGAGCCAGCTGGAGGAACTGGAGGCCCTGTTTGCCAAGACTCAGTACCCGGATGTGTATGCTCGAGAGGAGGTGGCTCTGAAGATCAACCTGCCCGAGTCCAGGGTTCAGGTGGGGTGCTCGGGGCCCTGGGCCCCTTCCTGCCCGTCCTGGGACCCAGACTGAAGGGAGGGGGAGTAGTCATAGAGTAACATAGAGACATAACAAAGTCATGTATAGCCCTCGTGATGCTTCACCCCCATTACTGCCCCGTACCCCTCCTCCTACCCTCTTTGCCAGCCACACCTGCTGGTTCTTACCTAACACGCCGGCCAAGCACACTCCGGCCCCAGGCCCTTTGCACTCTCTGTTCCTTCTACCTGAAAGGTTTATTCCCCATCACTTTGCTCAAGTCTTTGTTTATTAACCAATCAGGTCACCGTGTCCGTCAATGGGACCTAGACGGACCCTCACATTTAAAGTCACAATGTCCCCTGACGCCCTACCCTGCTGCCCCCTCCTCCCGCCCCCGCTGGTTCTTCCAAAGTATCGATCACCTTCTAAAATACTATGCAATGTACTCACTGTTGATTTCTAACCTGTCGCTCTCAACAAGAATGTCGGCTCCACGGAGGCATCCCCAAGGTCGTAGCTCGTGCGTGTGTCTTAATTGATTGCTGGCTAAGTGTGCAAACGTGCGTTTGTATGACTGTATGTGTGTATGTGTGATCGGATGGATGCACGTGTGTGTGCGCACGATTGTACACACAACTGCATGTGTGATTATTTGTACGTACGTATGATTGTGCGTGTGTGTGTATAATTGCGGATATGAATGATGGGATGGATGGATGGATAGATGGTCGGATGGACGGACAGGGCGCCCCAGGACCGACTGCAAGGCGGGGAGCTGTGACTCGGGTGTGCTTCACCAATTAACACCATCATTGCAGGGCAGCGTGGGGGCTCTCTGGGGCCCCCTCCCCACTCACGCACGCCATCTCCCCCTCGCCCCCCAGGTTTGGTTCAAGAACCGCAGAGCTAAATGTCGCCAACAACGCCAGCAACACAAACAGCAGCTGCAGCCCCCGGGCGCGCAGACCAAGGCTCGTCCTGCCAAGAGGAAGGCAGGCCTGTCGCCGAGATCCTCCTCCGACGTCTGTCCGGACCCCCTGGGCATCTCAGACTCCTACAGCCCCCCTCTACCCGGCCCCTCAGGCTCCCCCACTGCGGCTGTGGCCACCGTGTCCATCTGGAGCCCGGCCTCAGAATCCCCCTTGCCAGAGGCCCAGCGGGCGGGGCTGGTGGCCTCCGGGCCTCCTTTGACCTCCGCGCCCTACGCCATGACCTACGCCCCCGCTTCTGCTTTCTGCTCTTCCCCCTCAGCCTATGGGTCTCCGAGCTCCTATTTCAGTGGCCTGGATCCCTATCTTTCCCCCATGGTGCCCCAGTTGGGGGGCCCGGCTCTCAGCCCCCTTTCCGGCCCATCCGTGGGGCCCTCCCTGGCCCAGTCCCCCACCTCCCTGTCGGGCCAGAGCTATGGCACGTACAGCCCTGTGGACAGCTTGGAATTCAAGGACCCCACAGGCACCTGGAAGTTCACCTACAACCCCATGGATCCTCTGGACTACAAGGATCAGAGTGCCTGGAAGTTTCAAATCTTGTAGAGGATACTCTTCTGCGTCTCGTCTCAACCTGCCCCGGGACGGGCCTCCCTGGGAAAGCCTCGGAGCTGGCTTTCCCTCCAAAGGCTGTGGCTTTTCTCACCACAGTCCCTCCCACCCCACCCCAGGGACTCCTTGCTTTCCGGCGGGTAGTGGGGGGGCCTGGGGGGGCGGCTCAGTAGGTCTTAGTGACCCTCAACCCAGCTGCCATTGTAAATCACGAGCCCCAGACTCCAGAAACTGGTGCCGAGAATGTGCCCCGAGACGAAATTAAACCACACTCGCAGTTGATATGAGGGTACTGGTGAGGTCAGCCTCGGGATGCCCTTGAACAGAGAGACAGGTAGGGAGGCTCAATTCCGTACCTTCCTTAGCATATGGCTAGAGATCCTTCTAGAAAATCCAAAGACAGACTTTTAAGCAGCCCCACCATGGAAGCTTAGACCAACTGTATACAGTTCAATTAAAAAAATCCATTTGGGGATGTTATAGGTTTCACACGTCAGGTTTTATATGGTAGGTTTAGGGGGCTCTTTGATATATATATATTTTTTTTTTCTTCTTCTTCTTCTTCTTCTTCTTAGATTTTTCTTAAAGACATTTCTTCATTCATGCATTCTTTCAGAATGGGCACATTTGGTGGGAGAATGGAAGGCAAGCTGCCTGTTTCATGTCTTTTTTCTCCTTTTGTTTTAGGATTTTCTAAAGGTGAATTTCACCCAAGCGTTGGAGGAACTGAGGTAGTTGCAATTGGGGCCGATTGTGGGCCCCAACTCTAGCTGTGGGTATTTCGAAAAAGAAGAGGAGGTGGCAGGCTTCCCATCTGTAAATAGGCAAGAGATGGGGGTCAGGGGAGAGAAGTGAATTTGGAGGAAGCCCCACATTTCAAATACACAGTTCCTCTCTTAGATTCTGTTTCCTGTTCCCATTGCGGGGATTGGACCAGAGAGCCTGGCCTGAGGGATTTTCCCTGGGGCAGCGCCATCTTTCTTCCCATGCAACTTGACCCCCAGCAACAGAGACAAGCCCTGAGAGAATTTTAAGAAGGAGTCAAGCATGTTGACACTCTTGGAAGTTTGGTGCTTTGGCCTTGCTTCCTCAGTCTGAATTTTTCTTTTGTTTTTGGCCCTGGGGGAGACAGAAGCCATGAGCCTTTCACTGGGGGGCTTCACAAGTTAGCAGGAAGTAAGGCGGGAAGGTGGCGGTGTGCTGGTATGTGGGAACCACTAGCCCTCCAAAGAAGAGGAAAAGCCCTGATTTTAGCATTTGCCAGTTTCCATGGTGCAAATTCTCCCACTATGGCTGATTTCTAGGCGCCGATCTGAGGTCAGGGACTCAGAGCCCGATGCATGCCATCTGCGCTCATGGGCTGGTAGGAGCTAGCTCCAGGTCCTCGGTGCAGGAAGGGATGTCAGGAGACCTCAGATGGTTTTTCCGGGTCCAGGCCGGAAGAGGTCCACACAGCCTAGACCCCCGAGACCCCTGAGGAAATACTGCCATCACTAGAACCCACAAGGAAGGTTTACTCAGCACACCTTGTGACTATCTCTCATGGGCCTGAGTCATGCTGGTCTCTGGGACGTTAGACTCAGGAGTGGCTCAGAGTCCAGTGTGGGACACGAAGGATAAGCAGAGGAGGACAGCGCATGCTGGGGTGGGGGTTGGAAGGTCCAGGCAGAATTCGTAGAGGTGAATCTGTTCAGGAGCTTCCGGCTTCCTTTCCCGGGGCCAGCCTCCTGAACTTTGGGGATGGCAAAGGTTCTACTTCCTAAAGCCAGGACGAGTGACAAGGGGGAGAAGGAAGCGGCCGGGAGCCCCCCTCATTCTGTGTCTCTTTTCCCACTCACTGGGACTCCAGTCTCCTTCCCTCCAGGCCACCCACAGAGTGACAATGATTAAAATGCTGAATCCTGCTTAAAGTCTGGGTGGTTTTTATTTTTTTTAAATTTCTGAGGAGGGGCCGACTAGGGGAGGTGGAAAAAGAGGTCGCTCTGTCCCTCCAACCCCCCTGCCCCCTGTCTCTGGGGACATGGGTCGGTCCACGTGCTTTCTTTGTCTGGTCACTGTCTTTTCCTTGGTATCTCCCTAAAGCCAATTAAGCAGAGACATGGGCTCCAGATGCCAACTTCCACCTGCTGTGACTTCGCCGAGCCCCTGAGTTCCCCTCTGCGAGGAGGGGGAGGGGGTGGCCACGCTTCCTGCCTTAGTGGCCCATGGAAGGACACAGGCCCTCCCTGTCAGCCAGCCTCGGGTCCCCCCCATGTCCCTCTCACCTCTGTTTCTCTCTTTCTTTTCCTTCTGACTGTCCCTCAGACTCCCAGGTCCCCATTTCTCTTTGCTGGATTTGTACCTTTTTCTTTCTCTTTCTTCTCTTTTCTTTGCCCATTTTTCTGTTTCTCCAAATGTAAGTCACTGTTGTCTGCTTCTGTCCCTCAGTCCCGGAGTCCCAGGTTAAGATTTGTGTGTGTGTGTGTGTGTGTGTGTGTATGTTGTGTGTGGGGGTGTGTGGTGGGGGGGGCACAGGGCTGGTGGGGTCAGACACACTTGTTGTCCGAGCCTGGGTCGGCCACTTCTGGTCCCAGGATCCCGGGTGATTCATTTTTCCCAGCTTCAGCTTCCCCTCCTCTAACACGGAGAAAACTTACCTCGAGAGAACGAAATGAGATCCTTATATTAAGTACCTGAACCTCTGGTCCGTGGTAAGTGCCCAATAAACATTTATTTTTGTGGTAAAACACACAGCACATAAAATTGGCCATTACTATCATCTTTTTTAAAAAAGATCTTTTTTTTTTTTAAGTAATCTCTACACCCAACTCAGGGCTCGAACTGACCACCTCAAGATCAAGAGTTGCACGCTCTCCTGACTGAGCCAACCAGGTGCCCCCATTATTATGACCTTAAAGTGTGCAATTCAGTGATTTTAAGTACATTCACAGAGGAAAAGGCCACATAGTGTAGGATTCCATTCATATGAACTGTCCAGAAGAGGCAGATCCATAGGGAGGAAAAGCAGGGTTGTGGTTGCCCAGGGGCTGGCTGGGAGGGAGGGAATGGGGAGTGACTGCTTAAGAGGTACATTAGGTGACAAAAAAGTAGCAACCCAGTAATTCCACCTCTGAGTATATACCCCAAGGAACTGAAAACAGGTGTTCAAGCAAAAACTTGAGGGTTCCTGTTCATTGAAGCATTATTTGCAATAAGCAAAGGACAGAAACAAGCCAAACAGCTATCAACTGTTGAATGGATAAACAAAATGTGGTTGGGCCATCCAATGGACTTTTTTTTTTTTTTTAAGATTTTATTTATTTATTTGACAGAGAGAGAGAGAGAGAGCGCACAAGCAGGGGGAGTGGGAGAGGGAGAAGACTCCCTGCTGAGCAGGGAGCCCAATGCAGGACTTGATCCCAGAACCCTGGGATCATGACCTGAGCTGAAGGCAGACACTTAACCAAATGAGCCACCCAGGCACCCCATCCAGTGGATTCTTACTTGGCCACAAAAGGGAGAAGTTTATTTATATTTTCTTAATAATCTTTACACCCAACATGGGGCTCAAACTCATAACCCCGAGATCAAGAGTCACATGCTTTTCCAACTGAGCCAGCCAGGCACCCCGGGTGTATTCTATATCTTGATTACAGTGGTGGTTCCATGGCCGTATATGATTGTCTAAACTCCTCAAACTGTACTGTTCCAATGGGTAGATTTTACAGGATATAAATTATACCTCAATACATTAGAAGGAAAAAAGAAAAATCCACTGAGCATGTACTGTTTGCCAGACACTGGAGAAAGCCAGTCCAAAAACTCTTGATTCTCAAAATAATCCATCAGAGAGATGCTATTTGTATCAGATAGATGCTCTTATTCTCCCCGTTTCACAGATGAGAAAACCAAGGCTGTGGGAGGTCAGGTGACCTGCCCAAGATCCCACAACTAGGAATAGGTACTTGGGTTTCATATTCATCTTGCTGGGCCCTCCAGACACTGCTGGTATTTCTCCCCTCCCCTCCGATTTTGATCCTCCCTCATTCTTCCTTCCTCCGAAGTCTCAAGCTCAGGTGTGCTCATGTCTCACCCCTTACCCCTTTACGTCTGCGTTCTCCCCCCACCCCACCCCTCCTGCTCTCTGAGCCCCTCCCTGGTTGTTTCCTCCGTCCCTGAACAGGACTAATTTAGCAAATGCCCCAATCTTCTTATGATGGTCCAGCCTCAGCAGAATTAGCAGGGATTAGATTCAGATGCATGACCCCCCGGGGGAGGGGCTCTGTGGAGACAAATGAGTTTTATTTATTTTTACAAATATTTTATTTATTTATTTGGGAGAGAGAGCGAGCGAGCACAAGTGGGGATGAGGGGCAGAGGGAGAGGGAGAAGCAGGGAGCCCAGACACGGGGCTCAATCCCAGGACCCTGAGATCATGACCTGAGCCAAAGGCAGACGCCTAACCGACTGAGCCACACAGGCGCCCCCTACAAATAAGTTTTAACTAAGTGATGCCTTCCTCCATGGTAAATCATGTCTAGCACATGCAGTAATAATAAAATCACAGCCAAACTCTTCATCGGGCACTTATGACGTGCCAGGGACCATTAGGCATGTTCCCTGAATTTTGCCCCCCCCCAAACTTCATTACAGCTTCACGCAGTGGGCTTCATCCTCCAGCTCCCCTACTTCATGGGTCAGGAAGGGGTAAGGAACCTTCCCACGGCAAACGGGGTCCAGCCCTAGGTTTCCCGGTGCTTCTCAGAGTAGAGATGGGACAGAGGCTGGGAGGCAAGGATGGAGTGGCTGGGGCCATGCCATGTGCAAACGTGACCTTGGGGATGGTGCTTTCAGCCCCTCAGAGTACAGAGGAGATGAGGGGCAGCAAGAGGGGGTGAAAACAGAGAGGAAAGTGTGCTCCAGGAGGGAGGCACAGAAAGCACAGCAGAGGAAGGGATTAGGCAGGGAAAGAAAAGCCAAGACAGATGCCAGGAGGGGACTTTTGTGCAAAGTATGCCTTCTTCCTTAAGTAGGAGATAGAATTCTCCAATGAAGCATATGGGCCTGGAGTTTTTTTGTAGGAAGGTAATTTATGTGCTTAATTTATTTAACAGATATATCATTGTTCATATTTTAACATCTCTTCTTGGGTCAGTTTCAGAAAGTTGTATTTCTCAAGGCATTTGTCCATTTTTCCCTACGTTGTCAAATTTGCTGGCATACATTTGCTCACGATCTCCTAATTTCCATTTGATTTGTCCATAGCATTAAACGATATATCAGATCCAGATAAGAAGAAAGCCTAAAATCAACCATCTTTAACGTCATCTCAAGAAGTTAGAAATGAGGGAAGAAATAGTAAAGATGAGATCAAAAATTAATAAAATAAAAAATGTACAATAAAAATTAAAAGACATGAGCTGTTTTGTTAAAGGCTATGGAAATCAGTAGCTCCCAAAAACACTAACAGAGAGAAAAAGAAATTACTACTATCAAGAATGAACATGAGAGAGGGCATTATAAAAAGTCCTACATTAAGTTATCAATGATCATAAAAGAATATTGTGAACAATTGTATGCCCAGAAATTTGAAAATTTAGATGACAAACTCCCAGCTAAACACAACTTACCCAAACAAGTGCATACAAAGATTAAAAATCCAAATAGTCCTATTAAAGAAGAATAATCCAGGGGCACCTGGCTGGCTCAGTCAGTGGAGCGTGTGAATCTTGATTTCGGGGTTGTGAGTTCGAGCCCCCTGTTGGGGGTAGAGATTACTGAAAAATAAATAAGTAAATAAAAATAAAAACACAAGTACATTATCTTTTTAAAAAGAAGAGTGATCTATAATTAACATTTTTCATACAAAGAACACACCATGCCCATTTGGCTTTGCCAAGGCATTTCACAGAACAATTGAGAAAGAAATTACATCAATCTTATCAAGCTTCCCTAGAACTGAAAGAGAGGAAACATTTTTCATTTTGTTTCATGAGACCTTGATATCCAAAATCTGGCAAGAACTTTGAGATAAAGGAAAATTATAGATCATAAAATCAAAGTCCTAGACAAAATATCAGATGGAATCCAGCATATATAATGAAAGGATAATACATCCTGACCCAAGTTGAGTTTATTCCAGGAATGCAAGACCGATTTAATATTTAAACACCAAGGGAGGTAATTTGTCACATTAATATAATAAAGAGAAGATCATATCATTCCAATATATGCAGGAGGAACATTTGATAAAACTCAAAATCAATTTTTTTACGAAAAATAACAGGGGCACCTGGGTAGCTCAGTCAGTTAAGCATCTGCCTTCGGCTCTGGTCATGATCCCAGGGCCTTGGGGTCGAGTCCCACACTGGGCTCCCCACTCAGTGGGGAGTCTGCTTCTCCCTCTCCTGTGTGCGTGAGCTCTCTCTCTCTCCCCGCCTCAAATAAATAAATAAATCTTAAAAAAAAAAGAAAAATGACAAACTTTTAGAAATGAGGAAGAGAAGTGAATTCCTTAATCTGATAAAGGATATCTGCAAAAGAATCCTATAGAAAAATTATGTTTAATGTTGGAATGTTGAAAGCCTTCCTTGTATTATTGGGAACGAGACAGAAACATCCAGTCCTCTCCCTTCCCTTCAACACCGTGCTGAAGGTCCAGGCAATAAAGACGTAAAAATACAGTCAAGAAGGAAAAGAAAAGGTATAACAGTTTAGAAAGCAAGCAAGCAAGCTATCATTGTTTATAGGTGACATGACTTTTTAGGTGAAAACCCACAAGAATCTACAGATAATCATTTAGAATACGAGAATTTCACAAGTTCACCGGATGCAAGTCACTATAACAAAGACTGCTCACTTTCCAAATCCCAGCCACAAATAATTAGAAAACAAATGTTTAGAAACAGATACAATGTACAATAATATCAAACACCTAGGGGGAAAAATCTAACAAAATCTGCGTACACAGAAAACTCCACAATACAACAACAACCGGGAGGACTAACATAGCCCATCAGAAATGGATAAGGCGTCCAACTTCATTGGCCATCGGGAAAATAAAAAATAAAGCCACAATGATCTTTCTCTGCCAACCCATCAGGGTGGCTAAAGCTAAAAGACAGATGGTGCTAAGTTTGGGGGAGGATATGGAAGCCCAGGAGGTCTCAACTGGTAAAATCACTTTGGGAATCTATCAAACAGAATCTCCTGAAGCTGAGCTCAGAAATTCCACTCCTAGGAAGATACCAAAAGAAATCCACACGCAACGGATAAATCAAAGGTGCTATACCATGTTTCGGAAAGCTTGTCGGGCATCAGACCACAGACAGACAGACCGTTGTCACAGGCAACAGGCGTGACTTGCAGACAATGATGAGCGAAAGAAGGCAAACACAAAAGAGGACACGTTCTGTGATTCCGTGCCTGTGGAGTTCAAAACCAGGGGAAACTAACCTGTAATATCAGAAGACTAGGCTGTGGTTATCTTTGCTAGGTGGAGACTGGGAGCTGCCATGAGGGAGCTTGAGTATTGAAGGGGAATGCTCTGTTTCTCTCTGGGAGGCAGACATCAGGGTATTCTCTGTGATAATTTTATTTTTTTTTTTAAGATTATTTATTTATTTATTTGACAGAGAGAGACACAGCGAGAGAGGGAACACAAGCAGGGGGAGAGGGAGAAGCAGGCCTCCCGCCAAGCAGGGAGCCCAATGCGGGGCTCGATCCCAGGACCCTGGGATCATGACCTGAGCCGAAGGCAGACGCTTAATGACTGAGCCACCCAGGCGACCCCTTCTCTGCGATAATTTTTTTAATTTAAATTTTATTAGTTAACATACAGTGCAATATTGGTTTCTGGAGTAGGATTCAGTGATTCATTGCTTACGTACAACACCCAGTGCTCATGACAGCAGGTGCCCTCCTTAATAGCCATCCCCCATCTTGCCCATCCCCCACCCATGTGATAATTTGTTGCATTTTCCTCAATGGGATACTTCAGTGAAATTTTCCCTTTGATTTTTTTTTTTTTTAAATGTTTCCCCCCGTGATAAAGCTAAAGCCCATTTTCTGGGCCAAAGGGAAGATGTTTTTCAGAGAAAACCTACAGAGCAGTGGATGGGAAAGGGGCTACCTTTCCATGAAGTCCACCGGAGTCTCAGAAGAATTTGGAAGAAAGAAGGATCATTCCCAGAAATGTGGCCCAGAGAGATCAGAACAAAAGGAACCAATTTTCTAAAAAGAGACTGGATCTTATTTTCTTTATTATACACTCACAGCGCTCCTAACTGCGCTGTGGGGAATTTGCAGAGAGTGCCAGGTAAGTTCTCTCAAGCCCTGAAGTCCTGTTAATTAAACATTAAACATAATGTTTTCTATAGGATTCTTCTGCAGATATCCTTTATCGGATTCCTCAGGGCTCCCAAGCTCTGCAGCTCCTTGTGTAGCCTCCTGATGCAGTTTTTGAATGTGGGTGAGGTCCAGAGCCGACGGCCAAGAAAGAATTCTTGAGACGTCTTTGGTGCAAAAAGGTGGTTTTATTAAGGCACAGGGACAGGACTGGGGTGGGGGGGTGCAGAAAGAGCTGTTGCCCTGGGGTTGTGAGGGGTGACGGATTATACACTTGGGAGTTGGGGGGGGTAAGAAAAAAGGGAGGCTTGCAAAAGAACTTTCCTATGCTAAAGAGGACCTACAAGGTATTGGAAGCCTTGCCCTTGTCAAGCTAAGGTTGTTTTTCCCTCTAGCAAAGTATTTACGTTGAGACAGTTGGGAGTTTCCCGGAGGAAGGTTATACCCTGCCTCAAGTATCTGTCACTGGGCTACAGGTTAGAAGGAAATTTAATTTGACCTGCATTTCCTTTGACCTTGGTTTTCTACATCACTATTGGGGGGGTGGGTGGCGATGTTAGGGCTCCAGGAAATTGAATCTATGGACCTCTAGCAATAACCTAACTTCCAGGTTTTCTTGTAAATTTCTTGTAAATCACGAAGACATTTGTAAACTGCTGGAGACTCCTGTCCTGCAGGACTGTGATCTTTTTAAGTTACACTTTTGTTTTTTCCTTCCCTTACTTTTAGGGCAGCCAGAAGTGCCTGAGGAATGTCGCACAGGACCCCCTCCCTGCGGGTGGTGGGGTGGGGTGGAGGCGATGGGTTGTGGGGTGTCAGCTTCTGTTCCCCTTCTGACTCCCGGCTGTGGGCAAAATTGTACCCGTGTCCTCTTGCCAGGTGTCCACACTTTCTGGCTTCTGGTTTGCTTCTCAAGCTTGGTTCCAGAAACCTCTGTTCTCAGAACCATGGGGATATGGATAGGTGGGGGGGGGGGATGATGGAAAGATACGTGGACGGATGGATGGACAGGAGGAAACAGAATCTTAAAAAACTGTATTGGAGTTTGGAAGCTGGATAATTTGGGGGCAGGAGGGAAGATTCTGGAGGGCACAAAAGTACAGAGAATGTATGTGGAAAGGAGTGACAGGCCACGAGAGTCTTCTGAGGGATGGAGGACTGTGTCCTGTCCACCCAGCTGGGAGGGGAGAGGGTGCCGGACAGATGGGTAGAGGGAGGGACTAACGCTGGGGGTGCAGCCAGCCGAGACCCCAGTTAATGATTATAAAGCACTTAGAATAGTGCCTGGCATATAAGAAAAATGCATTTGAATTTCTCTCTCTCGCTTTTTTTTTTAATATTTTATTTATTTATTCATGAGAGACAGAGAGAGAGAGAGGCAGAGGGAGAAGCAGGCTCCCAAGGAGCAGAGAGCCCAATGTGGGCCTCAATCCCAGGACCCTGGGATCATGACCTGAGCCGAAGGCAGATGCTTAACCATCTGAGCCACCCAGGCACCCTGAATTTCTCTCTCATATATATTTTCTGTTTGCCTTTGTTGCTCCTGCCTGTCTTATCTCTTATCTCTCTCCTCTGTTTTCTGGGAATAACCTCAGAGCTGTTCCAAGGCGGCAAGATCCTGCCACGGCTCACCTCTCCATCCTCCCCTTTCTGCCTGGCTGCCCTCTTCCTACCCCTAAAAGAAGCTAAGCTCTGGGACCAAGGCCAGTGGTAGGGGCCCACGTGGACGAAGGAGGCATTCCCCTACAGAGCTGGTTCTCAAAGTATGGTCCCTGATTCAGACCAGCTGCATCAGCATCATCTGGGAACTTGTCTGAAGTGCAAATTCGGGGTCCCGCCCCCAGACCTGTTGAATCAGAAACTGGGGCGGGGGGCGGGGAAGGCCCAGGTAGTCTGGATTTTAACAAGCCTTCTAGGGGATTCTGATGTGCACAGATTTTGAAAATCATTGCCTGGTGCTCCAGGCAATTATAATTTGTGATCTCTTATCAAGGGTGGAGACCAGGCAGATACCCAGTGACTCTGCCCCGGGGGGGACAAAGCTGTGGGGCCAGGCATGGGTCCTCCCCGCTGCTGTGACAGGTTCTCTCCAGAGCAGAAACAAGAACACTGTCCAAACCGCCAAAGAGATGGCTGTTCCTCATGCGGGCCAGCACGAGTGACGCTTCCCATGCTAACCACGGCTCCCCACCCTGCACCTCCTCACCTTCTAGACGAGACCTCTGATGACCTCCGTTTCTCCACATCATCCAACCCAGAGCACAGCCTCGCTTCCTTCCGTAAAAAAATTGTGGTAAAATAGGGGCGCCTGGCTCAGTGGGTTGAGCATCCGATTCTTGGTTTTGGCTCAGGTCACGATCTCAGGGTTGTGGGATCGAGCCCCCCCCCCCCATCAAGACTCCATGCTCTGCACAGAGTCCGCTTGAGATTCTCTCCCTCTCCCTTTGCCCGCCCCGCCCCCAGCTTGCGCGCGCTCTCTCTCTAAAATAAAATAATCTTTTTTTAAAAATTGCGGTAAAATCTACAGAATGCAAAATGTATCCCTTTTACCATTTTTAAATGCACAATTCAGTGGTGTTAAGTACTTTCACAATGTTGTGCGACCATCACCACCATCCACCCCCCAGGCCAGGGTTTTTTCCATCGTCCCAAACTGAAACTGTTTCCATTAAACACTAACTCCCCATGTACCCCCCGCCCCCCCACGAGCCCCTGGTAACCTGGAATTTACTTTCTGTCTCTAGGTGTACAAGTATCTGCTTGAGTCCCTGACTTCAATTCTTTTTTTTAGATTTTATTTATGAGGCGTGTAGGTGGCTCAGTCGTTAAGCGTCTGCCTTCAGCTAAGGTCATGATCCCAGGGTCCTGGGATCGAACCCTGCATCGGGCTCCCTGCTCAGCGGGAAGCCTGCTTCTCCCTCTCCCACTCCCCCTGCTTGTGTTCCCTCTCTCGCTGTGTCTCTCTCTGTCAAATAAATAAATAAAATCTTAAAAAAAATAAATAAAGATTTTATTTATTTGTCAGAAAGAGAGCGAGAGAGAAAGCACAAGCAGGGGGAGCAGCAGGCAGAGGGAGAGGGAGAAGCCAACTCCCAGCTGAGCAGGGAGCCCGATGTGGGGTTTGGTCCCAGGATCCTGGGATCATGACCTGAACTGAAGGCAGATGCTTAACCGACTGAGCCACCCAGGCGTCCCCCTGACTTTGATTCTTTTGCGCATAAAAATCACTTTTCTTTGAACCTCCCCCCTTCCATAAAATACAAGCCCATGTCCTGTATGGATTCTTTCAAACACCCTCTTACCGAGATGCTGCTAGGTATGAGACGATAAACCCACATGTGCTCAACTCCTGACGTCCTCCTGACGGTCCTCGGCTGAGGGACACTGACAGCTAGCACCACGTCTGTCTCAGAAACCAACCTACACTCCAAAAGCATGAGACAGACTCCCCATCCCACTGTTACGGGACAGAGGACAGGTTCCGAACTCAGGTTTGGCTGTTTGCGAACGTCTCAAAGACCAGCTTCTTCGTCCGGGGTGGGGGTGGGGGAGCCAGACGGTTTAAAAGGGAAGGTGTGGAAAATGGGGAGGGGGCTGCGTGCTCGGTAGCTGACCATCTGTCCTTGCAAGGCTTCCAGATTCCCCCAGTAATGGGCCAGTCATCAAAGCTCCCAGGTGTCTCCCAGTAAAGGCTGGTCCATCAGCCCAACAACCTGCATGCAGACTCTTCCCTGCACCAGGAACTGATCACTGAGGACCCCCCTGGCTGTTTTCCAGGGCTTCCCCTTCTGGAAAGCCTGGTCCTTTGTGTCTCAAAGCCAGTGGCCTGCAGGATCTCAAGGAAGTAGGCTAGTTTGTTCTGCTACAAACTGTGGGGTTTAGGTCAGCAAGCAAGAAGCTTGAACAAGTTAACCCTTAAGACGGGTGGGAGTGCTCTTATGGTTCCACCCGCCAACCCAGGTGAGACCCTTCTTCCCAATCTGGGCCAATCTCATCTACAAAATGGTACATTTAATTTCTTTTAAAATGAGAGAGGGAGCCTGCTTCTCCCTCTCCCTTTGTCTCCCTGCCGCCCCCCCCCCCCCCGGTGGGTGCTCACTGTTTCTCCTGCTCGCTCTTCCTCTCTCTCTCTCAAATAAATAAATCTTTCAGAAAAAAAAATGAGAGAGAAAGTGGCCTCTGGTCACGCCTTATACACCAAGGAAATTACTAGATGCTCCCTTGTGGACAGCAGAGCCATTGACTTGGTGACCCGTGTGTTCTCACCTGCCCAAGAAGGAGAAAAAGATGTCCAATTAAGGCAGAATCTTGCCAGAAAGGAAGGGGCATAATGTCCACTTACAGTAGAATACCACCGTGAGGTACTCCGGCAAACCTCGAACGATGAGATCCCTTTGCTTTGCCTCATTTCGTGTCTGATCACCTATCCTATGCACCCTTCCTCTCCCTCTGATGAAAATAAAAGCCCTCCCCGGGACCTGAGCCTTGTAAGCTGTGTTCTCCCCCCACTTGAGTCCCGAGCAGACCCTATGCCAGGGAGGAGCTCAGTCCGATGTCTAGATGTGGGTCTGTGCAGCTTGAGGGGCTGGCTCCCCGGGCCCCGAGCTCCTGAGTCCAGCACACAGAGCAGCCCCTGCTCATTCATTCACTAAGAGGAAGGGGCAGCCGTCCACCTGCACCCCCATCGAGCTCCATCCCGTAGGAAAACCAGCAGCACGGACCCCAAACCACCATCCGGGCCAGCATATCTGAGCACCCCTCTGTCCAGGACTTGGGGGCCACTTAGAGAAGGGACCAGAAGGCGAGAGTGGTGTTGGGGGCCAAGGGGAGAGGCTGCTGGACCGACCGGGCAGGAGAGGATAGAGGCTGGATGGGGAAGTGGGGGGCTGCGGCTCCCAGGACTGGGAAGGGATGGGATGACCCCAGGGCACTGGCTGGAGGGGCCTTTTCCTGGGACGGGGACCCCGCACCATGGGCAGCGTGGGGTTCCCCTGGGCGAGAGCCCCCTGAGGGTGCGACCAAGGCTGTCTTGCCACTGAGGTCGCAGCCCCCAGCCCCGCCCCCACCCCCAGGGGGGAAAGGATTACTCACTCACTGTGACTCCTCCAGGGGCGGGGCTGAGGGTGGGTGAGAGAGGGAGAGTCCCGGGACCCTCAGGCTGGGTCTGGGTGGGCACAGCTTGCCGGTGGGATTTAAGCCCCAGGTCCTGTGGGCCGAGCCTCACGCGCAGCAGCCGAGGAGCGGCGAGGATGCAGGAGCCAGACCCTCCGGCAGGTGCGCCTGGGTCTACCTGAGCGGCCTGGGCCGGCGGGGGGTTGAAGCTGGGGAGGCCCCCTGTCCGGGGGGGGGGTCCCACCCTGTGCTGTGGGGACTTCTGTGGAGCTGGGGCGTGGACTTAAATTCTTGGGGTGGGCTGAGCAGAGGGCCTGGTGGACACTGGCCGCCTGCAAGCGTGAGGGGGGCTGTGGCCGCTGGTGGGAGGGGCTGGGGGGCCGGGCGCGGTGGGAGCCCACCCGAGGCAGCAAGCTGGCTGAGCCTGGGGCGCCCACCGTGCCTGCCTTCCATGGCTGTGGGCCCTGGAATCGCAAGACCGGAGCTGTTATTAGGCCCATTTCAAGGGCGTGGACACTGAGGCCCAGATGCGCCCAGGGACTCGGGCTGGAAGGGGGAGAGCCAGGGCCTGACCCCGGGGCATCTGGTCCACAGGCTGCCTCTAATCCACAGCTGGGCCTCGTACCGCAGGCCTGAGCCTCCCACCTGCTCACAAGGGCCTGGCCCAGGCAGGGGGAGGGGCGATGGCGGGCTGGGGGCTGTCTCTGGCTTGTCTGACCCTGTTTGTCCTTCGACCAGGCCCCCCAGCACCCCAAAGGCTCCCAAGGCCCCGGAAGAAGCGCACCGTGTACCTGAAGGAGCAGCTGCAGGAGCTGAGGAAATATTTCACGATGAACCATTACCCGAGCTACGAGGAACGCCTCACCCTGGCGGCCAGGCTCGACCTGGATGAACATCAAGTGCAGGTATGACCCCCCCGCCCCCCTTGTCCCCAGTCTTCACAAGATCACGAAGAAGGTGGCACTTCCTGGGGGCTGAGCCCTCCCCCGCTACTGCTGAGCAGACTGAGGCCAGAGGGTCCCACAAAGTGAGCAAGGGGCCCCCTGTGTAGACCCAGGGCTGGACCCCAAGTTCACCTCAACCCCTGTGCTGTCCAAACCAGCCAACGTGATCCTGCCCAGACTGAAGCCCTAATGGATCTCCAGGCACCAGCACTCAGGGCCTCTGTGAGGTGGGAGACCCTCTGGGGCAGGCTCCTTCCTGGCCCCTGGGCTCCAGGGTGCCCACCCCCTGCCCCTCCTACCCTTTGCACTCTCTGCTGCACCCCAGGGGCCTCGAATTGGGCCTGGGGCCGGGGGAGCAGTAGGAGGCCCGCTTTTTTCTCCCGAGCAGCCCCACCCCTGGGATGAGGCAAGCCCTTTCACACCTCCTCCTCGTCCCCTCTGTCCCTCCCTCCAGGTGTGGTTCAAGAACCGCAGGGCCAACCACTCCAGGCTGCAGGGACTGCCCAAAGGGCAAGGTCAGGGAGCCCCTGCTGTGCCCTGGGGCCGTGGAGACCCCGCATCTGTCCCTGCCCCTGTCCCCGCCCAGGCCCCGGTTCCGGTCCCTGCTCACCCCGCATTCCCAGGGATCCCAGGCATCTCCAGCGTGGCTCAGCACAGCCCCACGCTGGTCCCTGCCCGGCAGGACCCAGAGCAGGGCTCCCGGGAGCATGTCCCTGCCGCCCAGGCCCCTGTCCCAGCCCAGGACCCGGCCAGGCCTCAGGGCTCCCCTGCCTCGGACTTCTCTCCAGACCCCGTGCTGGCCCCCAATTTCACAGGGCTCCTTTTGCCCCAAGACCCCTTGGAGGAATCCTCTTTCCCCTTGATGTCCGGTTCCCAAGAGGGAGAGGACCCTGCGGATGACAGTGATTCAGAAGCTGTTACTGGATTTATAGGGGAATCTGTCCCCACAGAGCCCTGTAGTTCCCACGGGGCCAGAGGGGACGAGGGTGTCCTCCGTCTCCGTGCGTGGCCTCCATGTGGGTGGGGACAGAGGTGGCGGGTCGGACTGCACCCCGGATTACTCCTCTATGGAGGGAACACAGCCCCGTTCATCCCACCTGCTGAGGTGGCATCTCGTGTTCACTGTGGTCACCACACGTCATGCTGCTGTGAGTGTCCCCACTGATACTTAGGGCGCCCGTGGGCATTTCTGCAGGATCCCAGGTGTCCCATAGAACCTCTGCTTCCCTTCCTCTGTTTGCTTCGTGGATGCTCCGAGAGCTTTCTAAAGGCCTCAAGCAACCTCACTGGGAACTTAATCAAAAATTGCGTGAAATCCGTAAATGGTTTGGGGATGAATTGACATCTTTACCATACAGAGTGCTCCAATCTAAGGATATTACTTATTCGTTCATTTGGTTGTTTACAAAGACTCTCCACCAAATGTTCTTTTTTCCTTTTTTTTTTTTTTTTTAAGATTTTATGTATTTATTTGACAGAAAGAGACACAGCGAGAGAGGGAACACAAGCAGGGGGAGTGGGAGAGGGAGAAGCAGGCTTCCCGTGGAGCAGGGAGCCCAATGTGGGGCTCGATCCCAGGACCCTGGAATCATGACCTGAGCCGAAGGCAGACGCTTAACGACTGAGCCACCCAGGCGCCCCCAAATGTTCTTCTTTAAGCACAGAGGTGATATAGACATCTTTCTGGAGGTTTAGTTGTAGTATTTTTTTTTTAAGATTTTATTTGTTTATTTGTCAGAGAGAGAGAGCCCACAAACAGGGGAAGGGGCAGGCAGAGGGAGAAGCAGGCTTCCCGCTGAGCAGTGAGCCGGACAAGGGGCTCGAACCCAGGACCCTGGGATCATGACCCGAGCCGAAGGCAGACGCTTAACGACTGAGCCACCCAGGCGCCCCTTTAGTTGTAGTATTTTATCTCTTGTGCCTGAGTTTTTAGATGATAAGTGAAAATTTTATTTTTCCAATCTGTTCGTCCTGTATGTAGGATTCAGCTGATATATTTACTTTGTATCCAGGAACCTGGTTCAATGCTTTTAATTCTAATGACTTAACCTGGACCTTGTTTGGGGGATTGATAACTTTGTAATCAAGTTCATGGTCCTCTTGTAAACACTTTCTCCTGAAGAGTCAGCTGGAGTTATGCCTTTCTTTGACATTCTCAACCACCCCTCCAGGAGAACCCCTCACCCCTTCTCTCGGCCCCTTTGTCTCCCCCTCCCCAACTTCTGCTACCCCCTGTGGCCCTCCTGTCTCCTGGGTCTCCCCACAGCTGTTTCTCTGACCCTGTCCTGGTCCCATTTAGCAAATGCTCCAATCCTCTTAAGCCAGGCCAGCCTCAGCAGAGCAGAGAGAGAATTAGATCAGATTTGGGGGAGGGACACTCATGTGATCCGCTCTCCAGGCGGGGTGTGTGTGTGTGTGTGTGTGTGTGGTATGGGGATGTGGAGACACTGCCAGGATGTACTGAAAGCCCCTCCTTATCTGACAGACCCTGGTAAGGATGTACACACAAACCACCGAAACCCCACCCCAGTTGTCCCTGGGAGAAATCTAATTTTGCATCTATCCCAGGAGACGGAGCTGAGCCAGGGAGAATCCCTGAGGGCTTTTGGGGGGTGGAGGGGTAGGGGGTTAGATGAGATTCAGACTCACACCCTGGGCAGGGGGAGGGAGGCTGGTGACCCTGGGAACCCCCAGGCACCCAGCGGCCACCACAGAACGGCAAATGGATGGATTTTGTAACATTGGAGACAGTTTGCTTTTTCCCTGACTGGCTGCACAGGAAGTGAGTGGATTAAGTAGCACAGATCCCTTCCTTCCCACCTTTCCAATTACATTTCACCTTTTACCTAAGCAGCTCCAGCCCCCCTGCCCCCCGCTGAATCCAAGAACTTTTGTTATCCCCCAGGAAACTTTCCTGGGCTGTGTCCGGACCATCCCCAAGGGAAGCATCTGGGCCTTCCACTCAGCTCAGGAAGGAGGCGGGGTGGGGGTGGGAGTGGATGGTAACTTCTCAAAAAGGCAGGTCTTGAGGCTTCCCTATATCTATCCCTCAAGGTAGCCCCAGAGCAAGAATTTCTCTGTTTTCCAACTTGTAGCTAAATAAATAAATAAATAAATAAATAAATAAATATTTAAAGATGATGGTACCGTGGATCATCCAATCACGTGGCCAGCCGACACTGTTGATCTGGTGGGACCCATGGTGATCCCTATGATCCAGAGTGCTCCCTCTTTGGTGGTTTTTTTTTTTTTTAAGATTTTATTTATTTATTTGAGAGAGAGAGTGAGAGAGAGAGCACAAGAGGGGGTAGGGTTAGAGGGAGAAGCAGACTCCCCGCCGAGCAGGGAGCCCGACGTGGGACTCGATCCCGGGACTCCGGGATCATGACCTGAGCCGAAGGCAGTCGCTTAACCAACTGAGCCACCCAGGTGCCCTCTTTGGTGGTTTTCACAGTGATCCTTTTAGGTCCATTGGCATCCATGGCATCAGTGGTAGAGGGAAGAATCTACTGTGTTTTACTCTGGAGAAGGTGAAGCTTTCAGACTCAGCCGCAGTGTATGGAGGATAAGAAATCCTGATATATGAAGAGTCCATTGTTTGCACCTTCCACAAATGGGCTGAGTTCAAGAAGCTCAATTCTGCTCTGGGTGCTCTGGGTTGGAGATGGAGGTGGTGCAGGGAGAAGTGTGTTTACCTGGCGGGGAGTGGGGAGAGGGGAGAAGGAAGTCAAGCAGAAACCCCCGGTGAGACCAAAAGTGAGGGGCCACTTGCCAGAAGGGACAGACGGGCTCTCTGAATCAGTAGGCGCAGAGGAAACCCATTTTGAGATATCCAGGGAATGGCATGGGATAGATTTGGCCCCAGGGACACAAGATGTTCCATTATCCTGGAGGAAGAAAGTGTGGAAAGGATGCAAAGAGCACAGCCATTGTCCAGGCGGCTGGAGGCACAGTTTCTAGTCTCAACTTCTTGGAGAAAATAGAAGAGGTAACTCATTCCCTAGGAGTGACAAACTGAGTCTTTGAGTCTCCTCTGGTGCAGAGGATGGAGCATTGTATGAGTTGGACACAATCATCGCCTGAGACCCAGGTGTGCTGGCTCCTCCACCTGGCCAGAGGGAAGGTGGGGCATTCGATTCCTCACCTGGATTAACCTGGCACCTGCTCACGGGAGCCCTCTATCCAACCTGCCAAGGAACCTAGCTCCCTCCAGCTCCACGTCTGCCAGAGTCTCTCAGGTCCCTGCAGGGCGCTCATCTCAGGGAGGCCTCTCCAGTTGGACACCCCCTTTCAGTCCAGATCCCTGGTTTGGCTCCAGTACATGGGGGTGGGGCCTGAGACTCTGCATTTCTCAGTTCCCAAGTGATGCTCACGCTGCTGGGCTGGGTACTACCATTTGAGAACCACTGTTCTAAATCATGGGTCTCAAACTTTGCCACCCATTAGGGCCACCTGGGGGTTTTAATATTCTCATAGTCCCGGCCAATTAAGCACTGTCTCTGGGGGTAGGACCCAGGCACCGGGAGTCTAATGTGCAAAGCTTGAGATCTGTTCTCAGTCAAATCTCTGCTGAGGAGGGCGCCTGGGTGGCTCAGACGGTTAAGCATCTTCCTTCCGCTCAGGTCATGATCCCAGGGTCCTGGGATGGAGCCTGGAGTCAGGCTCCCTGCTCAGCAGGGAATCTGCTTCTCCCTCTTCTGCCTCTCTCCCCGGCTCATGCTCTCTCTCTCTCCCTTTCTCTCAAAAAAAAAAAAAAAAAAAAAAATCCAAATCTCTGTTGAGGAGTAGATGGACTCAGGGAGTTGAATATTGCTGTCATTATTAAGACCATACCAGATTTTACTTTACTAAAAGAAAATTCAATTTTAGTATATGTGCTGCCGAAGCGAGCACTAAAAGAAAATTCAGAATTGCTGTATCTGATTGTCCCTTTTGCTAAAATCCATCTAAAAAAAAATCAAGTGCCACAAAAATACAGGTTTTTAAAGGTAGTTGTTTTTTATAGTAAGCGAACACAGTATCCACTAGTGACTTTGCTTGTAAAAAAAAAAACCAAAACACCAACCATTTTTTTTTACTCTTTACTTGAAATTTCTCTAAATAAGTGCCTAACAGGAAATACCTCTAAACTAGTGTACCTTTAATATTGTTGTTACAGCAAACAACGTGCCCAGAGACACAGGTCAGATCAAAGATGGGGTTCATTCAGGGCCACCCTGGGGGGACAGAAACGGGGTGTGCACATACCTGTTGTGACGTCCTGAGGCCACCAGGGGACACCCACACACCGCTTTTCTGAGCCTGGACCTTGGGCTGGATGGGACAGATGCTCCCAGTCCTTGGTGTATACCCGTCAGAAACGGGGTGCACCAAGACACGTACAGAAAGATATAGTCCAAGGTGCATTAAGGATTGTAAACCCAAGCTAGCAACTTCCCAAATGCCCATCAGGAATAAAATGGATAAAATAAGTTTTGGTGTATTCGCCCAATGAAATACTGTTACGTGAGCTCGAATCTCAGGAGTGTGATGAGTCAAGGGAGCCAGACACAGAATATGACACTGAACTTACGGTGAGCAGGAAACTTGGTAAGAGGCTGCTTGCTTTCCATTTTGCATTTCTGCTGGTGCTATGGCTTGAGGTTTGTGCCCCTTTCAAATTCTTATCTAGAAAACCTAATGCCCACAAGTGATGGTATTGGGAGGTGGGGGGCCTTTGGGAGGTGATTAGGTCAGGGGGGTGGATGGATTGATTAGGAGTGGGCTCTTATAAGAGAGGCCCCAGAGAGCTAGCTCCCCTTCTTCTGCCCTGTTCAGAGACAAGCAGAAGTCTTGCCCCTCCCCCTCCCCCAAAAGAGGGCCCTCACCGGATCATGCTGGTGCCTTGATCTCAGACCTCCAGCCTCCTGCACTGTGAGAAATAAACTTCTGTTGTTCTGTTGTTTATAAGCCACCCTGTCTTGGGTGTTTTGTTAGAGCACTCACCCAGTGTCTCAGTGTGGTTTTATTTACTTTTATTATTTTTAAAAATATTTTGTCAGAAAGAGAGAGAGCACAAGCAGGGGGAGCAGCAGAGGGAGAAGGAGAAGCAGGCTCCGTGCTGAGCAAGGAGCCCAATGTGGGACTCGATCCCAAGGCAGACGCTTAAACAGCTGAGCGACCCAGGTGCCCCAGAAATGATCTGTTTCTTAGTCTGGTTGTCAGTTACATGGACTATTTAGTTTGTGAAAATTCACTTGTCTCTACATACATCACCTATGTCTTTATAAAATATACATAGTAATGGCTAAATGAAGTGTGGTATAGCCATAGAATGGACTATTACTTGGCCATAAAAAAGAAATGAAGTATTGCTACATGTGCTACAAAGTGGATGAACCTCAAAAACATCATTCTAGCTTTCTGTGCTGGTAGCCCTCTCACAAACATGGTGAACGTTCCTAAACCCGCCGGACTTTTCTGCAAGAAGTGTGACAAGCACCTACCCCACAAAGTGACACAATACAAGGAAGGCAAAGATTCTCTTTATGCCAGGGAAAGTGGCGTTACGACGTTATGGAAGCAGAGTGGCTATGGTGGGCAGACTAAGCTGATTTTCTGGAAAAAGGCTAAATCTACAAAGAAGATTGTGCTGAGGCTCGAATGTGTTGAGCCCAATTGCAGTTTTAAGAGAATGCTGGCTATTAAGAGATGCAAGCATTTTGAACTGGGAGGAGCTAAGAAGAGAAAGGGCCAAGTGATCCAGTTCTAAGCTTCATATTTTGTTATATTATGAAGACAATAAAATCTTGAGGTTATGTTCACTTCAAAAAAAAAAAAATTACTCTAAGTGAAGGAAGCCAGACCCAAAAGGTCACATATTGTATGATTCCACTTATATGAAACATCCCGAATGGGCCAATCCATAGCGACAGACAGAAGATGAGTGATGGCCAGGGGCTGGAGGAAGGGTGAGGGGGGACTGTCTGCTTAATGGGTATGGGGTTTTCTTCCTGAATTGTTCACATTACAATGGGTAATTCTATGTCATAAATTTTACCTTAAAAAAATTAAAAGTGTGTATTATACTTTCATTTAAAAATTGCATGAGGGGAAGCTTGAGTCTCTGAGAACTTACTTAACTCACCAAAGTTTATACAGTTAGCAATTCACCAGGATCTTGATTTGAATGCAAGCTCTTCCCCACAAATGTCCTACTGGTTCCCCACCCCACCGCGGTCAGCCTTGCAATGATTACCATTAAGCATTGGCTGTGCCTTTTTTCAACGAAAGGAGTCATCCACGGGGAAGAGACGCCAAATCTTTATTGTCACAATAATCAGGGAAACGATATATTCTGAGAGGCGGCTGATGAATCCTATAACTTCTGTCTCTTCAAGGACACCAAGACTTATTTAAAGACTGTGGACGAAAAACAGGTTAGGATAGTATCACAGTCTGTCACTCTCCAAGACAGGATGATCAGTCTCCTCTCCAACTGGAGATCTGGTCTACCCCTCAGAACTAACTAGCATGAGTAAGTAGAGCAGGAGAACGACAGGTGCATTGATCAGTGGCCATAGGAAGGTTTAAGGCTTTCTCTTTCACTCTCAAATTCAATACGCCACTATTGATCATTTTAATTTCTTGATTATTTAACACAAGTTACATAGTCTCTTATTTGAACAAATTTACTAAATTGGTAATTTTCAGTGTTAAGAAAGTTAAAAATAGGCAGGCCAATAAAGCTGACGGAGGATAATTTGGAATAACCTAAAATGTAACACTGACACTTGAGATGTACATACCCTTTGACCCAGTGATCCCACTCAGCTATTCTAATAAATTTTAAAAAGCCAACCCTCACACGCTCACTTAAAAATCAATGTAGAAAGTACCCACTAAAGACAAGCATGTTATACTTTCATAGAATAGTATATCTGTATTTTGAATTTGGTGAAAGCATGAAGAGAAGTGAGGTAGGTTTATGAATTCAGGTGGAAAAATCACCATAATGTTTATATTTAAATGAAGATCAAGTCACAGAACAAAAGGGATAGTGTTATTCATTCATGTTTTAAAGGACCTTAAAATTGTTATCCTTGTGTAAATGCATGGAATAAACCCGGAAGAACACATCCTGAGCAGCTGGTTGGGTTTCTCACCATGGAAGAGAGTAGGAAGCAAAGAGGCAATGTGAGTGGGACAGGGAGGGGTGATGTTTTACTCCCCATATTCACATACTGCCTCAATGTTTAAGTGAGCATCTGTTCATGAATCACTTGTGTAAATCAAAATTAGTATTTAAAAAATAAAAGTCAGGGGTGCCTGGGTGGCTCAGTCAGTTAAGCGTCTGCCTTCAGCTCAGGTCATGATCTCGATGGGCATATTCTCGATGTCTGTTTCCACATCCATAAAAAGGCAATTTTGGTGGGGAGAGTCGTAATGAGTGGAAAGCTCATAACTGAGCCTATCGTAGGGCTCATTTAATGGGACGGTTAGTAAGTGCTCTCTGCACAAAACCTCATAAAGATGGTGGGATTTAACACTGAGTTTGGGTATAACCTATCCCTTTGAGCCCCTTGTTTCCTCATTTCTCTGTGGGCATAATGACACCTGTAATCATTCCCCGAGGTCATCGTGAAGGTTGACTGAGACACCATTGTACACTCAATAAAATCCTCACTGTAATTCAAGAGCACAGAGATGAGTGAGCTCTCCGTGGTCTGTTGACCAGGCTCTTCTTCCCGCATCTTCTTTTCAGTAGAAACTGACCTCGTTTCTTCATCCTCATGGGGTCAAGGACAGATCATTCAATCCAGGGGCCAGCAAGCTAGAGCTCAGAGGCCAAATCCAACCTGCCATCTGTTTTTATGACCCTTGAGCTATTGGTTTTCTTATTTTTAAGTGCCTAACTGAAAATGAAAGTCAAAAGGTGATTGATACTTTGTGACACCTGAAAATTATATGACATTCAAACTTCAGGGTCTATAAGTTAAGTTTTATTGGAACACAGCCATGTTCATTTGTTTTTTATTGCCTGTGGCTACTTTTGTACTACTGGGCAGAGTTGAGTATGTGAGAGACCGTAAGACCTATGTGCCTAAAATACTTACGAATGGGCCCTTTACAGGAAACATTTGCTGACCCCCAATCTAATCCATCACTGGGTAATGTAGACCCCAAGCTTCCCTTTCCATTAACCTAGAAGGTTCCCCAC
Source organism: Halichoerus grypus (assembly GCF_964656455.1). Taxonomy (NCBI): domain Eukaryota; kingdom Metazoa; phylum Chordata; class Mammalia; order Carnivora; family Phocidae; genus Halichoerus; species Halichoerus grypus. Next base: position 53,118,127 of record NC_135726.1, read on the forward strand.
TTTAAGAGACCCCCGCCACACACACACACACACACACACACACACACACACACACACACACACCCTTCTTCCCCAGCCAACTTACTCATGAGGAGAGCATTGCTTCCATTTTCCATCTTGGTTATAATTTTTTGTCAGTGAGCACCAACTCCGATTCAAAACATAGCCCTCCTTGGTGCATTTGTGAAAGAGTTTTCTTCTGTAGAAGAAGGGGAAGGTACACTTGGGGGGATCTGCAGAGAAAGGAAGGAGCAGAAGGGGAAATGTGAACATGGCAAGTTTTAGGATCAACCATCATTAAACTCACAACACATGCTTTGTCTACCACACCCAACTCTTTTCAAAGTGGTCAACACTTTGAGAGAGTCAGGATTCGGACTCAGGTATATCCAACACCAAAGTCACTTAGTGAGCTACTATCAGTTGCTTCTTGGATCCTTGGCATCCAAGACAGCCCATCATAGCGATGCTCACCTTGCCCGGTACAGTACCGCCATCTGCCTTGGAATTTCTTGTCGAGTGAACACCAATCATAATCGCTGTGGATGGAGATGCAGTTGTAGTAGATGGTGTCGCCATACAGAAATGGAAAGACACAGGTACTGTTAACAAACTCTGGAAAAGAGGAAACATGCCAGGTGTGGGGCAAGCTTGCAAAGGGAATTGACTTTCTAACATCTGTCCCAATTATCCGCACCATGCTTGCCCACCCACTGCCCCGCGTCCAAATGTGGTTGGTCTCGCTAACTGTCTTCCCTGTGTGTGGCACAAAATATACGTGACCAGAGGGCCCACACCTCACCTCCTAAGCCAAAATTCTTGAGTCTTTCTCATAGTCTCATTTCTCCCTCTCTCCTAGAAGAGTCATCTGTTAGCTTGCCAGAGTTTGCTCCTGAGTATCTCTCAAAGCTATCCACCTATCTCTGCACTTTCATCACTACCTAGCATCGTACCTTGCCTTGACTATGACAATAACTTATTTCTGGATGCCTCCAACCTATTTGTCCCAACCATTCTCCACACTGCAGGGAAAATGTTCATTCTCAAAGACCAGCCTGCCCCTGCCCCCAAGCTATTAATACCCCACTGCTTAGGATCAAAAGTAGCATTGAAATGGCTTATGATATTCTGCTTGATCTTAGACTTCAAGCCTCACCTTGGACCACCCTTCCTGTGTTTTCTCTGCTCACACTTTGTTAGGTGTCCTGAGTGTGCCACCATCTTTCTTGCCTTGGGGATTTTGACATGATTTTCTCTGCTTGGTAGGAACACCACACACCCTTTGCCTATTCACCCTCTTAGGTTCAGCCTAGATGTGAATCTCTATGGAACTTTCTGGAACATCCAAACTATGCTAGATCCACTTGTATTGCACTTTCGTACAGGTTCCCATTCCTTATAATTATTTAATGCATAATGACTTGTTCAAGGTCTTTCTCATTTGTCAGAAGTGACCCCATGTATCTTGTTCAAAGCTAGACCCATGATATCAACTGATAGGGACTGGCACACAATAGAGACTTAATGAATAAATATTGGTTGGCCCTTCATAAGCCTGAAGTAATTTTGACATAAGATTAATGTATTGTTATCATTTAACAATTGTTATTTATTGATATATGTTATTTATATTTATTATTTAATAATATGTTATTTATTAACAATTATGTTTCCATCTTTATTATGTTATTATTTAACCATGTTATTTGTCATTTTGATATTTATTATTTAATATTTTAAATTATTTAACAATGTGTATAGCATTAGTTATTGTTATGTTTATTATTAGTTATTATTATGTCTTTATATAATATAGCTTACTCTCTGCCAGACATATTACACAGTTTACAAGCACTAATGCATTTAATGATATCCTCACATCAGTCCGGTGAACTGTCATGAGGCTCCTGCTAAGGTCAGCTTTGGTCCTCAGCATGCGATCCCTACACATAGAGACCCTGCTGTCTGCCGACTACCCTGAAAATAGCTTCCTTCTGACTCCAAAGCCAAGAGGGCTGAAGGGCCACATTTTCCAGTACATACTCCAGGCTACGTTGGTTCAACCCCTAAACAAGTGATTGGTAATTGAAGCAGTTAAGAAACCAACCAACATTTTGGGATTCAAGTTTCCCTTTCACTGGCTTGACTACTGGACAAAGTGTTCCCACATCTCCATTTCTCTCTCGAAACTCCCGATTTCATGAGTGCGTAGGTTAAAACCAGTCATCCACATGTGGAAATGGTCCACTTCTTCCAAGAACTGAGACATTGAGGCAACGTTATCTATGGTGAGCACATAAGAGTTCCATGATTAACTTTCTAACTTAAAAAGCAGGTACAAAAGATCACATGTAGGATTCCATTTATATGAAATGTCCAGAAAAGACCAATCTATAGAGATGGAAAGGAGACTCATGGTGCTTGTGCCTGAGGATGGGGATGGGGGGTGATGGCAAATGGATACAAGGGATCTTCTTGGGGTGACGAACATGTTCTAGAACTGGATTGTGGTGATGTTTATACTCTTCTGTAAATTCACTAAAAATCATTGAATGGTACACTGAAAATGGGTGAATTTTATCAATATGTGAGTTGGCTGTCATGACTAGGGAGGGCCTTTAGTGCCAGAAGAATAGCAAAAGAAAGAGCAAAATGGCGGAAAGTGCAAGGAGCTTCAAGAACATGATATTGTTTCATGGGTGTGGTTAACATTTGAGATGCTAACAAATAGAGAGATGTCTCCTTACCTAGGACCGGAGGGCGTAAATGGGTAATCAATTCTGAAAGAGAAAAAAAAAATGGGTAAAATTTAGACAACCTCCTAAAACACTCCATTCCTAGACTAATGACTATAAAAGATTTTATTTTTTATATTATTATTATTTATTTGAGAGAGAGTAAGAGAGTGGGGAGGGTCAGAGGGAGATGCAGACTCCCTGCTGGGCAGGGAGCCTAATGTAGGACTCAATCCTGGGACTCCAGGATCATGACCTGAGCCAAAGGCAGTCACTTAACCCACTGGGCCACCCAGGTGCCTGACTAATGACTATTAAAATACCTTGAAGTACATGTAGCCAACTGCCTTCGTGTTGCAGAAAAACCCATGCTATCACATTCTGGATGACTTGTGGTCACTTCCCATGGGGGCGGGCTGTCTCATATCTACCCAAGAAAGCCCATTAACTTAACTCAGGTGTTAAAGACTCAAGATCTTTCTCGGAGTAAGTTCAAGTAAATCTAGTGTCACCCAACTTCTACCCATTGGTTGAAATTCCACGAGTCTGAAGGTTGGAGGGAAGGTTCTAGCTTTTGCCCACGTCAACGTTTCAGGAAAACAACCTATTTGTTCAGTGTAGCCTCAGTGGTGATTTTGTTTTGTTGTGTTTCTCCTCTTGGAAAATTTTGCTCTTGTATCATCCCTGAGCCCATTCTAGGCAGTAAGGTTAGTCCATAAAAGCCAGGTTAGGCCTTGCTAAAGACTAGAAGGGAAATATGAAGGCTCGTTACCCAATAACATTGACTAATGTCTAATGCGCTGTTGCAGTGTTCCAGCTACTCTCCTCAGTTGACCTTCAAAACCCTAGGAGAGGTTCTAATTTAGAGCTCTCTCTTTCTCCCCATTCCCCCAAAAGTTTACAGTTGAGAAAACAGGAACAGAGAGAGTCATGTGACCACCAACTGGTGGGAACCAGGTCCAAAGTCAAGAAGTCCGGCTTCAGAGGCTGTGTTCTGAACATGATATTGATACTATCTTGGAATTGTCACTTACCTGCGCAAGTGACTTAATCCATGAGCCTCACTTTGTCTCTGATACAACAATGCTAATTTGTAGGTTCAAATGGGACTCTTAACTCAGGAGCTACTGTGTGGTGCATCTGGCATCCGTGTTAGGGGATTGCAGCCCTGCTCTTCAGAAAGAAGCTAACAACATGTCAACGATTTTGAAGGCATGGTTAAATAAATGGTCATTGGGGTGGTTTTCTAGGTGCCCGCCTTTGTATTTAGCACCTTATGCCAATTATCTCATTGACACTGATGCTTGTCCCTGTAAGATTGGGATTATTATATATTTATCGGTTATGTATTAACAATGACCTCTATTTCGTAGATACACAAATGGAGGTGTACAGAGGGAAATCACTTTCAAAGCCACAAAACTGAACAGTTCAGGTATTCACGCTCCAGAAACTGAGCCTCTAAAATGATCCTGCCTCTGGGGGGTGCTCTTTCTGTCCCTGAAACCCTTCTAGGAGCTGCCACAAAGCTGAGCCCACTCTGTGTCTTGGTGGTGAGTTAGGATACTTTTATCCTACACAAATGGAGGTGTACAGAGGGAAATCAATATGTGAGTTGGCTGTCATGACTAGGGAGGGCCTTTAGTGCCAGAAGAATAGCAAAAGAAAGAGCAAAATGGCGGAAAGTGCAAGGAGCTTCAAGAACATGATATTGTTTCATGGGTGTGGTTAACATTTGAGATGCTAACAAATAGAGAGATGTTGCAGAAAAACCCATGCTATCACATTCTGGATGACTTGTGGTCACTTCCCATGGGGGCGGGCTGTCTCATATCTACCCAAGAAAGCCCCCAGACATGGTCCTTGGCCATTCCCATCTATTGATATGGCGGAACACGACCAAATCCTTACAGATCTTCTGTCCCCGTGCTTTAGGTCATTATCACATCACGCCTCCAGCCAAATAGGACTATTTTTACCATTTGATAAATGGTTTTGACCCCTCCCACCTGGTCCTCCTGGTCCTCCTCCAGCTAATGATGCTGGAGAAACACCACCATGGATAGTGACTGAGGACCTACAGTGCGCCCACTGGGTTTTGAGAAAGGGAAAAACAAAGCTGCCCGACATCCAAAAGCTTGGCCCCTACTGCTCCCTGTGCCACAGATTACCAAGCACACCCGTCCCTGGGCTGAAATGGGAGGCGGCTGCTTCTTGACCGACTACCTTCCTCCTCCTTCTGGTCTGCCTTCCCCTCAGAGAGGGTTTGTGGACACCCAAGCACAGAATCACCCCTGCTCCCTGGGAGCACTCAAAGGAATCAACTCCAGCTTCTTTGACCCAGGCCCCCAAACCTCCCACCTGGAGCCCAAACCCTGGAGCCGGTTCCAGCACCCTCGACGTGGACTGCCCTTGGTACCCGGCGCATGCACGGTCTCCCTGGCTCCGGAGAGCGGGAAACTAACGCGTACCCCTCCTGTGTGCATGCAGGGCAGGACTGTTCCAGGGGTTTTGCCTACCGTTTCTGCTTTAATCCTTACCCCAGCGACGTGAGATAAAGACCACTTCCTGTCTACTGAATTTGTTTTCTGGGGAGGCAATTTATACGGTTCAAACGGCAACCAAGTTACAAAAGGGAAATCGTGAAAGAGAACTTTCCAAAATAGCACATAATAAATGTCCTCTTTCTCTTCTTTCTGTTTTTTTTTTTTAATTGTGGTATGAACATGTGCATTAGATCTACCTTCTTAACACATGTTTAAGTCCACATTACAGTCCTGCCGACTGCAGGCGGACCGTCCTCATCCTGCACCCACTAAACAGCAAGCCCCCGGCTCCCTTCTCCCCAGCCTTGGTGTTCCCCCCTCTGCCCTGTGTTTCTGGGAATCTGACAATTTCAGACACTTGATATAAGCGGAGCCTCCACACCCTCTATTTTGCACCAGCTATTATGCTGTATGTCAAAGACCCCAGAGACAATTGGGGGAATCTGTTTCCTGCCCTGCTCACCCACAACCGCTGCATCCCCGGGTCTCCCCTTCCTGCCGTGACCCCGGCTCCCCTCCTTCACGCACCTGCTTTCAGCCCACTCACACAGACAGCCAGGGACAGCCAGCTCACTAGACTTCTCATCACCTCCAGTTACCTGCAGACGGCCTGCCCCCGGAGCAGACGTTGCCTCTGATTTATATGCTCTGCTTCTGCCCCTCCCAAGAGAGCTGCTCTCTCACTGCACGGGGCACCAGGACTGACTCCACGGCAGGTTCTCCGTGCCCTAGCTCCCGGGGTGCATAGAAGAATCAGGAACATCCACCTGGGAATGCACTATAGCAGCATGCTGAGAGTGGGCTCCCTGCACTAGCTCCAACCCCCTCACCTGCACACGAGTCAGAAGTGCAAATCCTTCGTCCCCGCACCAGACCTGCTGGAACTCGGGGACAGGACCTGCGTAACAACCAGTCTTCCAGGTGCCCCGATGCTCGCTGAAGTTTGGGAACCCCTGCTCTGTAGCTTGCTTGATCCTTCCATATCCATTTCGTGCCATTTACTCCCTTAATTACTGGGTTTTTTAAAAGATTTTATTTATTTATTTATTTATTTTAGAGAGAGAGAGCGCACACACGAGTGGGGGGAGGAGCAGAGGGAGAGAGAGAATCTCAAGCAGACGCTGTGCTGAGCGCGGAGCCCCATGCAGAGATCGATCTCATGACCCTGAGATCCTGACCTGAGCCGAAATCAAGAGTCAGAGGCATAACGGCTGAGCCACCCAGGTGCCCCACGTAAAGGACAGATCTTAACCCCAGTTCCGATGTGTGGGCGTGGCCACTGGTGGCCACATCTCGATGGTGGAACTGGCCACCATCTCTGGAGGGATCTGGGGAGAGCGGAAGAGGCCCGCGCACTTTGTAAGAGAGACGAGGGATGGAAAAGTGAGTACCTGTAAAGGGGAGGATGTGCTGGTGGACCCCCGGGGCAATCCAAGATGAGGAACGGACATCACCACAGCTGGCCGTGGGGAAGGGAGGGGACCAACCTCACCCTTCAGCGTTGGTCTGAGCTAAGATCTTCCCAGAGTTACCTCACTTACTGCCCATTTGCAAACACTGGGGGACTGACCACTGGTTAGAAACACATCTGCCTTTTCCAAATAGAGATGAGAAAATGGAACTGGAAAAACTTTGATAAAAGCACAGAGCCTGGAGAAGCTGCATTTCTCTCACCTGCCACGTAGGCTTTTGCTTCTTGCGTTCTGCTATTTTGCTAAAATGAATGGATCTTAACACAGCCTATGGCCTCTCTGCAGATAGGGAGGTCACCCGTTAGTCCCACATAAGCAACAGGGCCGGCACGAGGCTGGGAGGGTCTCACACAGCTTCATGTGGTGGGAATCGTGTCCCTGGCTTGACAGCTGGGGAAACTGAGGCAGAAGTGGCAGAGCACAGGTTCACTCCAGGCAGCCAACTGAGTGACCCTGGAAAGTTCCTTTTGCTCTCTGAGCCTGTATTCCAAATCTCTGAAATGTTGGGGCTACATACATTCCATTGGAGAGCCCAGCGAATATTCTTTCTCTTCCTTCCTTTTTTTTTTTTTTTGAGTTAATCATTTTCCATCACATCATTGTTCCTAGTCCATAACCACGATTATTTAGGATGCTACAAATAAAATCAGTGAGAATGTGAGACCAGTTCTCCATACCTCTTATTTAAATCAGCTAATGTTTGTGGCAGATATTGGAGTTTTTGTTGTCAGGGAAGAGACCATCTTTGGCTTTGATTTATTTCTCCCTTTTGGGGGGTAAATTTTATTTATTTTTAAAGTGTTTATTTTCTTTTCTTTTTAAAAAAGATTTATTTATGAGAGAGAGAGAAAGGGTAGAGGGGGAGAGAGAGAGAATCCTGAAGCAGACTCCCCACTGAGTGTGGAGTCCGACTCGGGGCTCAATCCCAGGACCCCAAGATCACAACCTGAGCAGAAATCAAGAGTCAGCCGCTCAACCTACTGATTCACCCAGATGCCTATGGGTAAATTTAGAAAAATGCTCTTGGTTTTAATGATCACTTCTCCCAAAGATCATGGAAAGTTATATTCCTGAATATTCATGAGGTCACAGAGGCAGTGATAAATACGTGCAGTGTTGGGGAGGCACCTTCTGGAGATTCACCTGGACCCACACCCTAAAGGCATGTCCAGGACACTCTGAGCGGGACCCAGAACGCCCTACCCTCTGGAAGGTCCACCATGGACATCAGAGGGGACCCATTATTCCTTTCTTACTCAACTGAATCGTCATTACCCAAGGCAGTCAACCAACAGTGATAAAATATTTTTTAGAACCAGAGTTGGTATCTAGCCAACAGTGCTTGTAAGGTTGAGATGAGGAAAAGAAAAGGAAAGAAAACCACCCCCAAAACTTAAGGTCCTAAACGTACCAAGGGGCAGAGCTGGACTTAGATTCTAGAGCTTTTATGTGAATCACAGGGAAACCCAGAGATAAATCACTAATGATTCTAGCACAGAGGGGATTACGTGGGGCTCTTTTATCTTCTGCAAAAATGGCCCTGGGTTTGGACTTGGTCTCCTTGCAACGGCAGCTCTAGACCCAGTGGAAAATATACGGGCATTAACGGCCCACAGACTAACTTTCAAATCCTGGGTCTCCCACTTACTAGTTGGGGACATGAGCTACAATGTTTCAGAGCCCCACAGCACGCGATGAGTAGCAGGCATTCACCCTTCACCAGACGTTGTTTTTGAGAGTTGAGTAATCGTAGATAAGAGGCAGTACGTCTTCCTGAAACCCTGTGTATGAATTTGCAAGAGCTGCTGTAACAAAATACCCCAGACTGGGTGGTTTGGACAACAGAAAAGTCTTTTCTCAGAGTTCTGGATGCCAGAAGTCCATGATCAAGGTGCTGGCAGATTTGATTTCTGGGTGAAGGCTCTCTTTGTGGCTTGTAAATGGCCAGCTTCCTCCCTGTGTTCTTATACGGCTTTTTCCTCTGTGCTTGTATATAGAAAAAGAGATCTCTGGTGTCTCTTCTCATAAGGACATCAGCCCTATTGGCTTAAGGTCCCAGATTTACCACTTCACTTAACCGTTATTCCCTCCTTATGGGTCCTATCCCCAAATTCAGTCACATTGGGTGTTAGGGCATCAGCGTATATATTTGCAGTGCTGGCAACACAGTTGAGCCCCTAACACCCTGATTTATCTCTACAAAAGGAGATTGTTGGCTGCAGCTTGTTGGAACCACAGGAAAATCTGAGATCATGGGCATGAATTGAAAGTCAACATAACAAGCAAAAGTGTCTCAATTCCTGGAAAAGTTGAGTCCTATCCATATGTAGACAACTGATAACTTACCTTCAATCGGTAGCTCTTGTGGAGTCGAGAGTTTCATGAGAACCAGAGATGGGGGGATTTGGCACGCAGAGAAGAGGAAGAGGATGCACATTTTGTTAAGGGTCCAAAACGCCTGGGTTTGAATTTAGCGTCCACCTCTTTCTCACTGTGAGATTCCGGGCAACTGGCGGAACCGATTTCAATCCTGTTTTTCTCATCCATAAAATTGGGATCATCTAAGTACTCTTTATTTTCCTCACCAAATCTGCTCCTCCTGCTGTCCCATCTCAGTGAATGACACAGCCATTCACCTGGATGCGTGGGTCACCCCTGGGATATCCTTGATTCCCATCTGCCACCCCATAGCCAGTCCTACGGACTTTAGCACTGAGATGGTCCTGGACCCAGCCACTTCCTGCTCCTGCCGATGCTCTCTCTTTAATCCAAGCACCATGATTCCCCCAGCACACCGCACAGCTGCCTGACCGGGCTCCCTGCTCTGCACCTCTGGGCCCCCTCTATTCTCTTCACATAGTAGCTAGAACAAGGTTCATGTTGCTGCTGTGATGAGAACCTCCCATAGCCTCCACGACACTTAGGAAAAAAATACCAAAGTCCCTGGTCCGTGTGACCTTGGACTTTCCCCATCGCTTGCCCAAACCAAGCAGCCTCCCTGCTATTTCTCCAGCTCCCCAAACAGTGTGATCTCAGGTACTGACATTGTGTGTCTGTCTGCAGAAACACCATTCCCAGAAGACATGGGGCAGGACTTCTTCCCTCTTTTTCTTCAGATCTCCGTGATTCAGTGTCGACTGTCCTAGAAAGGCTGTTCTTTTTTTTTTTTTTTTTTAAATTTGAGAGAGAGTGAGCAAGACAGCATGAATGGGGTGGAGGGGCAAAGGGAGAGGGAGAAGCAGGCTCCCCGCTGAGCAGGGAGCCCGATGCGGGGCTCGATTCCAGGACCCTGAGATCATGACCTGAGCCACAGGCAGATGCTTAACTGACCAAACCACTCCGGTGCCCCTAGAAAGGCTGTTCTAAGTCCCTCTCTCTAATGCAGTCCCTCTGATTTTGAGGAGCAGAGAGCCGTTTTTGGGAAATTTTGACAACGACATCCAGCGAACGTCTCTGGCACGTTGCTTAAGGCCGGGGGCCAAATGGCAGATTTGTCAGCACGCCCACATGTCCTCATGGTCACCACGTGTACACAACACCATAGGAAAAAGTGTGTAGGTATTTATTTTGGACAGAAGCCATTTGGTTGGGTGGAAAATACTGTGAATCCTCCAGTCGGGTGAATCTGGGTTTGATTCCCACCTCTGCCCCAGAGCAAAACCATCATCATTAGTAACTATTCATGTTAGAAACGGTGTTGGTGAATGTCCAGCGGCTCGATTCAACTCCTGGCTGGTCCTCGTACTAGCTATGTGACCCCCTATGCTTTGGGCCTCACTTTCCTGGTGTGTAAGCTAGACATGACAATTGCATCTAATTCATAGGAGTGCATTGGTATGTGCAAAGCAATTTAAACAATCCCTAGCACAGAGTAAGTGCCATGTGTTTGCTTTGATCGTGGCTGTTACCACCACAATTATTACTGCAAGTAAGAGTAACAAAGTTCTTATTTTAAAATGATCATTCTACAACCCAGACAAAACCTCTATCAGGTAAGCAATAGTGTGAACCCAATTTGTGGGTGGAAAAACCAAGGCCCCAAAGAGTTAAGTAACTTGACGAAAGTCTCACAGCTGGAAAAATGTGGGGTGGGTTTCAAATTCCATGGTGTCCGATTCCAAAGTGCTCTGAGCCACTATGTGGCGCAATCTCTTTGGACAAGCCTGACGATGTTCAGGAAATCATGGTATAGTCCAAGCACGTGGATGATGATGTTCCACTGAGGCAGAACTTAATTTTATACCTGGAACTTCAACAGTGATGGGCTCAAGCCTGACCCCTAGTGGATGCCTCAAGAAGAACGTGTGAGGGTTTGCTTTCCTTCACCTCTTCACCAGTACTTAAGATTTGATATTTTGATGATAGCCATCCCAACAGGAATAAGATGACATCTCAATGGTTTTGATTTGAATTTCCACGATTAGTGATGTTGAACACCTTTTCATATACCCATTGGCCATTTATATGTCTTCTTTGGAAAAACATCTATTGGGGCCCTTTTGCCCATTGGTACAGCCATTGTGGAAAACAGTATGGAGATTCTTCAAAAAAACAAAAATTGAACTGCCATGTGCTCCAGCAATCCTACTTCTAGGTATATATCCAAAGGAAATAAAGTCACCACCCTGAAGAGATACCTGCACTCCCATGTTCACTGCAACATTGCTCACAATAGCCCAAATATGGAAGCAACCTAAGTGTCCATTGATGGATGAATGGATAAAGCAAATGTGTATATAATGTACATATGTATCATGCACCATTATCCATCCTTAAAAAAGGAATTCCTGTGATTTGTGACAACATGAATTAACCCAGAGGACATTATGCGAAACAAAACAAGTCACACACAGAAAAAAAATGTATGATCGCACTTATATGTAGAATCTAAAAAAGTTGAAATCACAGAGGGTCGCCTGGGTGGCTCAGTCGGTTAAGCCTCTGCCTTCAGCTCCGGTCATGATCCCAGGGTCCTGGGATCGAGTCCCGCATTGGGCTTCCTGCTTGGTGGGGAGTCTGCTTCTCCCTCTGTCTGCCACTCCCCCTGCTTACGCTCTGCCTCTCTCTCTCTGACAAATAAATAAATAAAATCTTAAAAAAAAGTTGAAGTCACAGAAACAGAGAAGGGTAGTGAAAATGAGGAGATGCTGATCAAAGGGTACAACTGGAAGACTTACTATAAAGCTAACTGATTAAGACAGTAACCAGGACAGTACAATATTAATGAAATGATAGACAAGTAGATCAACGGAACAGGATAGAATCTGGAAACAGATTCACATATATAGAGTCAGCTAAGCTCTGACAAAGGAGCAAATGCAATTCAGTGGAGAAAAAGTAGTGTTTTCAACAAATGGTGTTGGAACACTGAGTTTGCAAAACAACTATCTGCCAATGGACTGGTATCCAGAATACATGAAGAATTCTTACAACTCAGCAATAAGAAAACAAACAACCCAATTTAAAAAAAAAAAAGAGCAAAAGATCTGCACAGATATCTCACTAAAGAAGACATAACAGATGACAACTGAGCTTATGAACAAATGATCAAGATCATGTGTCAGTAGGGAATTGCAAGTTAAAACAATGAAACACCACGACACTCCTATTAAGATGGTTAAAATCCAAACACCAACACCCCCAATGCTGGCGAGGATGTGGAGTGGCAAGAACTCTCATTCATTGCTGGGGGTAATGCAAAATGGTGCGGCCATTTTCAGGGTTTGGCGGTTTCCTACAGAGCTAAACTTGCTCTTATCATATGACCCAAATGAGTTGAAAATGCATGTCCAGGGGTGCCTGGGCCGCTCAGGTGGTTAAGCATCTGCCTTTGGCTCAGGTCATGATGCCGGGGTCCTGGGATTGAGTCCAGGGTCCTGGGATTGAGTCCTGAACCAGGCTCTTTGCTCAGTGGGGAGCCTGATTCTCCCTCTGCCTGCCGCTCCCCCTGTTTGTGCTCTCTCTCTCTCTGTGACAAAGAAATTAAAATGTTAAAAAAAAAAAGAAAAGAAAAAATAAGTCATCAGACCTATTCTCTCTTTAAAAAACAAAAAACAAGCAAACAAAAAACCGAAAACTCATGTCCACAAAAAAACCTGCACACAGAGGTTTACAGCAGCTTTATTCATAACTGCCAAAATCTGGGAGCAACCAAGATGTCCTTCCATAGGTCAGTGGATAAATAAACCAGTACATCCAGACAATGGGATATTATTCAGGGATAAAATGAAAGGAACTATCATGAGCCACATAAAAACCATTGGGGAACCTTAAATACATATCGCTAAGTGAACGAAACCATTCCTAAAAAGCTACATACTGTATGGTTCCAACTATATGATATTCTGGAAAAGGCAAAGCGATGGCTACAGTCATCCCTAGAGGAGAAATTCCGCCCTAAGTGGAAAGGCGTCCTGGTGGATCAGAGAAAGAACTTGGAAGTACAGAGACCTGAGGCGGCTGATGGGGATGCTTTTGTAGGAGACGAGGGCAAACAGAAGGGAGAAATCCTTTGGAGGCTGGTTGGTGATGAGAGAAAGGAAGGGCACACTTTAGGACACTATGAAATAAAATAGAAGCCCCCAAATAGAAGAAACCACAAACCTTCCCGCCATTGAGCGCCCCTCCTCCCCCGTAAAAAGCCGTCCAGGAAAGAAACGGCCGCTCACTATGTGGACGACAGAGGGCGCCCTTGAGCTACAAATCTTAAAAAACCATCAACCCCCGAGTGGTAGGTAGCGGTCTTTGTGCGTGCGCGCGCGCACACACACCCCAGAAGCAAATGAAGCAAGGGAGTGAAATATCCTCAAATAAGTGTTTGGAGATAGGAAAAACATCTTGAATTAGAAATTCAAAAAGTACTAAAATGAATTTTTAAAAATGGGGAAAAAATGGAACGAGCTGGAAATGGAGAAAAAAAATATAAAGTGTCCGAAGTGAAAACTAAATTAAAATGTGGCCAAGGGACAGTAGCTCTAAGTGCAGACTCAAGAAGGGGCATTTAAGAAAGGCCCAGGAGGATGAAAACAAGATAAAAATATAACAGGAGTTATAGAGGCTGTGATTGAAATAAAGCAACTTACATGACATTTATAATGCGTGTCCCTGAAAAAGAATAACAAGACAAAGGAAGAAAAATAATATTTGCGATACAATCAAAGGAAACTATGCAAAAATAAAAGAAGATCAGAATCTACATATTAAAAGATCCACCAGGGGCACCTGGGTCTCAAATGAACATTGGTTCTAGGATCTCAGAATGTGTATTCATTCTGAACAACAACAGTTAAACCTAAAATTTAGCAGGAAAATATTTAACTTAGGGTTAGTTCTCGAACTTCACAGCTAACATCACACACAACCATGAACACCTGAAAACTTTCCTTTAAGATCAGGAAGAAGACAAAGATGCCCATTCTCACCACTTCTATATTCAACATAGTGCTGGAAGTCCTAGCCAGAACAATTAGGTAAGAAAAAAGAAGTAAAAGGTATCCAAATTGGAAAAGAAGTAAAATTATCTCTGTTCACAGACAACATGATCTTATACGTAGAAAACCCTAAAGATCACACACACACACACACACACACACACACACACGGTTGGAACTAATTAATAAAATCAGCAAAGTAGCAGGATACAAAATCAACACACAAAATTCAGTTGCATTTCTCTATGCTAACAATGAACAATCTGAAAAAAAAATTAGGAAAACAAACCCATCTACAATAGCATCAAAAAGAATACAATACTTAGGAATAAATTTAACCAAGGAGGTGAAAGATCTGAACACTGGAAACTATAAAATGTTGCTGGAAGAAATTCAAGACAACACCAATAAATGGAATGATATCCTATGTTCATGGATTGAAGATTCAGTGTTGTTAAGATGTCAATATAACTCCCAAATGATCTACGGATTCAATTCAATCCCTACCAAATGCCAGTGATATATATATATATATATATATATAGCCCCATCTAACTGCAGAAGAAGCAGGCAAATACAGTGTAGCCAGCCCCCCATGTAACCAGCTCCCATTCTGCTACAATGATGGGGGGAGAATGGACTTCTGTAAGCAGCCCTCCATCATGACTCCTGGAACGCATTATATATATACATATATATATATATATATATATATATATATATATATATATCAGAAATAGGAAAGAGCCATCCTAAAATTCATATGGAATCTCAAGGGACCCTGAATAGCCAAAACATTCTTGAAAAAAAGACAAAGTTAGAGGTCTCCTACTTCCTGATTTCAAAAGCTACAGTTATCAAAATAGTGTGATACTGACCTAAAGACAGATGTAGACCAATGGAATAGAATAATTTGAAATTTTCTAAAGGGTACTTTTTCCAGCTTCCAGTTTTGATGTGGTTCAACACTCGTAACTACATTTGTGTTCTTCAAATTGCTGATAGCTTCAGAGCATGAAACAATGTCCTGCGCAAAATTTTGCACATAACTGCAGAACTGAGAACATCTCTATGGTTCTGCACAGGAAATAGTAAGTGCTCCATGGAGGAAGTCAGTTCTGTAGAATGGTCCTATCACAAGACGCTCTTTCAATCCAAGTGGAATGTGTTCCAGGAGTCATGATGGAGGGCTGCTTACAGAAGTCCATTCTCCCCCCATCATTGTAGCAGAATGGGAGCTGGTTACATGGGGGGCTGGCTACACTGTATTTGCCTGCTTCTTCTGCAGTTAGATGGGGCCATGTAATGACATTCTCTAAGTAGCTGCTTACCCAGGACCAGGGTCTCCAGTAATGAGATGAATTTAGAACAACAGCTGCCGAAGGATCACCACTGGATTGACATGATAATATATCATGGCCACTCTCGGCAGCCTTTTATGTTGTTCCTTTTAGAGAAATGAACAGGGTTGTAACAATCTTTCATGTCTATCTTTGGCGCCATTTATCTCTGAAATTCCCAAGAGATAGAGCATTTCTCTTTGTGCCCCGTTCTAGTAGGACACTAGCAACAGTGACCTCCGGTGTAATGGCTGATAGTCCAAGAGTGAGGGAACCAATGTGAATGGTAAACCTTTCTGAAAATATTTTTTCAAACTGTATCACTCCCAGGACCTGGGGAAATGATTGCAAGGCGTGTTTGGTATCTCACTGAGCCAAGAGCAAAGCGAACTCAAGTGAGGACTCTGTCTCATGTTTCTGGAATCTTCCACTCAAATTACTGGATCCCAGTGGTGGTCTGAGTCCTTGAAAATTAATCTTCACTCAGAACCAGTATTCAGGAGACCCCGGAAAGTTTATGTATTTCCCTTTCTCCTGGACACTAAACACTGTGCCCTGTTGGGGAAGTCTACTAAGAAGGCTGAGAGTGTATGCCTGTGGATACGGCTTCACAGTTGATCCAGCCTCCCAATCATTCAAGGGACATCGAAGCTGTGAACTGATTCATACCTGGACATTTGGTAGGAGGTTGGCTCTTTAGCTCTTCCATGTAACCAATAGCAAGCTTTCAGCTGATTTTCTTTTTAAAAAAACACCCTATGATCTATTTATCACCACTAGATGTCTCTCTGGTCAACCATTCCCTAGGATCACTGTGCACCTTAGGGATTAATTGCCAACACCTGGGCTCAGTCACAGTGCATTCTGCTGCTCTCCTGAGACAAGTAAGCCCACTTCAAAGACAGTCCTTTCTATGAGCATTCAAAGACTAGAAAAATAAGTCAAAAACATTCTTTTTAGGTTTCCTGTTTCTCATGAAAGATTACAATGAGTCTTCTGGGTCCACAAAGACAGTGCTTCCAAAGTTTTTATAGGGGGCACCATGACCTACAGCAAGAATACATTTGAAAATATGATTTGGCAGATATACATGTATATGTTTTTTAATTGAATTATATTAACACACAACACTGTATTAGTTTCAGGTGCACAATGAAATGATTTGATTTTTTTTTTTAAAGATTTTATTTATTTATTTGAGAGACAGAGAATGAGAGACAGAGAGCACGAGAGGGAAGAGGGCAGAGGGAGAAGCAGACTCTCTGCTGAGCAGGGAGCCCGATGTGGGACTCGATCCCGGGACTCCAGGATATGACCTGAGCCGAAGGCAGTCGCTTAACCAACTGAGCCACCCAGGCGCCCCCGAAACGATTTGATATTGTGTTCACTGCGAAATGATCACCACAGTCTGGTCACCGTCTGTTACCATAAAAAGTTACAAAACATTTTTTTTCCTTGGGATGAGAACTTGCAAGACTCACTCTTCCAGCAACCTAAAATATGCACTACAACACCATGGACTACAGTCACCATGCTGCCCACCACGTGCCCAGCACCCATCCATGTACATATGTGTATATAGGCATCTGCATCTATTTATAAAATCAGCTTAAAATATTAGAAATAATATTGGATACATATTGGATACATGTGCAATAGTCTCTGATTTCCCCTCCAATTCTGCAGCATTTTTATTATTTTTTTAAATTAATTTTTTATTTTTATTTTTTTTAAAGATTTTATTTATTTGAGAGAGAGCGCGAGCGAGAGAGAGCACGAGTTGGGGCGTCCCAGGATAGAATTCAATTTTATAAATCTTTTTATTTATAGTACCTTTTAAAAATATTATTAATATTTAAAAATCATGGAGATCTATAGATATACAATAAAATTTGCTATTTTAACTATTTTTAAGTGTACAATTCAGTGGCATTACTTATATTTAATGTTGTGCACTGTGAAGTAGACCACTGTCTATTTCCAAAGATTTTTATCACCCCAAACTGAAACTATATCCATTACACAGTGACTCTCTACTTCCCTGCTCCTGCTAGCCCCTGGTAACCTCTGACTTACTTTCTGTCTCTATGAACTTACCTATTCTAGATATTTCATATAAATGGGACTACGCAGTATTTGTTCCTTTGTATCTGGCTTATTTCACTCAGTATAATGTTTTCAAGATTCATCCATGTTGTGGAATGTATCAACTTCATTACTTTCTTTGACTGGATAATATTCCAATGTTGGGATACACCACATTCTGTTCATCCACTCATCTGTTGATGGACACTTGCTTGCTTCCCCCTTTTGGCCACTGTGGCTAATGCTGAAAAGAACATCGGCATAGAAATATTTATCCAAGTCCCTCCTTTCAATTCATTTGGGTATATCCATCCCCAGGAGTGGAATTTCTGGGTCACGTGATAAATCCTGCTTTGCTTTTTGACCTTAATACCTTTTTATATAATAGAAGTCATGACCATGGAAACTGTGAATTAATCCACTTGATTTGTAGTTTCTTTTACGTATTTATTTATTTAAAATATATTTTATTTATTTTATTTATCTGAGAGAGAGAGAGGAAGCAGGGGAAGGGACAGAGGGAGAGGGAGAAGCAGACTCCCCGCTGAGCAGGGAGCGGGACATGGGCTTCGATTCTAGGACCCTGAGATCATGACTTGAGCTGAAGGCAGACGCTTAACTGACCGAGCCACCCAGGTGTCCCAAGGTAATGCATTTTTAATAGACTTTATTTTTTAAGAGCAGTTTTAGGTTATAGCAAAATTGAGAAGACCCAGAATTCCCGTATCCCCCCACACCCACACAGGTACACCCTTCCCCAAATTAACACTTCCCTCACCAGAATGGGACATTCAATTACAATGGAAAGACCTACACTGACACCTCATTATCACCCTAAGTCCATAGACTTTTTTTTTTAAAGGCCTAATTTTACCCAATTAGTAAGTATAAGTATAAGTATTAGTAAGTATAAGTATAAGTCACTAGAAGAAGGTTTCCATATCAAAACTTCATCATCCATAATCCATGGCCAAAACCCCAAGTTATTTACAGTTGGATCACCTTCAACTCATATCTCGGGGGGAAAAAAAAGCCTTATAAGGAGGGTCTTATCTCCTCCTTTCACCAAAGAAACTGGAGATTATTTCCAATGAGAACGATTAGACCTTTTCGGGCCCCTCCCAGAAAATCTCACCATTAGTCACAGTATTTCCAAATCTTGTCCTTGTTATAATGTTGGGTCAGCGAACACCATTTTTTCCCAAAAGCGTCCCCATCTTCAGTACATTCCCGGTAGATCATGTGTCTGTACCAGAAGGGAAACACGCATTTTGCAAAGTCTACAGAGAAGAGAAGCAATCAGGAGAGGCCATCTTTCTATTTTGTACCGCCTCTGTGCCATCCCTCTCATGCACGCGTGCGTGGGCTCACACACGCTCACGCACCCCATCCCATTCAGCACCATCCGCTCTGCAACATCGGTGGGGATTTGAGGTTTTGCTAAAAGCTTTCTTTTCAAGGTAACGTGGTTGAAGCTCTCATAATATGTCTTTGGTGCAATGTGATTTTCATACTGTCAGAGACCTGCACAAAGCTCGTTTTCACAATTTAATTGACTGCGGAGTCCCTTTACAGCGTCCCCTCGCGGATCTCATTGAACAGAGATCACCAACCACCCTGGGGTGTTCAGAGGCAAGACACTTACCATCTTCAGAGCAGTATTTCCAATATCCTTGGTAAGTCTCATTTAGGGAACACCACTTGTGTTTCGTCCTGAACCTGATGCAGTCATAGAATATTTCATTTTTGTAGTGGAATGGAAAGAAACATTTGCCATCTAGAGAAAACAAAAATTCTTGGTCTTTCTCTGGGAGTCTTAGTTGAGATGTTACAAACTTACTTTTGACCTCCCCTGGTTGTACTGAAATGAGAGCCTCTGCCTGGGGTTCTGCTGAACATTATTGGGTCACCTAACAGCAGAGCTGTTCGACCCCTACTAATAAAGGTTTCTTGTTTTCAACCCTTACTCTGGTTCCCACTTTTCTCCATGATATAAACGCTCTTGATATTTTGCTTAGCATTTGGCCCCCAGTTCCAGAAACCTATCCTAAGCTCAGAAACATAAATGTGAGACTTATCTATTAAACAATTTCCCCTGCATCTCTTTTCTTCACCTTCTTACACACACACACACACACACACACACACAACGTATATAGCCTGGTTTGTATCTATCCGTTTTCTCCATGCGTATATATGGACATTATGTATACATATCCATATATCCATGCAACATACAGAGAGCCATACATATATATGGGCACGCATGCACAGAGTTTTTGCTCCCTCCTAAAATGAATCATAGTTTATATCCATAACTTGTTTCTAACTTAACCTATCACAAAAATCCTTTCCAATGTATCTTTTTCTCCCCCCTCCTGGCCTCCATTTAAGACAGAGTTCAGAACTTTCTCTAGAATTGAACTCATCAGTCTCTTCCTCAATGAAGGACATCTCTATCCACCCACTTAAGCCAAAAAAGTTATCCAATGTATCCTTTTAACCTTTGTAGCTCTAACTCCTTTCTAATGCCAATTCATATTCTGTGATATGGATTTTGCCAAATTTACTCAGTATTTCCCTTATTCAGATTGTTTTCCCTCTATATAAAGCAGAAGCAAACTTTCCATATATGTAAATCCTTATGTACCGAAGCATTTATTTCTACAGAATGGAATCCCAAAAGTAAGATTATTAGGTTAAAGCACATATGAATTGTTAACATTGTTGGGTATTGCTTCCTCAAAGGACAATAGCAATTCATCTTTCCTACCAATGTGCTGTTTTACCTGGATTTATTTACACAATTTTAAAATGTTTGCCTTTAAAACAGATGATTCCTGTCTTGCTTTAAAATAGGTGGTGCAGGGTAGAATGAGCAGAGTCTGAAGTCAGCAAGCATCAGAAAAGATTATTTATTATTATTTGATGCATTCTTGGCTGACACCATGCTATTTATATTATTATAATTGTGGTTTGTTTAAATATCTGATAATACAGAGTGTTTCTCAATAATGCAATATATGTTAAGAAAGAAAAAAAGAAGAAGAATGTAGCAGGAGGGGAAGAATGAAGGGGGGAAAATCGGAGGGGGAGAAGAACCATGAGAGACGATGGACTCTGAGAAACAAACTGAGGGTTCTAGAGGGGAGGGGGGGTGGGGGGATGGGTTAGCCTGGTGATGGGTATTAAAGAGGGCAGGTATTGAATGGAGCACTGGGTGTTATGCACAAACAATGAATCATGGAACACTACATCTAAAACTAATGATGTAATGTATGGGGATTAACATAACAATAAAAAAATTAAAAAAAAAATACAGGGTGTTTCTCTAGCATGTTTTTTCCATAAGATTCCTAATTACTATTGTACATTTTTCCTATGTGAATTTTAAAATCAGGTATTTTCTGTTATATTGGCAGAAATTAAAGAATAGTGCCAGTAAAGTTCAGGGTGACTCTATTTCGTGGTTTTCTTTACCTGTTTACAAATTGCTTTTATCAAATTTATGAAAAGAGAAAAAAATTTTATCAGGAAAAACCCTATTGATCTCCCCATTTTTACAAAATTAAAAGAAAATATACTTTACTCACAGAAGTTTTCTGATGAACTTACCTTTGACTTCTGGAAAGTGAATTATAGTTTCTGAAAAAGAAAATTTGAAGCTGATGTTTATTTCACTATTCTTATGTCTTCCAAATAAGAACATGGCATGATCTATTATTTAGAATTTGCTTTATGTTCTTCAATATGATTTTATCATTTACTTATTTAAGTCCTGGACATTTCTTGCTGATTTAACCCCAAAGTGTTTTTTGTCATTGATGTAAAATGGAATGATTTTCTTTTCTATCAGTGTCTGACTGTTGTATATTTATCTTATATCCAGCCACAAAGCCAGATTCTTTTATTGAAGCTAGTAACCTTTACTAGTTTTCCTAGGGGTTTTAAAGTATGAATCATACAATAATTGTACTTCTTATTTTCTCTGGTTAATGGATTATTTCCTTTTTGCAAATATCACATGCATTAGGACCCCTCCACCCCACCTCCCCAGTGTTAACTAGTATTGGTCACAATAGACACATCTATGCTTTGGACAGATGGAATGACATTCAGGTTAAGAATGTTCATTTCAGGGCGCCTGGGTGGCTCAGTTGGTTAAGCGACTGCCTTCGGCTCAGGTCATGATCCTGGAGTCCTGGGATCGAGTCTCACATCGGGGTCCCTGCTCAGCAGAGAGTCTGCTTCTCCCTCTGACCCTCCTCCCTCTCATGCTCTCTGTCTCTCATTGTCTCTCTTGCAAATAAAATCTAAAAAAAAAAAAAAAAAAAAAGAATGTTCCTTTCAGCATGGCTGATAATACTTCTCCAAATAGAAATCAATCCCAAAATACCAATCAGTAAGGGAATTTAAAAATAAAATATATAGCTTAAAAAAATTTTTGAGAGAGAAAGCGGGAGTGGCGGGAGGAGCAGAGGGAGAGGGACAAGCAGACTCCACGCTGAGTGCAGAGCCCGAGGTGGTGCTCAGTCCCACAACACTGAGATCACGACCTGAGCTGAAATCAAGAGTCAGGCGCTCAACCCACTGATCCCCCCAGGCACCCCTTAAATATATAGCTTTATAATACTGCAGACATTAACAAAGAGGAACATATAAATAGATATGAAAACATTTGCACTTCATCTTCATTTTCTATTTCATTATGTTCTATAAGACTCTGTTTTTGCAAAAAAAGAAAATCATATTATGAAGTTGTATGGGATGATATATTTGATCACTCAAAAATATTAACAGTAAAATTGACAGTAATATTATAATTACTTTCTTCTTCTTTTTCCTTAATTATCTTTAACATAGATTGTACTTTATCTTATATACGAGGACATAAAATAGTAGTTTCTCGTGAAAAATATGATTTCTTACTAGGAAAAGAAGCATAATATTTAACAACTTTACATTTTATTGTCAAATTGAAAAAGCAACTCTAATAAAAGAGTTTTTATCAACTCACCTACAGCTGGTGGATCATCATCTGAAAAACACAATTAATTTAATTTAATTTTATTTTATTTTATTTGTTTAAGTAATCTGTACACCCAACATGGGACTTGAACTTACAACCCAGAGATCAAGAGTTGCATGATCTGCCGACTGAGCCAGCCAGGTGCCCCGAAAGACACAATTTTTAGCAAATATTTATTTCACTAGATTTAGCCTTTAGACTAGAATAAAATACAAATATTATACTAAATTATAATCCAGCAAGGATAATATTTTGAAGGAGATGCTTCACAATTTCAGTGGTGCTTATTTTCAGTAGTGTAATTGTGGGTGATTTGTAATTTTTCCTTTTGCTTTAACTGTATTTTCCGGGGCGCCATGTACCACGTGGTAACTATTTTATTTCAATGATAAAGGATTTGTCTCCTTACAATAATCGTTATTACTTTCTGTCCAATGAGATGGAAGACTCATTCAAGTTTGCAATTGATTTTCACAAATAGAGAACTTACATCTACTAAAAATGGCTCTGGAATTCAAGTTTAGGAGACTCTTGCAGTCTTGCAAGTATTGAAATGACAAGAAATCTCCCAGAAAGTGCTAAGGCATTTCATAATAAACGGACTGTCCATTGTTTGCAGATCTTCAACTGCTCTTCTCTGAGACTGGAAGAGAGACAGGCTCTCAATTGGTGTGTTTTTGCCTGTAAATGTTAAACTGGCAACCGGTACCAAACATGAAACTTTTATTTTTCCCGGAGCGGGAAATACGACATAAAGAAGGCATTTAGAAATGACTTACTTGTTCACACTTATAAGTATGAAGGATTCCAGTGGGAGGACACATTCAGAATATAAATGGACAGTGCAGAGATGTGGCTAAAGAAATAAGCTTTCTCAGAATCTTTAGCTCAGTTGTCCCTAGCTAACTGTGTGACTTTGGGTCCATGACCCAACCCCTCTGTGCTTCAGATTCTCTTCTACAAAATGAAGGCAATAACCGTACCTACCTCATGGGATTGTTATGAGGAGCCTATGTATTGTGCATATCAAGTACTCAGCATACTATTCTGCTTAACACTAGAAATTCTGTCTGCCATCCATGGTGGGGGCATAGAAAATTCTTCTGAGTATGTGGGAATGTTTCCATAATACAATGGGTTAAAGGTTTTTAAAAAAAACCCTGACCTAATCATAACAGCAAAGAATTACAGAGTGCTCGTGCTGGGGATATAAAATAGCGCAGCTGCTTTGGAAAACAGCACGGAGGTTGCTCAAAAAATTAAAAATAGAACTACCATGTGATCTGGCAATCCCACTTCTGGGTATTTATCCAAAAGTCTTGAAATCAGAATCTTGAAGAAATAGCTGTACTCCCATGCTCACTGTAGTATGAATCCCAATAGCCAAGATGTGGGAACAACCTGAATGTCCATCCCCGGATGGATGGATAAGGAGAATGTGGTATATGTGTGCCGTGGAAATTTATTACAGAGAAATACATTCATTAAGTAAATAAAATTAAATTGTATCAAAAGAGAAGGAACTCTTGCCGTAGGCAACAATACGGATGAAGTTCGGGTTGGAGTCAGAGAGGTCAAGAGGGGGCTGGACTTCAGAGGCCCTGCCGGAGGGAGGTGGGACAGAGGTGACCAGGAGGGAGCTCAGCTCTCGGCCACTGGGGACCTCCGGGAGCGCCTGGCTATCATTCCCCTCGCTCTCTGCGCCATAAAATAATGAAGTCTCTTGCAATGCAAGATTCATATTTTAGCACCAACCTTTGCTGAAATTTAACTATCAGCCGGTGGGCAGTTTATCCCCCAGGAGCCTCAAATGATTAACAGGCAGCAGGTGACAACTCCAGAATTTTGGATTCACACTGTATGTCAGGGGCTGCCTGCCTGGACGGTCCTCCCTGCAAGGGACCTCACTGTCATGTCATCCCTGAGTGTGCCCCAACAGCTCGTAACCATGGAGAAATTACACTTCGCGCACGGCCAATGCCTAGTACTGGAACAAGATCACTCAACCAGGCCCTCTGTGATGTCTTGCCAGGTCAATCACCTCCAGTCTCATGCGAGGCATGTAGGTGGTTGAGCTCGCATGGCTCATTTGTCTCCTCTCCGTCTTCCTACCAGCAGGTGGACTCACGAGTGGAGGCACTCTTGCCACTTAATCTCTACATCACATGCACCTGGCGGGATCCAAACCTCCCATCTCTTCGCTTCTAAAATGCTGAAATGCAATGCTTTTCATGTTCTGTCTCCGGGATCAGAATGCACCTTATTCTCGATGGCATCTTACTGCCCGCAGGCTGGGTTGCCTGGGAACGTGGTCATTCATGCCTGCCCCATGACAGTAGCCATGCGGGATGCTGTCAGTGGCTCAAAAGAAAGCCCCAGGGACAACAACGGGGCTCTCTTCACCTCCGGGAAGCAGACACTTGTGTGGGGAGATGGACAGCGTGAATAAGCAACATTTCCAAAGACTCAGAAGTGGGCTGAGCACCACGTAAGTGGAAAGACCACGCCTGGGACCGGTGGGTCTTCATTCACCAAGACTCTGGGCAGCATCAGGATAGTGTCATGTGGGCAAATGTGACCTCAGTAATTCAGGAGGCCAGACACTAAAAGTGGAGAAATTTTAGGACCATCTTAACCAGCTTCTTGCCCTTATATTTTCTTTTTTACGTATGTACAAAAGTGATATCTCATGAAGGAATTGATGTCCGAGACAAAAGTGTTATTTTTCCATAAGCATAAAACAAATATTCTAACAGATAAGAAAGCAGTGGTCATAGACACACTGAGGACATTTTTTTTTAAAGACGTTTGTCCACACTGTGCTTGATTTACTTTTCAATGCAGACATGTCCTGCAGAATACTTACACGTAGGACATGAAAGACCATCGTTTTGCAAAAATTTCACAAAATAACTGTTTTCACAGCTATGTGTGATCCCCATCAAATGTGTAAGAAATGCCTCTGTGATGAAATTCCCTTCTTGTATTGTCATTTACAATTGTTGAAGGCCACATGATTTTGGTAAAGGAATAAACCAGACTTGCCAAAACTAAGTTCCATCTTCAGAGACTTGAATAAAGTATTGAGAATATGGTAGGGGCTCCCGCGTCAGGCTCCCTGCTCAGCGGGAAGCCTGCTTCTCCCTCTCCCACTCCCCCTGCTTGTGTTCCCTCTCTCACTGTGTCTCTGTCAAATAAATAAATAAAATCTTTAAAAAAAATAAAATAAAATATGGTAGGGGGGAGAAGGGAGATACACGGTTATCAAGTAACATGACTCTGTCAACAGGATTTTCCAACTTGCATTCTTATTCTTTCATTTTTATTAGTCAAAACTTCT